>NW_006438113.1:13494144-13523432 GCF_000325575.1 Pteropus alecto
AGCCCGGGGCCCGGCGCGCCCCTCCCTGCCGGCTCCAACGTTCCGCTGTTGCATGGGGCGCCGCCGGCGGCCGAGGGAGCGTGACTGCGCTGCGCAGGGCGCTAGGAGGCATTGTCGCCGTAAGTGGAGCAGAAAGCAGCCTGGAACGGGGCCCCGCGCTTCGTGCCCCGCAAAGTAAACGTAGTTTGAGGCTAAGCTCTGGAGGGGCTGGGGGAGAGAGGGAGAGAAGTGTCCCCGTTTCTGCAGCGTACCCTCCCCTCCCCCAGGTCACCCGGTGTAGAGCAGCGGTGCACCAGCTGCGGCTTCTGCAGTGCCCAGGGTCCCGGCGCCGCACCCGTTCTTGCTTGCAGACTGCATCTGGACCCGGGCAGGCTCGGGGTAGTGGGCGCAGAGGTGCCAGGGAATAGGAAGCTCGGGGACGTGGTCCCGAGCGGGCCTCCATTCCCTGCGGAAGGGTCCCCTGTTGGGAGCAGCTGTATTTCGTCCCTGAAGCGACACTTTCGGGGTTTGCTTCCGCTCTGGGGAGCTGCACACGCCTCCCGCATACGCCTGGCAGCGCGCGAGTCCCCGGACCTTAGTGATCACAGCATTCTCTCCTGTTCCTGCTTTATTCCCTCCAGTCCCCGCCTGCCGGGAGAGCGGAGGGCAGGCAACCAGGAGCCATTGGCTGCGGGTGCCGCGGGGTGGGGTGAGGCGGGCCCCTTGCTCCAGACGCGGGTACCCTGGCCTTCTCCACCCCACTCGGTCCTGAGAGGCGCAGCCGAAAGGTTTTTAGATGCTCATAGGGAAGCGCGAGAGTGCGCTGCGAACCCCGTGGTTCAGAAACAAGGCGCCAGCCGGTCCTGCTCACGCCCCAGCGGGCTCCTTTCCTTTAGGTAGGAAACTGGGTCAACTCTATTCTGGCCTCGTGGGGGCCTTCGGAGCCACTTGGGTATGATCCAGCCCGCCGGCTCTCACCTCCCCATCAGCTTCCCTGCTTGGCGTGGTCCGGAGGATCCGCGGGAGCCAGCGATGGGAGAGCTTGTACACATGGCTCAGGAGGCTCGAGTTGTCCTTCGGAGCAGCTGCCAGGCTCTAAAGTTCCCAAATGACCACACAAGTAACTAAATATAGGAGCAGCTGGTGCGGACGGGGGTGTGCAGCAGCTCCTTTGCACAGATCTCTGGCTTCCAGATAAGGTAGAGTTCTCACTGGTGAGGGCAGGAGCCGTGGCAGGGGTCTGCCTTCAGGGTTTGAGCAAAAATCACCCCCTCCCAGCATCGTATCAGGTAAAACCAGATTACAGATAAAGAAGGGCCTTATTGACAGCTCTCACAAAGCAGGACACTTTTTTTTTCCCCTCTGGCATTTAGTTGATCATATCCTAACTTATTGGCAATGCCTTGTGTGGGAAGTGCTTAACGGTTTGCAAAGACCCCAAAAGTTCTATAATTTACTTCTAAAACCAACCTAGTGAGGAACATGGTATATTTATTTTGCAAATGGGACTGCTCACAACACTGATGACTTTCCAGAACTCTGGTTGGGTTAGGCTGCTCACCTCAAAAAACCTTCCATAACTCCCTGCAGAGAAACGGAGGACAGACGTACAGGAGGGCCGCCAGCTCCTTCCCCTAGAAATCGGGACACACTGACTGCCTGTCTCCCTCTATCATCATTTGGGGTATCCCTGCTCAGCCCTTGTCTCTGTTCCCTCCTCCCAGCCATGCCATGTGCCTTCATCGCAGAGGGAACACATGCTCCTTGGGCCTGGTGTCATGTTCCTACTAGCGCCTGGCTCATTTTGCCTCTTGTCACTGAGTCTCTCTTACCCAATGGGAAACTCATTCTGGCCCATGCCCTGTCTCTGTACCTTGGCTTCCTCAGTATATCTCTTGTAGGAGGTGCCGGAGAGATGTCTATTGGATTTCAACATTTCCTGGGACTATGATACACATTCTGAGGAAAGGGGAGTTGGGCGTGTATGGAGAGGGATAAGTGTTGTTGGGACAGCAGCAGTGTGGATACAAATTTGGACCCTGTGCCTAATGGTGTCCAGGATTTGGAGCACTTTTCTTAAAATTATCTAAGTCTGCCCTTTAGTTCCCGGGCCCAGCTGGAATCAGCAGAGCCATGGGGTTGGGATGCTCCTGTGGTTTCTGTTTCTCTCTTTTAGGACACTCTCTGACTTTCTGCTACCACTACCCCTGCTTGTAAGGTTGACCAAATGCCTTAGAGAGCCCAGAACTTGGGCCTGTGGAGTTGTCTTAGGCCCTGTGTTTGGGTTCCGATTCCAGGAGGACTGCCTTGCATGCCGATTGCTCCCACCGGCCAGCATGATATTTCTTTCATGGGGACTGTGTGAGATTGAGCAGCCAGAATGGTGCTGACATGCTGGTTTTGGTTGACTCAAATTGTTTATATAGGGGTTCTGCATTCCTAGGGGTGGCGCTGCCTATGGGGATTTGCACACAGTCAGAAGTGGGTCCATAGCTCTCTTTGTCACTTATGTGTGACTCAGACAGTTTTTCACTTTCCCCAAAGACAGTTTAAAACAAAAGAAAGAAGAGCAAGCTTTCTTTATTTTCTCTTCCCTCCCCGCACCTTTTTCTCTGGGCTCCTGTTACATGCTAAATAAATTCTTCCTTTTTTTTTTGTCAAAGAGGCCAAGGATTGGGTTGAGGCTGAAGGGAGCAGTCAGTGAAGTTGGACAACTTTGTAGGAACCCTTTTGGGGACCCACTCCAGACTCCTATCATCTCAGGTTTATTTTTCCCCCAATTCTAGGGTTGTCTTACTCCATCTTGGGTCCTATACCACATGGAGACTGACCATCCCCCATTTCACAGCCCCACCTGTGCCAAAGAGTGACAGGCCTTTGCCATCTGACCTGGGAGAGGGATTGTCATCTGGACTTTATGAAGGAATCCTCCTTTGGTGGCAGTGTAGTTTTAGGTAAAGAGTGGGTAATTTCCTAGCCAGTTAGCAAGGGTGATGATTTTAGTCAGAAGGAACCTCTTGGGGATCTAGTGTGCATCTGTGCTGTACCCAGAATATCCTCTGGAATGTAACTTGCTCCTCCTAGTGACTTGCACTGACTCCCAGACTTTACAGGTTGCTCCTGTTCCTGCTTCGGATTCCATTCTCTGACCATTCCCTGACCCACACCATAGGGCATCTGACTGAGCTTGCCATCAGGGGTGAGGTTTTTAATCTAACTAATTTTCATCAGTGGGCTCTATGGCCTAGGCATCCCCACCCCCACCCCACCTGGTGGCAGATAGCAGAATTGCAGGCATAGTGTGAAAGCAGCCTAGACAATCGCACTAGGGTTAGCACAGACTCTGGGCAGCTTGGAGATTTACCTTCCCTTTCCCTAATACTGTGAGGCTAGGAATGCCTCTGTGATGTTGTTTAGAAAGCTATTCCTCATCAGAACCATGAATCAGAGTTATTGCCTGTATTCTTTCTTTATTCTTATGCCCTATACCTAGTACATGCTCAATACATGTTTGTGATTGTTGATGATAAATATTAGAGATGGGGAAAGGAGGGAGTATGGTATGGTAGGAAGACCTGGTTTAAGAGTTAGAAGACCTAGGTTTTTTGTTTTCATTTGTCTGGTTTGTTTCCCTTCTTGGGTCCTCAGTTTTTTCACTTATAAAGGGATTAGACTAAGTCATAAAGATTCCAGCAACATTGTTGTGACTCCGGCTTAGGGGGATGATCTTAAAGGTAGCATGGTGAAGGTTTTGGGTCCAGTTTGCCATAGTCCTTACTCTTCCCTACTGTCCTATCCTGGCCCACTTTGTGCAGGTTGCCCACCTGGCACCATTAGGCATTTAAATCTATGACCCTTCTCATTTAGACAGTGCCTTAGATTTGTTGAGTCAATTGAGTTGTATTTAGATTTGAAACCCAAATGATGGCTATTCATCATTATCTCCATTGGAGGGTACTAACTGCGTATCTATTTTTATTATGTGGTATAAAGTGCAGAAGAAAAACATAGTATAGATCTGCTCCCTGCCCTGAGCTGCCTGTAGGCCAGCTGGGGAGACAAATATGTATGTTTTAAAAAGCTTATAAACAACTCATTAGTGCTACTAAACTGAGGGAGGAGAAAACACTGAGACCTGGGGCAATCAGGGAAGACTTCCTGGAGGTAGAAAGACAGAAATTCTACTCATTCCTCAAAGATGATTCCACTGAGATGTTTGTTCAAAGTCACATGGGTATGAAATGGGATTAGATGCTGGCATCATGTCTGCACCTTTATTGTCTTATCCTCTCAACTGTCATTTATTGTGCACCTATGTGTCCTGGGCTCTGGACGAGAAAGATTTATATATTTTGTTCATTCCTTGTATGAACCCAGCAAGGTAGGTATTTTATTACTAGATCTACTCAGATGAGGAAACTGGGGCTCAGAATAGTTAAGACACTTTTCCAAAGCTTCTCAACTAATAAATGGCAGAGTTAGGCATTAGACCTGTCCTCAAAAAACAGTCTTTTCCCCACTGTATCATGTGTCTCACACCTTCAGTGTCAGCCTCCTTGGTGAGATGCACATACCTACTGAACTCTCCCGTAAGCAGAAGGGTAGGCTTGGCTGGTCTCCACTCAGCCTTGCCTGCCTTGCCTGTCAAGCCGAGCACATGGAGACTTTTTCTAGGCATTTGTTAGCAGCTCTGAGTAATACCCTCACCTCCTTTTTCTCTACCCTTTACATTCTTCTGCCTTTGACCCTCAGAGTGAGTTCATTGGAGCTCCTTGGGCTGTGTGCGAACTGGGATTGGGATCTGTGGGCAAAGAAAGGCATTGGCATTAGCCTCAAGTTTATTCTCTCTGTGGGGTGCTGCTGCTGGTGGTGTGGGTGACTTGTAAAGAAGTGAGCACTGAATATGGAGCTCAGGTGAGCTGATTATTGCCGCTTACTCACTTTGACCTTCGCCAGGTCATTTAGTCGCTCTCTATGTCTGTTTCCTTCTCTAATAAACAAGGAGTTGGCAGCATTTTTAGAGTCCCTTATGTCTTTAACACTTCATAATTTTAATTGTGTTCTTCATCCTTCTTTAAGCGTATTCTCCCTTAGTGATCCAATTTCCTTTCTCCCATTTTCTTACCCCATCTCCTTCTTCCATTGGGGTCTCGCAGATAAATTCAGCATCAGGCTAATAACCAGGTCCGTAGGCTAAAACGATAACCTTTTCTCCATATTGATACATGGGAAAGGAATTCTTAGGGTCCACCCACCCATCACACTGTGAGCTCTGACCAGGCAAGGCTGTGTTTCATTTGCCTTGGTATCCCTACTTCCAGACATACAAGAGGAGCCTGGCAGAAGTGAGGGGGCGAACGGGGAGCTGGAGGAACTGTCTTGGGGGTTTGTGGATAGGGCGCTGGCTCCAAGGCTGTGAGATGGAGGGACAAGTATTTTTTTCCTTGCAGTTGGCTGTGCCCCACCTCCTCCTCAGTGCCCCGCCTATTAAGTGAGTCACAGGCCAGTGCGCACCTGAGTCCTTACACCCGCCTGGCCACTGAATCAGGCCTTGGCTCTGTGTCTGGTGAGGTCTCACGTGCCAGTCCTCCCAGGAAACCAGTAGGGCCGGGCTGCCTCACCCTCTGATGGGCAGATCAGCTGTTCCGAAGGCCAAGCTGGATGTGGCCTGGGCTCTGGGCCCTGCAAGAGGAGGTGAGTGGCCTGGGGCCCTCCCTGCAGGCTTCTAGCAGCCTGGGTTCCTGGGGAGGGTGGATACAGAGGTGGGTCCCTGTCCGGTGGGCGGGCACTTCACAGCCCTGTGTCTTCCCTAGGCGCAGGCCCACCTCGTGAGCAGCAGACCAGCCTGGTGGCTGGCAGCAGGACGTCCGCGTCTGCATGCTGAGAAAGATGGGTGAGGCGGTGGCCAGAGTTGCAAGGAAGGTCAACGAGACGGTGGAGAGCGGCTCTGACACCTTGGGTGAGTGAGGACATGGATTTCCAACTGCAGGGTGCCCCAGAAGTGATTCGTGAAATCATTTCGGAAATGAAATAGGAAGAGAAGATGAAAAAGACAATTTGGCACCCCTTGTCTTGAGGAGCAGTGTTTTATGGAACTTTTATTTCAGTTGTGTTTAGTTTGTGTGTTTACTGGGTCCCAGTGTAAAACTTACTATGGGTCATAGTCACAGAGGTTTGAAAAACACTAAGTGAGGGGTTTCAGCTGCCGGGAGCCTGTCTGCCTGCCCTAGGACTGCGGATGACTCTGAGTGAATATGTTCCCTTGGACCACGTGACAATAGCTGGCACTGCTGAGTCGTCCCATGTCCCAGGCCCTGTGCCGGTGCGTGAGTGTTGCCTTATTGGATCTTTACAACCTGCCTCTGATGGATGATCCTTTCCAGGCCTTGACTAGCCACGGTCTTCAGATGAGGAGATGAAGAGTCCAAGGGAAAGTAGGCTTTTTCTTGGTATCCCAGCTAGGAAGCCCCTTTTTACTTAGTGTTTCACTTGAATTTTATCTTATATATATTTTTGCTTTGAACTGGTCATAGCATAGGTAAATATCTGGTGGATTGACTATCTGGCCATGTGCAAGGATTAGCAGTGCATACAGTGCAATTACGTGTGCGCGCGCGCACATGTGTGTCTCACCCACCGGATTGTAAATGGCATCTTAGAGCCAGAAGTGTGTTGTAGGAACCCAGAGGAGGGGAGCACCATCCTGCCTTGGGGGTGATTGTGCAGGTGGACAGAGTGGGATTTGAGTCGGGCCTTTGGCACACAGAGAGGAATTTCACAGGCAGGTAGGGATGTGTGTACCTGTCTTTCTGTAGGGATGTGTCTGTATCTGTCTTTCTGTCTTACAAAGGAGCATTTCTGTAAAGGCCTCTGCCTGAGCAAAGGCTCAATAACTGGAAACATAGAGTGTTTCTCTGGTCAGGGTGTGTCTGGAATGTAGGCTTCTAGGGCAGGGGGTGGTGGCCCAGGAAGTGGAGGAACACTCAGCTTTCAAAATGAGCACGATCAGCCCCTCTTCCAGGAAGCCCTACCTTGTCCACTCCCTGCTCCCTTCCTTCTCTGTAGCACTCCTTCAGTGTCCTTAGAGGGCAGGGATCCTGCGGTCTTTTACCCTCTCACCCCCAAGAGGCAGAATAGGGTCTGGCACTTTATAAGCACCTGGGGGTGTTTGCTGAGCCTCTGAGCTAAGGTAAGAGGAGCATCTCCTCTATCAGCAATCAAACTTAGAGATTGTCATTGGTTTTGGAGGGAAGGCTCTGGGAGGAGCCTTCAGATGATGAGTAAAGGAATTCCAGAACCCAGTGTTGGTCACTAATATGGTTGTACTCACCCCAGTGCTCAGGGCTCTCCACCACTAATATGTGGCCATTTGAGAGAGGATTCCCGGAGGCAGCAGTGAGGAGGCAGGTGTCCCAGGCAGGGGTAGAGCTGCACCTTAGCTGGAGGAAGGGCCACTGCAAAGATGCTGCTTGGCATAGGGAGGTGATGAGAAATGGCATTTGGCAGATGGAGAGCCTGGAAGACTGTGTTGAGTCTAGGAGTCTAGACTTCAATGTCAAAGGACCAGGGATGGCAAATTCAGTCGCCTCAGCAGGCCAGGTAGGGATTTCTGTAAACTGAAGACTGGACGCCCCACCTGTAGTGAAAAAAACGCGGGCTGTGACCAGCTCCTCTGCACTGCCTGGGGGCCATGCCCATTGAGGAACCTAAACCAGGCCTCCGGCTGCCCTTCTAGACCACCATAGTACCTGGGACTAGAATCCTGCCTGTTTGACACCAAAGCCTAGGTCCTGTCCTCATTATGCTCCCCTGGGGTTGGGGGCAGATGGTTGGTGAATGCCAGGGTTGTGAGCACAGCGAAGGTCTAGTCACCTTGGGAGAGGACTTAAACCCTTTAGCCATGGTAGTCCTGGCCAAAGCTCAAGACTTTCATGTGTCATGTGGTGGTGACGGGGGCTGGATGATAGGGGTTTGGTTTTTCTACCTCTTCAGTACCCAGAGAAGCAGCAAAATATCAGACTAGGCCACTGTGGGTGCCTGCAGTCCTGACCCTTGGCAGATGGAGTTTATTAGGCCCCTATAATCTGAGGGGTCTCAGGCTTAAACAATTAGTACATATTGAGCACCTACTGTATGCAAGGTGCTAGGGGCTCTCAGGGCTATGTGCAAGAGTCCTGGACCTGAGACTAACCCACCACAGTGAGAGAGAGAGCAGTGAGTGACACACAGCTCCATGCCTAGCCATGTCGGACAGACCATAGGTGGTCGTACCTCAGAGGTGAGAGAAGTTACTGGGTGTCAAAGTAGTCCAGGAAGGGTTTCTAGAGGAAGTGGGAATTGAAGTGGGTCTTGAAAGATGGGTGAGGTAATTCAATATGGTTCTCATGTAAAATAACAAACAATCTGAAGCAGCCTAAACAACCAGCACCACAAAACTGCTTAAATAAATTTTGTTACAACTATACAGTGCAATTTATGTTGCCATTAACGGTGGTGCACAAAATTTCATCATATGCTTGAATGAAGACTGGCAAATTCCCATGTATAACATAAATTGGAAAGAAATAAACACAAGGATCCCAAACTATATACATAATAAGATGCTAATTATGTTAAACATGTATATGTACTTAGAAAAAAATTGGAAGGAAATAAAACAAGATGCAAATGGAAGTTATAAAATACTGTTCCGCATTTTTGGAATGTTCTGTGATGAACATATTGCCTTTATAAGCAGAGAAGAATAAGTTTTAGGGGAAGGACCACCTGCCACTACAGACGGTAGAAGTAAAACACATTTCCTAACAGACAAGAGTGACCCAGTTAGTGCCTTCTCCAAACCCCTGGCCCTGAGAATGGAACGGGCTCTCCTCCGTGTCTCTTGTGTGCAGCCCTGGGGCGCAGGCCCAATGGGATGGCTGTGGAGCAGCCACAGGGGTCTCACTGCAGAGTGGGCTGGGAAGAGCTCAGTTACAAGCTGGCTCTCACCTTGCTCAGAGAAGTAACCGTGGTGCGCATCCCTCGCCCCACCCCACCCCCACCCCAGGCACTCGTGGGTGCGCCTCCCGAGCCAGGCTTGCCCCTCCTGCAATCCGAGCTTTGGATCCTAGCCCTTGTCACCCTGCTCCAGGCCTCTTTATTTCCTCTCACCCCAACCCCGCTCCGATAAGTGGGCTCCTTTCCACCTGGCCCTGGTCTGTCCTTCAGCTCGAATTGAAGCCTCTTTCCACTAGCCCTTCACCTCTCCTAAGCATCATCTTAACTCTTCCAACGAGTTGGTGGAGTCAGGGACTCTGCATTTCAAAAATGCTGTCCTCTCTGTTTTCCCCTTCTCTCCCCAAGTTAGCTCTTTCTCTTTGTAAATACCCCATGCCTATCCAGGCTTCCCTCGGTCCCTCTCACCCTTGAGGGCCCTCTCTCTGACCTCGCCCTTCCCTCCCTGGCCTCAGACAACAGTATATCCAGCCAGTAGGCTGCCAGGCCAGGCTGCTCCGCACCCCAAGCCTCTCCAGGGGAGAGACTCACAGATCTGCTGTGTGTTTGGGGGGTGACTTTAAAAAAAAAACAATTATTACTGCAGCAGAGTAGGATTTGGAAAGGCCTGGGAGAGTGTAGGAAGGGAGGGCACAGCTAGCTGGAATAGAGGCTGCAGCAGATATGGGAAGCAGGAAAGACCAGCCTGGATTGGGAAGGAGAGGAGCCAGCATTGATCTGGGACCTGCTGCATGTCAGGGCTCAAACGTTTGATATCTCTTTCCTTCCTTTCTATAGTCTTTTGTACTTTCTGACTCAGGATTCCTGTCTGTGTTCATTTCTAAAAACTTCTGAGCCATTAGCTCTTGGCACGTTGCTCTCCCCATCCCTCGAAGCTGTGTATTTTCTTTCTCTTTTTGTGCTGTGTGCTGAATTTCCTCAGATCATTGTAAGCATTTTACTGGTTTGAATTCATTTAATCTTCACAACAACCCTGTGACTCAGGTGATATTTATATCCCTGTTTTACAGATGGAGAGACTAAGGCATGGAACATTTTTTCTCCAGTGTTTCTAAGTGTTTTGTTTCATAGCGCGAGAGTATCCAGCTGACAAGGGCCATGTTGCTTCTGGAGTAAGAGTTGCCCCATCTTATAGATACTGGAGCTAAGGCTGAGGGTGTGAGTGATTTGCTCGCGACACAGCTGTTTAGAGGTGGAGTCAGGGTTCATTACAGGTGTGTGTGGCACCTAGTCCTGCCTTTCCAGACTCACCCTGCTGACCCCATGAGGGGTGGAGGAAGGAGACCTGAGCAACTCGAAGCTCCCTCTTCCCACCTTTACACTTGCCTCTCCCCTCACGCTGTGGTTGATAGCCTCTTGGAATCACAGTTGCCCTACCCCATTCCTTGAAAAGGGGGAAAATAATCAGAAGCTAATATCTGCCTGGTCATTTAAGATGTCTTAGGTAGAAGCGAGAAGGTAGGACAGACCCCCATGGAGCAAATGTCCCTGTCAGTTCCTCATCTTTTGCACAGCTTCCTCAAGGTGGGTTTGGTGTAACTGCTCAGGGTAATGGGATACTGGTTAAAGATGCATCCTCATGGGCTCTACTCCAGAGCTTCGAAAAAAGAATCTCTGGGGGTGGGGCATGGTGATCTGCATTTTATTTATTTACTTTATACTTTAAACTTATTTTTATTTATTTTCAATTACAGTTGACATTTGGTATTATTATATATTAGTTTCAGGTGGATAGCATAGTGGTTAGACATTTATATGATTTATGATGTGACTTCTCCGTTAAGTCTAGTACCGACCTGGCACCATATATAGTTATTACAATATTATGGACTCTGTTCCCTATGCTGTACTTTACATCCCATGACTAGTCTGTAACTGCCAATTCACACTTCTTACTCCGTTCACCTTTTCATCCAGTCATCCTACCCCACCTCCCATCTGGCAACTATCAATTTGTTCTCTGTATCTATGGGTCTGTTTCTGTTTTGTTCGTTTATGTTGTTCTTTAGATTCTACGAGCCCCACAGATGATCCATGCCTTGAACTATTTATTTATTTTGTTTTTTAAATAATATTTTTGTTTTTAAGAACAGTATTAGATTTATAGAAAAATTGTGTAGGTAGTACAGAGAATCCCCATACACACCATTCCTGTTTCCCTTGTTACTAACATTTTACATTAGTTTGGCACACCTTTTATAATTAATGAACCAATAATGACACATTATTATTAACTAAAGTCCATATTTTATTCAGGTTTCCTTCGTATTGAACTAATGGCCTTTTTTTGGTGTAAGGATTCTCTCCAGATTCTCACGTTACATTTAGTTGTCATGTCTCCTTAGACTTCTCTTATCTGTGACAGTTTTCAGACTTTCCTTGTTTTCAATGACCTACCTTGACAATTTTGAGGAGTATGGGTCAGTTATTTTATAAAATGTCCCTCACCTGGGATATGTTATTCATTTATCAAGATATAATTTACATAAATGAAATTTACCCTTTTTAGTGTACAAGTATGAGTTTTGATAAATACATACAACTGTGTAATCACCACCGTCACAAGATCCAGAACCTTTCTCATCACCCCCCAAAATTCCCTTGTGCCCTTTGCAATCAAATCCTCTCCTGATCCCCAGTACCTGGGAGCCACTGATCTCTTTTCCATCCTTATGGTTTGTCTTTTCTATACTATTATGCAAATGGAATTATACAGTATGTAACCTCTTAAGCCTCATTTCTTTCACTTTAGCTTAATGTGTTGGAGATTCATCCATGTTTTGTTCCTTTTTATTACTAAATGGTATTACATTGTGTGGATGTACCATGATTTATCATTCAGCTGTTGAAGGATCCTTGGATTGTTTGCAGTGTTTTAAGATTATAAAGAAAGCCTATAAACATCCACATACAGGTTTTTACATGAATCAGAGTTTTCATTTTTCTTCGGCAAATACCTGGGGGTGGGATTGCTGGGTTGTATATAGTAAGTGTGTGTTTAACTAGATAGGAAACTGCCACACTCTTCCAAAGTGCTTTGAGAGTTCCCATGCCTTCACATCCTTGTCAACACTCCATATGATTTTTAATTTTATACATTCTTATAATTCAATTACATTCTGTAATTATATCTCATTGTGGTTTTAATTTTCAGTTCTATGATTAATGAAGCTAAGCATCTTCTCATGTGCTTATTTGCCATCCACATATCTTCCTTGATGAAATGTCTCTTCATGTCTTTTGCACATTAAAAAAAATGAGTTGTTTTTTTATTAAGTTTTGATGGTTCTTTATTTATTCTAGGTGCGTGTCCTTGATCAGATATGTGTTGTGCTAGTATTTTTTCCAGCTTATGCCTTGTTTTTCTATTCTTTTTATAGTGACTTTTGAGGAACAGACATTTTTAATTTTGATGGAGTCCAATTTTTCATTTTTCCTTTTATGGATGGTGCTTTTGGTGTTGTATCTAAGAAATCTTTGCCTAACCCAAGGTCACAACAATTTCCTTCTATTGAATCATCTGGGGATACTGGTTAAGCATACAGATTCATGGGCCACACTCTAGAGCTTTGAAAGTAGAATCTCGGGGGGTGGGTCTGATGATCTTTACATTAACAAGAACCCTGTATGATTGATTCTTCTCTCTGCCTTGAATTTTGAGAATCACTGGCTTATTACTATGAATGAAAGAGAATTAATATGAACGTAGATATGATCTATCCCCAGGGAACTGAGCAGCTGCCAGGCTGGGAGCTGAGATAAGCAAGTGGGGAGACCAAGGCTAGTGAGAAAAGGAACTTGCTGCCTCTTTTCCTCCTTTCCCTCTCTCCTTCCGGGGTTCACCCACACTTTGGCCAAGTGCTTTTCTCCTTCTGTACTTGCCAGCAGATGGCGCCTTGTCACCAGCTGAGCAGGTGGCAGGAGAAGCTGAGCCAGGGACTTGACCATGCTGTTCCTGGGTGAGTACCCAGGTCCTGACAAGGGCTTCCACTTGCCCCCCAGCTCACATCCTGTATCTACATTCTTGGATGATCCCCACAGGGATCTGATTTTTCAGTCCCTTTCTCAAGTGAGGGTACTCAGGGGCACTTAGTGTATATTCACTAAGTGGGATGATATCTTCCCTTGGGTCAAAACTGCTGCCAGCTCATTTTTCAGCACACACACATTGAACATCTACTGTGCGTGCCCCACCTGGAGGACTCAAGTGTCCAGGAGTGCCCAGTCAGAAGGGGGAGGCACACACACACACACACACACACACACACACACACACACACACACTACTCTCACTAACCCCCCAATCCTGAGGGAGGTGGGCAGCCAAGCCAGGACTGTGGTGGGAGCAGCTTTTCAGGCCTGATGGGGTGATGGTCTCGGCCCTCGGAGGGGCTTATTGGCCTGCAGTTCCTGGCCCTGAGCCTAGGAGGTTGGTGCTAGAAGGGACTGGGGTGTGTGTTTTGCTGTGATGGCTCTTGGCCTGGGGAGTCCTGAGGGTCAGCCAAGCACAGTCCAGCTCTGCAGGCACAGAGGAGAGAACGAGCTCTCAAGGGGCAGCCGTCAGCCTGGCTGGGGTTAGCGGTCTGTTCACCACAAGATCTGGAAGATCAGATCTGCCATCCTCAGCTCCCTGCCTCTCAACTAGGGAAGACGCCAGGGGAGGGGACAGGGATACACGTTGCAGAGTCCCTGCTGCTCTCCCAACTCTGCTTCCTGCACAGGGTAATGGAAAGGGTGGCGACTAGAGGCCTCTGCCTAAAACTCCATCTGAATTGGGGGGTCCTCATCTCTAGCAATTCTAGGGTTAGCCAATATAATCTAACAGAGCTCCATAACTATATCTCTGGTTCCACAAGATGCTGTGCCAGGGAAGCAGGGACCAGGGGACCAGAGGACAGGGTGGGAGGAAGCCTGGTTTCTCACTGTTTACCCTTTGGCCCTTGTGCTTTGTGTACTACTTACATGTAATACCTATTATTTTTTAATTAAACGTACATATTTTAAAAAGTATTTCTCCAAGTGCAAATGCCTGGGCTAGAGCCATCCCAAGAGCTGCCTTCCAATATTGAGCTGTTCTCTCCCTCCACAGTCCCTCTGTACCTGCAGCTTGGGGTCTAGACAGGCCCCTACTAAGCCCTTTGCTGACCGGGGCACAAAGAGGCAATGCCAGACCACAGCATGTTGTGAAAGGTTTGCAGAAACCCCCACTTAACCCCCTTCCTCACCTGCCTGAACAGAGGGTTCATTCCTACTCACCTGGACACGGCTCTCTGTGTCTACCTTTCCAAGGCCAGTTCAGAAGCAGTTCGAACTCCACAGGCACTCTGGGCATGGCTGACACTAATCACTCGCCTCTGAAATGAGAAAGGCACCCCAAGTCCAGGCCCTGCATTTCTGTACCACAGACTGCCAGTGCTATAGCAGCCTGTACCAGAGAGGCCCTCTGGCTCTCTGAAAGCTCTATGGATTTTCCTTTCCATGCTGGTTATTTGCCATACTGGTTATTACCCTCACACACCACCTACAACCAGGGGCTCACCTCCACCCATTTCTTTGTGCTGGCACATCCTACAGATGCAAGACCTCCTGATCCTCCTCAGTGTTTACCTACCACTTCTGCTACTACAGCCACTGTGCACAGCTTGCTTTCTCCAGAGCCCAAGGATCAGGAAATGTCCATGTTCAGAGGTACCCAGGAGAATGGGCTGGCCCTCCTGGCACCCTGGTTTGACATATGAGAAGGCTGATCCACAGAGATGCAAGGTGACTGCCAAGGTCATTCAGTAAGGTCTCGACTGAGCTGAGACTCAAGTCCAGCCCTCTTGACTCCCAGGCCAGGGCTTCTCCCACTACCCCACAGTCTTCTCCTGATAGTACATGTATGGGCTCCCCAGGAACCTGCCACTTGCCAGCTTTCCTTACCCTCACCCCCACCCCACCCCTCAGTGCCCCAAGTAACCAGCACCAGGACGATTTTCCTAGAGGATGCCAATGGCTAGGTATATCCTTAGAGAAGCACGTGCACACGTGTACCAGGGATGCATGAAGGAATGTCCATGGAATGCTGCTTGTGACAGCCCTATATGACGGCAAGCAGTGGCATGGATTGATACATTGTGGATGGTTAGCTGGTGTCTCGAGGCTTTTTCAGGACTGTTTAAGGCAGTGGTGGGACAAGACCCCAAAAGCCCTAAGGTTGTGGCCCAGGTCTGTCTGTTGGGGGTCCCTGAATCCCCTTCTAGAACTTTGGAAGCTCCAATGTTGCTGAGCCCCACCTGCCCCCATCCAGCCTGCTGTGGACCTCAGACTTCTGGAGGGAGGATAAGAGTGGGGGTCAGTGCGGGGCAGCCTCAAGCACAGCCGACCTGTTCCTTGGGTTCCTGTTCACTGCAGCGCTGCCTGACACAGCGTCAGTGCTCCGAATGCACCTGCTGCATGGGTGGGCGAATTCCTTCATCCCATAGGTACAATCACTCAGTCTTCTCCCTTTTGTTCTCCCCGCTTGTCATTCTTCTGTCTGTGGAAGTCACCCCAGCTGTGAGAACTGGTCCAACCCTGAGAGGTCTCCAGGGAAGCCCAGTGGGAGATGGGGTTCCCTGCACAGCAAGGAGACTGAGACCTAGATGACACAGTGACTTGGGAAGATGACACAAGCCCTGGAGTCAGGCCACTGGGCAGTGAGCCGATTACATGGGTTGTAAAGTACTTGCAGAAGATAAAGTATACTAAATAAGGAAGAATTCTGCTCTTACTGTCCTGAGTTGTATACACACTGGATATTGGTTTAGCATCTGTGCTAAGGGGGTTGCACAGAAGAGGTGGGATTTCCGCTGCACTTTAGAGGGTGGAGCCGGTTTAGGGGTGTAGGTATGAATGGGAGTGAGGGAAAGGCATTCTAGGTTAAGGTATCTGAACAGAAGCTTGACAGCATGCAAGCAGGCACTTGCGACAGTATTAGCACGGAAGAATAAAGGGAGCCGAGGTGGGAGGGAGATGGAGGTTGGCTTCAGATCTCAAACGACCCCCAGTGTCACGTTAAGTAGTTTCTACAACGAAGTCCTATCTTACACAGGGGTTAGGTTCTAAAGAGTCTGAAAAGTGAAAATCACCTGGAGTCAAAATGACCCATGAATAATAATAAGCTCACACTTATTTAATACCCACTTTGTGCTAAGCTGCCCAAATTGCTTTACATAGGTTTCATTCATTCCTCATTACAACCCTGTGGTTTCGTCTTCATTCAGCCTTATGAGGTGGCTGCTATTATTATCCCCATTTTCCAGAGAAGGAAACTGAGGCACCGAAAGCCTGAGCAACTTCCCTAGGGGCACTTTGGCTGCAAGTTCAGGTTCTTATTCCCATGTTGGCCAACAGCATGGGATAGATGCTTGATGGCGGGGAGCCAGGAGAAGTTGCTGGCTTGTGGATAGAAAACTCATGTTGCAGAGAAACATGGACCTTCAAACACTCAGCATCTGAAGCAGCATTTCAGTAAGTTACATGGAGGCCTGAGCCGCCTCTGCTGAACTTGACCTGGGCAGCTGTGGGGAGCCCCAGGCAGTTTCTGAGCAGGGAGTGACATGGTTCAGGCAGGGTTCAGGAGGATAACTGCTGTGCATAGGATGGATGTGAGACCAGCAGAAGGAAAACCAGGAAAGAGGCACCTTCCGTGTGCCAGGCCTATGTTGGTGCGGCTTTGTTCTGAGTGGGGCCAACGGAAGGAAACAAGTGAGAAGGGAGTTGGGGGTGGCAGTCGATTTGTTGTGGGGGCGTTCAGTTTGGAACCTGGTCATGATGAAACAGAAATACGAAAGTCTGGGCCATTTGGGATGGATAAAGAATTCTGATGAGTTGGGGTCCCCGAGGGGCACCCCTGAAGAAGCGCACAGCAAGGGAACTGGAGATACCAGCATAGCCAGCTAGAAATGATTTCCACAGAAGCACTGCGAGGGGCCCTGTCTGACTCAACCCCCACCCTAATTCTGGGGTCCCTGACAGCCTCAGCACCTCCTTTACCCCTCCCTCCAGCACAGAATAACTAGCTGCCTGGCTACGTGTCATCAGCACTTGAAACAGCATTTTTTGAATGAGAAGAGAAATATTCTTTGAAATCATTTGGATAGTTATGCAGCTTCAAAAAATATGTGTTGGCAGAAAAATGAAAATGTTCCACCTCAGAGAGATAACCAAATAGATAATTTTGTAGCATCGAATCTTGTGTTGCTCAAGTATGAAAGCGTGAGCCTTGTGGAGGTGACTAAGTGAGGCTGAGGCATTTATTAAAATCAAATACTTCCAGAAATGCAAACATGGCTCTGGGTAATGACGCACCCGGGGACGCAGGTACATGATGCCAGATCCCGGCAAAGACAGTCATTCTAGAATGAAGCCCCTGGCAAACCCTGAGCTGTAAATGTGGTGACACAGACTGAAACGCGTGATCTCTGCTTTCCTATAGAGGTTAGGAAATTGTGATTTCTTCTGAGAGACAGGTGCTGCAAAATGTTATTGCCTTTTAATGAGGTTAAATTTAAGAGCCTTTTAATTGGCATCTGCCTCATCTTGGTTGATTGTTTTACTAAGACTCATCATTTTTGTCATGCACTAATTTATTCCCGGGATTCCTTGTTCTGTGAAGCTCATTTCAACAAATGTGTATTCACTGTGCGCTGTATCTGCGTAATGCTCTGCAGAGGATGAGAAGGTGAGAGGAAAAAGAGGGAGCTAATTATCGAGCTCTGGCGGTTGTCTCAGTTAGACTGTGTATTTCCCGGTATTTCTGTCTGGGCGGTCCTTTGGCCAGATCTTCCCATGCCCTGCTCCTTCTCTTTATTCTTGTCTCAGTTAAATGTCACTTCTTCTGAGAAGCCCTCCCTGACCATCACTAGTGAGGGTTGCCCCTGCCCCTGCCTTAGTTACCTGCTCTCTCATTACACTGTTTTATCTTCTTAAGAAAGTATCACTGCTTGATTCTCTCTCAGGTATTTGTCTGTGTTCACTGCTGTTCTCCCCATACTAGAGTGTAAGCCCTGAGTCTAAGCCCCAGAGGTCAAGGACTCTGTCTTGCTCACTGCTGTATCCTCAGACGTGGCTGGCATGTTCTGGGTACTGAGGAAATATTTGTTAAATGAACGATTGCATCTGATTTTCTCAACAGCTTTGGATAGGTGGTATTTTCACATTATTCATAGAAGGGGAAACTGAGGCTCCAAGAGCTGCAGTGGTTTGCCTGGATTCTTACAGCCAGCAAATCTTGAGTCTGTTGGCTACCCATGCCCTCTGAAACATGCCACCTGCCTCAGTGGGACCTAATCCCTGCTCTCAAGGAGCTCTCTACTCAGCCAGGAAGAGTGACACAAACAAATTAATAACTCTCACATAAGACACGTAGGATAGGCACCTGATAGAAGCAGCAGACACATGATCAGGGCTCAAGGGCAGGAGCAATTACATCAGTTGAGGACATGAGCAAAGGCTTTGTGGAGAGGCAGCTCTGAAATAAGACCTTGTAATATGGTGTTGATGGGAGAGGTTTTTGAGGCTAGGGGAATAGTGCCAGCAAAAACAGAGGTGAGAAATCGAAGAGAGTTTGCAGGGAACAATGAGTAGCCTGGCATGGCCACTCCTGGCATGGTAGGAGTTTTGATGAAGAGTCTCAAGAGGGACATCTAAAAGGGAGGTCAGCCACGGATCCCTCGGCAGGAATGGCCGGCTGCAGAGGGTGGGTTCATCCCATGTGACATTGGAATCCTGAAAGTTCTTGAATGGGAAGAGGTGTTCAGTATGGGAATGGAAAGGTGGGGGCAGCGTACAGGGCCAGGGAGAGGGATTCCTCAGTAAAGAAATGGCTATGTCATTGTCAATGTGGATTCCAGGGTTTTAAATCTCATTTCAGGGGACAGTAAAAACATATTAGAATAATCATGTCTTTGCTGCAAAGGACATGGTTCTGGCTGTGAAATCAAACCCGAGGCAGATATTAATTCATTCTTTTCTTCGTACCCCAAAAGGGCATTACCAAAAGGGTATACCCCCATTTTACAAAGCGGATCCCAAGAACAAGCTTCCTGGTGGGGATGGGTATAGTTAAGTTCAGAAGTGTTGGCCCAGCTTTGTGCTAGGCCTGAAGGGTAGTCAGCAGGAGGACACATGCTCCTCTAGTCAAGGTCACCGCTCATGGATCCTGGGGCAAGTCTGCAGATATTGACCAGTTGGGAGGAGATGGTCCAAGACAAGCACTAAAGCAAATGTCCTGAGACTGGAGATGAGGTGATTAGAGCACACTTCCTGGGACAGGTGGGGCTGGGCTGACAAGAGGATTTATGGGGGCAGAGAGGAGAGAAAAGGGGGTTCCAGACTACGGGAAGGGCGTGAGCCAAGTCCTGGTGGTGAGTCAGCTCGAGAACTGGCAGGTGGACCCGGTAGACATACAGCCGTTGGCCAGGCACTGGTACAGGGCTGGGTCAGATGCTGAGTGCAAGATGACACTTGGAGGTGTTTGTTTCAGCTTCCTGGGTTCATTCAGTCAGCCATCTGTGACTTCAAGAAGCCCAATTACTGCTCAGGGAAAGCATTTCTTACAGGGCTGGATTTCTTATTATGTCAGTCCCTGAACAATTGTTTGAGGAAGAGAAGAGGTTTTGTAAAAATCTAATTAGTCCATGACTGTGCAGCTCTGTTGTGCCTGGGGCACTGCCTTGATTGGGTAAGTGTAGTCTCTCTTGCTGTCAGCCTCAGCCCCCTCACACTCTGCCCTGCTCAGAAGTGGGCTCCAGGCTAATTGGGCTATCTGGTATCTCGTCACCCCTGGAGATGCCCACACGTACATGTGATCTCCTGCCCTGTGGCCAGTGCCTTAGCTGTGGCAAAGGTGCCACCAGGTCAGTCCCAAGGCTTCTCTCTGCCCAGCAAGTCAGACCAGGGAAATTTATTTTGAGATGTGCATTGGTCCTTACTGTGGATTGGGTATGGTGCCAGGCACTGGAGGGATTAGGGAGGTTGAGAGGTGAAAAAACACCATCCTCGCCAGCAAGCGACAAGTGTTTGCCTCCCTTTGAGCATGTACATATGACATTTATGGTTTTTGCCACTCTAGAGGATCAGTTCTACTCTAATTCATAGGTGGAATAACATGATCAACTCAAAGTCGGGCTGCCTTAGTTTGGAGCCTTGCTCTGTCATTTACTAGCTGTGTAACCTTGGGCAAGTTACTTGATCTTTCTGATCAAATTAAGTCTGATCTGCATTAAGTCTCAATTTTCTCATTTCTGAAAGGTTCTTACTTCTAGAGTTTGTTGTGGGGATGAAAACTGTATAATGCCCATCAATGTTTAGAATGGTGGCCAGCATTTACCCAGTGCTATAAAATATTAACTATGATTATTGTTACTGAACATTTTTCTTTAAATGAATTTGGCTTAAATAAAAATTTAAAAAAACTTTAGCATTACTATAAATGGAAAATTGATTTAATGTCTCATTAATATTTGATAGCCATAAAAATAAGTATGAAAACAAAACACTATTATGAAATCCTAGGGGGGGGTGTGTGTATGTGTGTATGGCTTGAATCTGCTTCCCCATTAAAAAGGGAGCAAAGCAAGGACTGGAGTTATGATGGCCAATTTGAAACTGAGAGTTTGAAATGGGACTTTCTTACTGTGTGGCTCATTGTCATTTGTACAGTGATCACCATCTAAGTCCTGCTTCTCAGAGTATGGTCTGAGGACCAGCAGCATCAGCATCACCAGGGAGTTGGTTAGAAATGCAAATTCCTTGGCTCTACCCCAGACCTGCTGAATCTGAACCTACATTCTAACAAGATCTCCAGGTGATTCATGATACAGTATAGTCGGAGAAGTCTGCTCTGTAGTCTCCTGTTTTGTGCATTCCATACTTGGAGAGTTCATTCCCTGTACTGCACACATGAGTTGCTTAATGCCCAAGAATGACCTGCTCCCCTGAGTCACTTGATGAGTTAAGGACAGCAGCAGCTCAGAATGTAGGTCTAAGACTAGCTCTGCAGGGCAACATTCCCCAGTGGAAGTCAAGCTCCATCCCTTCCTTACTTACTGTGTGACCTTGAGCAAATTCTTAATCTCTCTGGGCCTTAGTTTCCTTATCTGCAAAAGGGGACTGGTAATAATGCCCTCCCTCACAGGTTGTTGTCAGGATTAAAAGAGATAATGCTCAGTCAGTGTTGGCTACTGTTATCCTTGGAGAAAAACTGGGTTCCTGCCTAGACCTCTCCAAGGTCTGGCTCAGCATGTGGCCTCCACTTGGACCAGCTGTGGTTGCCACAGAGCTGTTGCTGGATGCACTGCTGATATTGTGGCTGCTGTTTCTCTTCCCTTTTTTACTTACGTGTTAGAGTCATTGATTGAATTAAAATAATTTAATATCTCAAATCGGTGATTGTATGTCATTTGGTTGTACTGTGGGGGATTTACTTTTGATTTTACTTAAATATAAGGGTTTTTTTGTTTGTTTCTTTGTTTAAGGCGGTTGGCAGCTTGCTAGGAAGAAGGAGGAATTTTTTTGTCAAGTTTCAGATCCCACAGTAATACACACAATTGTCTCTTTGTCATGAGGGTGTTAGAATAAGTGAATGTCAGGGATCCTCTTCCTCCGTCAGGGAGCAACGAAGCTGAGGCACATCCTTGAAATGGATTTTCATGTAAAACAATGTCTTTGTATCTTCCTAGCAGCATCTCCTATTTACTGAGTGCACACTGCCATACTCTGTGCTAAGTGTCTTGCAGACATTTTATTTTATGCTCAGAACAATCTGTTAGTTGGATCATCTTGTCCTCATTTTTTCTTAAATTGAAGAATAATTCACATACCATAAAATTCACCATTTTAAAGTATAACATTCTGTGGTTTTTAGTATATTCATAAGGTTGTGTATGGTTGTGTAACTATTAACATGATCAATTTTAGAACATTTTCATCTACCCCCAAAAGAAACCCAGTACCATTAATCAGTCACTCCCTATTTTCCCATCTCCCCCAGACCCTGGCAACTACCAATCTCCTTTCTGTCTCTGTGCGTTTGCTTACCTAGACATTTTAGATAAATGGAATCATGCAACATGTGGCCTATGGTGACCGGTTTCTTTCACTTTGCATGATGTTTTGAGGTTCATCTATGTTGTATCAGTACTTCATTCCTTTTTATGGCAAAATGTTCTTCCATTATAGGGAGATACCACATTTTGTTTATCCATTCCTCAGTAGAGCTATTTCTACTTTTTGGCTATCATGAATGATGCTCCTGTGAACATACACATTCAGATTTTTGCATAAGTTCTTGTTCTCATTTTATTGAAGGGGCCACTGAGGCTGGTGTTAAATAACTTGCCTGAGATTCCGTAGCAAGGAAGCCTCAGCCCAAGAAAAGCCTCAGTTTGGATCCTGAGGAAGAGAGCTCTTGGGCCCACGTTGCAGCCACCTCTTCCTTTTTAGATTTCTGGGTCTTGTGTAGAGAGTGTCTTGATGTTTGATGTGGTAGCCACTGGCTGGGGGGCCAGAAGCTCAGCTTTGTTCTCTGAGGCAGACAGATACTCTGCAGTCACGTCGTTTACTGGAGAGGATGGGACCTCTGCAGCAGGTCAGTGAGAAAGCACCTTGAGATTCTGGATTCCCAGTGTGCAGCATTTGTTGTTGGGGTGCACTCTGCAGTAGCCCCTCTGAGCTTGGCCTAGATGGGATTTCAGCTCCATTCAACCTTTGCCCCAATCAGGACTGCTCTCCATGGACCCAGACTTCTTGGCACTTGCGGGAAAATGTTCCCCATGGGTAGCTGGATGTTAGGGATGTTATTTTCTTTAAACTGAGGATATTTGTAAGAAGTTATAAGTGTTTGTGTAAAAATATCACACAACATAAAGTTCTATAAAATAAGAAGTAAAAGAAACAATTCCCCTAAACCCATGGCTACGTTCAAGCTAAATGGTCTCTCCAGGTTCCCAGAAGATGCCGTGCCCATTTCCCCCTTATCCTGAGTGTCTTTCTGCCCTTCTGTCTAACTACCTGCTTGGGCCCAGTATAAGTGCCATTGTGGTGGAACTTTCTGGACTCCTGCAGTTTTCAGTGAGCTCTTCCTCCTCTACCTTTTCTCTCCAGGTAGCATGATCTAGGGAAAGGCTGGGAAAGGCTGCTCTAGACATCGAGAGTTAAACACTAGCAAAATCCCTGAAAGTAGTTGTCTCTAGGGAAGCGGATTTGTCAGGAGGGAGTAGGGCCTGGGCTCCTATTTGTCTCAAATCTTCTAGAGTTAGTTAGCTCTGTAAATGTTATGCACAAGTAATTGTTAAAATCCAGCTTAATTGTGTGCGGTGGTACATCGGTGCCAAGTTGTTGCCGGTCCTTGATGACTGGTGGTTTTGCTCGCTCTCTGCATCCTGCTCCTCTGGCTTTGAGGATCAGGTGGCATTTCAGAGACTGGCAGTCTGAGTCGCAGAGGCCCAGCTGTTTACAGTTTTGCTTCTTACGCCAGAATGGTAACTCCCAGCACTTAGCTCGTAAATATACCTGGAAGTGCTGGGAATTTGATCTTCTGGAAGGGGTACTGGCTCTGCCCAGCTGGCCCAGGTCTAAGTTCTCCTTTTCATGTTCCAGAAAAATTTGTTTTCTCTCTATCAGCCTCCTGAATGAGAGCCCATCTTGCTTGGGTCCTCTGTTCTGATGCCCTCACACAATCTCACATCTTAACCTATTAAACTGAGCTCTCTCGCGGTAGGGCAGCCTGGGTTTGAATTGCAACTTTTCTATTTACCCACTATGCCTCGGTTTCCACAATGATAAAACAGGATGAATATAATAGTACCTACTTCATGGTGTTGTTAAATTAGGTAAGCTTTGTCAATGCTTGAAAATGTCTCCAGCACATGGGAAGTACCGTACGAGGGTGGGCTGTGGTTATATTGCTTTTTTTTAGGACCATCCTCTGACCATGGCAGGAAGAGTAAGTGCAGTGCAGTGTAGACTGATGTGGTGCCATAGAAAGACCATGGCTTTGGAGTTGTACTACTCTGGTTCAAATCCCTGTACTCATGGGTATGGGGAGCCAACTTCACTGATCCTTAGATCTCCCCATCGTAAGTGCATGTTCTAAGGCATGACAATTCAGAAACATTTGGCTGCAGCTTGCAGCCTCTCCTCTTTGACATAGAGCCTTTCTGTGAGTCCATGACATAGTATCATGGACTCACAGAATGTCTAGCTTGGTCGAGACCCCAAAATCCCATAACCCTAACCCACACTTACATAAGTGGAGACAAGGCCCTGGAGAAATTGTTTTCCTGAGGCCTGATGGCTGGGATGAGGGCGTGGGCCTCCTGAGCCCAGCCCAGGACTGTTTCACACTGAGAGTCACCTGTGCTTCTTTTAGAGCCAGAAACATAAACGAGACAAGAGAGAAGGATGAAGAGATAGTGGCTCTGTCTTGAAATAGCCTGGTCTGAGGGGAAGTGGGAGGTACACAGGGCAAAATAACATGAGTAAGTCAACCTAAAGTCTGTACACAGGCATGTACCAGCCAGCACGAAATGGGAGTTACTAGCGTCATCAGCCAGGGCCAAGTAACCGTAGCTGGAGGGAGGCCTAGTCTATGCCAATTATTCTTAAACTCAAATGGGCATCAGTGTTGGAGGGCTTGTTAATACACAGATGGTAGGCCCCACCCTAGAGCTTCTGATTCTGTAGGTCGGGGGTGGGGCCTGAGAATGTGCATTACTAACAAGTTCTGGGGTGATGCTGATGCTGTGGGTCTAGGGATCCCACTTTGAGAACCACTGAGTTGGTTCTCAGCCCTTGCTCCTGAGAGTGATTCTTGAGCCTGCCTGGCAGAAATGCAGTGTCTCAGGCCCAGCCCCAGACCTGCAGCAGAATCCTCATTCTAGCAGGATTCCCAAGGATTCTTACTAAGAAATTTGGAAAACATGGGCTAAATGACTTCCAGTTTCCTTCTTACCCTGAGATTCTGTGAAAAAAGACATTTGTGAAAAAAGACATTTTGTGAAAAAATGTCCTTCTGGGTGGGACCAGGTCACACTGGCTACAGACTCCTCTCTCAGCCTTAGGAGCTTTGCTTCTCGACCAGGCCACAGAGGCCAAGCACCCACCAGCCTGAGCTCGTGATACTTCCTTTCTACGACTTGGTTCATAGGGGCTCTGTGATCCTCCTGGCTTGCCCGTGCTGGGCCCTGTCGCCAGGCCTCATCAGAGTTCTGTGTTTCTAAGAAACAATGCAAGCTTGATCCATCTCTCCTGACTTCCCAGAGAAACGTCTGTTTACTTCGTGGATTGTGCTTATTTTGCCCTGGTTCTGCTCACCAGTTACTTTTCATCAAACATTCATTAGAATTAACGAGATAACCTTTAATGAGGGGCCCATGCATTGAATCAAAAGCTTCTTCATTAACATTGCATACTGTCTTAATTAGAGGTTTGGGGAGATGCAGTTTGGTCTTGTTGTAATGATAATTATAACTACAATAATTATGCCTGTGTTTATTACAGTGACTTCTCCAAGGATCTCTGTTTTCTACTGCAGCTCAGGTGTCAGCAGCTGGAGGTGTTGAGGAAAGTTGTGCTTGAATCTAGCTGCTGTCCAGATGTTGGTGTTGCCCTGGTCACTGGTACCTGCAAGCCCCTGTTGGGATCTGTGGGCATGCATGCACCACCAAGTAGCACGAAATGATTCGAGTGCCAGAGCCTTCCTCTCTGAGGACTCTAGGAGCAAGGGCGAGGCTCTGGGAAATTGGAGGAGAATGCAGGGGTTGCAGGTAGAGTCCCAGAGGGATGAAAATTCTCTGGGCCTTGACTCATGCAGTGGCCCACCCCTGGGTTGCCTTCCCTCTTTCCTCTCTGACTCCAGCAATCTCTCATTCATCAGTATCCAGTCTGAATCCAGGGTGACCAACTGTCCTGAGTAGTTTGGGACTGAGAGAAGTCCCCCAGGATGTGAGACTTTTCAGTGCTAAAATTAGGAATGTCCTAGATAAACCAGGACAAGTAGGTCACCCTCCTGGAATCTTTGCATTCAGATTCTTTGTGCTCCATCATTTTACCAAAATGATCTTAGACAATTTTCCTATTAACACGGGCCTCATTTTTTTTTCATGTGAAGGTAACTCATGGTTCTTATGGGAATTAAATGGATTAATGTATAAAAAGTGCCTAGCACCGTGCCTGGCACATGGTAAATACTCGGTGATGTTAGCTATGCTTGTTTTATTGAGTTGAGTGAGACCTTTGAGATCACATGGCCTCTATCTGGTTTAGGGATCCTCTCTGTGGTGACCCTGTTTGATCACACCCCATGATGCTGCACTCACTTCCTCACATCGGAGCCTTTTCTTTTTGACTGGTAAACTATTCCCTGTCCTGTCAGCTCCGAGGACCCATAAAGAATGGGACCCTCTTCTTGATGACATCCCATAGTTCCTTGAAGACGATGTCTGTCTCCAGCCTGGGTCTTCTCTTCCCTGGGTGGAATGCTCCCTCCCTTAGTGGGACCTGGCCCCCAGCCACACCCTGGCTGTGTCCTTGGAAACAGTACTACTGTCCGCATAGGCCCTAGGGCCCAGCATTGAATTTGGCTCAGCTCAGGAGGCTTTTCTCTATCGCAAACGAGTATAGTGGGTATAGATGGTATTCTTTCTTCTAGACCTAGAGAGGAGTTTCCTGAGAACAGAAGGTGACTGGCTACCAGGCCTCTCTCCCCCAAAATCATGGGCTCTGAACTGGAAAGACCTACTGGAGTTCGGAGCCAAGGCCCTGGTTTTTCATCGAAGTACTATAGCCTAAACTCTCCTTTCTCTGGTCCAACCTGGAGGCCGGCACCTGGGCACATTCTTGACTCAGGGGGCAGGACAGCAGGTGATTAGGACCCCTGGCTTCCTGCTCATCCTAATCTGCATCCAAATCTTACTCCTCTGTTTTCAGCTGCATGACCTTGGGCAAGTCATTTAATTGTAGTTTCCTCATGTGTTCAGAGGGGATAGTTCTTACAACCCGGCGCATATGAAATAGAAAGTGATACTTTTTATTTTTTTCTGTAAGTGGTACTTTTTATGGTTATTATTATTCCCACCTCCTCAGGGACTGGACATGAAGTATTTTTTCCTTGTGCACAGATGGGAAAATGACTGGACAAAGTTAAGATTTGTTCCAGCATGTCTGGGGACCTGGATTTCCATATTCTTGTCTTAGGGACCATGGAGAACTGTTCTTGAGATCATAGGCCTCTCAGCAAGACTTGGAGTTCACGTGCTAGTGCTGTGGCCTAGATTACGGGCAAGGGTGTTTGCATCACATCTCGTGTAAGAGGTCATATAAATGTTAAATTCTGTTTACTTCTGATTTTTTTGTTTGATTTCAAAAAGGTGTAATTCTATCTAGAGTTTATTTTGATCTTTAGGTTAATTGAGAGTTTCTCTTTTTTTTGTTTTCCCAAAATTGTTAATTGGTTATTCTAAATCAATTATTAATCCTTCCCTTCCCCAATTTATTTGTGAGGCCTCCTTTAGCATTTATTAAATTATTGCATATTATTTATGGACTAAATTTTATGGGCCGTATAGTTTCTTTCTGTGATCTGTTTTCTCCATTGTCCTCTGTTTTAATTATTGTAGCCTCATAATATTGGTTATCACCCTACCTTTTTCTCTTTTAGAGATCATACTTGCTTATTCTTCCAGTTGAAATCTAAAACTATTTCATGAAGTTAAAAAACACTTTTTAGGATTTGAGTAGGAATTACATTAGCAATCTATAAATCGATTTCTTTAAAAATTAACATTATTTTAATATTTTGCCTTGTCATCAAAGAACATGTTACAGCTTCACATACAGATTCATTTTTAAACACATCTTTATGAACTTTTCTACTTAATGTTGTTCAGGTACATTTTTCATTTTGACCTCTCTCTATATTTTATGTTATTATTGCTGTTCGGAATAGGATCCTTAAGAACTATATTTTTATTGCTGGCATGTAGGAATATTGTTGAATTTTACGTGTTTATTTGGATCAGCCACTTTGCTGAGATCTTTTTAACTTGTACTATCAGATAACTTTGGGGTTTTGAGGGTTGTGCAGTCATTTCATATGCACATAATAATCATTTTGCCTATTTCTAATGTTTATGTTTTCTCTTTCTTTGGCCAGAACTTCTAAGACCGTATTCAGGGATGCCAGTGATGGAAGGCATCTTCTTTTGCTCTTTGTTTCAGAAGGAAAGTTTTTGACATTTTCTTTGATGTTGCTCCTAGCTTGTAGATCTGTTGCTTCCACCCGAAGGGGCTGATGTGATTTACAGCCACAACAAAGATCCCTTTTTAGCTCTTCATGCTTCTGGCACAATGCACTAGGGGACTCGTTTGGAAGTGTTTGCTCTTTCTAGAATCCTCAGCCTGCCCCAAACTTGGTGCCTACAGAGCTGGTCCAGTTTCAGCCCTGATCTCTACTGAAAGCCTGACTTCTGGAGATTGGTTCCCGCTATAGGACTTCGCACTCTCTTCTGCCAACCCCACCTGCTGATATGAGAGTGGGAGGTGCCTGATGTTGGACAGCAGGAGGGCTGGGGTCACCTAGCACAACCCTGGACCAGAGGAGGCAGTAAATATATTTCCTCATAGGGTACCCTATGGAGGACCCCTATAGACCCTCAGTCATCTGAACTTTTGTCCTTAACCCTTTCCTGGAACCAGCTCGGCGAGGTTACCAATACTCCTGCCCTGCTGGGAGCTGCTAGACCTCTGCTGGCACTGTGCTCTGGGGGTCTTCGCAGTCTGGTGGGAAAGCAGACACAAAAAGGGGTTAATATAATACAGGGTGAAGAGGTTTCATTCATACTATATAAGACTCAGAGGCTACAGCAACTAACGACTTAACAGCAGTCAGAGGAGCCTTATTGGAGGAGGTGACATTTGAGCTGGTCTTGGAGCAACAATAGAAATTCTATGAGGCAGATGAGGGAGAAGGGCTTTGATTCTGATTATTTCTATAGACTTTGCATTATTATTGCTGTTCAGAATAGGATCTTTATAAACTCTTTTCTTGCCGGCATATAGGAATATTATTGATTTTTTGCATATTTAATTTGGAACAGTCTTCAAAGGTTTAGAGGCCTGGAGTAGGGGGAAGGTTGACTTCTTTGGGGGAAAAGGCAAAAGAGTTTGCTGAGAGAGAGATGGGGCAGTTCTGTCTGAGTCGGTGAGCGCTCCTAGAGTTCAGGGGTTGGTGAGCAATCATCAATAATAGGGGTACGCAGAAAGGGAAAAGTAAAACAACATCTGTAGCATTC
>NW_006438113.1:13523470-13524767 GCF_000325575.1 Pteropus alecto
GCCGCGTTCCTGCCACATACTTTGTTAGTATATTTAGTACTTTTTACTCCATTTAATCTCCCTGACAGCCCGGCTAGGTGGATGATGATACCTCCATTTCACAGATGAAGAAGCCAAGGCTCAGGGAACTTGATGAGCAAGGCAGCCTCATCTCTTAGCCTCCGTGCTTTCAATGTCTCCCTGCTGTCATTTATATAATAAAACAGCTTTACTGAGATATAATTCACATGCCATATAATTCATCCGTTTAAAGTATACAGTTCAATGGTTTTAGTGTATTCACAGAGTTGTATAACTATCACCACAATCAAATTTTAGAACATTTGCATTGCCCCCACAGAGATACCTTCACCCCTTAGTTGCCATTCCACAATCCTCCCATGCCATCCATCCTAAGGTAACTCTTAATCTACTTTCTGTGTCTATACATTTGTCTGTTCTGGAAATTTCATATAAATGGCCTCATACAATATATGGTCCTTTGCGATTGGCTTATTTCACTTAACAAAATGTTTTCAAGGTCTATCAATGTTGCAGCATATATCGGTACTTCATTTCTATTTATTGCCAAACATATTTCTTATTATCAGCTGATAGACATTTGGTTTTTTTCTGTTTTGGCTATTATGAGTAATGCTGCTATGAGTATCCATGTATAACGTGTTTTTGTGTGGACACATCGTTTCATTTCTCTCGGGTATACGCTAGGAGTGGAATTGCTGGGTCATGTGGTAATTCTAGGTTTAAGCATTTGAGGAACTGCCAAATTAGTCTCCACAGCAGCTTCTTTGCTGCCTCTTGTACACGGCTTGCCTTCAGAGTAACGGGACTGAGAAGAAGGTCAAACCACAAAGTCTATGTGAATTGCCTGTTTTCAAAGAAGTAGACGATTATAAAGTACTCGTAACTCTGCAGCTTCACTGTCGAGTCTTCAGTGATTCCAGAGGGACTGCAGATTCTGCAGAGCCTCAAGGACATTGCTATGAATACTGGTCATCACTGTGCCAGCAGAGCTCTGCTTCCACACTCCGGCTAGTAGGCTGTGGTAATAGAGAAAGTACTAGAATTAACCCTAAGGTTCAAGGTGAGAAGTAGGGACGAGTGTGATTAATGGTGATGAAGGTTCTTGGAAGAGGAAGGGCAGGGTTTTGGGCCTGCCACAAGGAAGACAGGAGAGCAAGGAGGTGGGGAGGGAAGACTGGGTCGGGTCCATGTGATTTGGGGCACGTCCTCAGGCAGCTGTGTCCTCTAACTCTTATCTTTGTTCTTTGGCTGCAGACCTGGCTGAGTGCAAGCT
>NW_006438113.1:13524807-13537763 GCF_000325575.1 Pteropus alecto
TCCACCTCATCACGCTTGCCAATAACGAGCTCAAGTCCCTCACCAGCAAGTTCATGACCACGTTCTGTCAGCTCCGAGGTAAGCCTGGTCAGCTCAGGCCAGTGGGACACCGCTAGCCATCATCCTTCAGGCTCTGAGCCTATTGGGGAGTGAACCAGGGCCAGTCCCTGGTCAGCTGAACCCGGGAAGTCATTCTCAGGGAGAGGCTTTGGGAGTAGACCTGTGTCCTCCCTGCAGCCTGGAAATCTCTGTGTCACTCCTGCTTCTAGCTCGCTGTGAATCAGATTGACTAATGGTCCAGGGTGTGGGTCCTGGAGTGATTCTCTTGTTCTGAACAGACCAGTGGGGCGTTTGAGGTCCTGAGGCCCAGGGGTAGTTTCTCGGTGGACTTGAACGAGCCCCCCAGTCTAGCATTGTCTTCCTGTACTGCTTTCTCAGTTCAGTAGTAACAGTTGCCAAGAATGACAGTGTTTCCTCTGCTGGGCACACACAGAACAAGTGGACACGGGTGCTTGGCAGGAAGATGAGCAGAAGGCCAGCAGGTGGGCATTATAAATTCTTTTGAAATGGTTTGTCCAGATAGACAATCAGGATGTAATGGCCACTGTAGTGCCTATTCCCCTCTCCACAGAGCAGTCCCTCCTCCATCCTTCTGTGAGAATCCAGTGCTGCTCAGAGACCCGTGGGATGGAGCTGCAACCTGGGCCCTCAGCATGTGTTTGCAAAGTGGTGGGGCAGGAGAGTTGGGGAGAGCACAGGAGGCATAGCCTTCCTGCCTTCTGGAATTCTCTATCTGATAGAGATATGAAAAGGGTCTCAGAACGTGTTTAGAGAAATCAATATGTAAAATGCTGATGGAACAGGAAGAACTCAAGCAAGCATATCTCATACAGCTGATTTTAGGTTTCCTAGAGGAGATGTGGGCATTGGGCAGAGAGCCCAGAGGGGAGAGAGAGATGTGAATTGGCAAACCTGGTCCAGGGACAGAAAGTAGTTTATACAACGTCTCAGGAGGGAGCTACAGTTAGGACCTGGAAAGACTACTGGCTAGGTACAAACACAAGGACAGAGAGGAGGGATTGGTCTGTGTAGTCATTTCTGAATGAAGCTCACAGAGCTCGTTGCATTTGTGCTTAAAAAGCTAAAAGTACTTATGACTGGGGTTGAGGGGGTGAGGGGGATTCTAAGGCAAGACTGGTCTTCACAGAGGTGCCCTTGAGCATTTTTAACCTGGCCTGCTTTCCCATTCTTCCTTTTCTGGTGGTTGCTTCTTTACACAGGTTAGATGGGTTCTCATAGCCAGTAGGCCCCTGGACCAGCAGCTCTCAGCCCCAGCTGAAACTAGAATCATCTGAGAAGCATTTCTACAAACACAGTTGCCTTCAACTCTACCCCACACCAGAGGAATCAGAATGTCTGAGTGTAGGCCTGGGCCTAAGCATCTGTTAAAGTCCATGTTAGTCATTCTAAACCTTGCCAGTAGCCAAGGTTTAGACCATAGTTCAGGTTTATAAGCACAAATACCTGAGAGACTAGCATGTAAGTAACAAATGACTCAAATTGGACAGATGACAAAAGGGTGTGGTGGGGACTTTGGCAAACTAGAACATGTCTGCTCAGCTTCTGCCAGATGTGCCACAAGATTGTTCTAATTGTTTTATTCAATTGAAGCTGGAAAAATGGATTTTTATGTGGATTTTACCAATTTTTACATAGTATAAAAGTGATAAAACATTAGGTTTAGTCTATGGGCCACCAGTTAGAGACTCTCCCATAAAATATTAGCGCTGTCTCTGCCACCTCATTGCATGGATGTAGAAAGAAGGGTGGAGAGAGAAAGGATTTGTCTGGGGTTCAGAGCAGTATACCCTGATTGCCCATGACGCAGGCCACAGCTGCCTTTCTAGGCCACCTGCCTTTCAGGAATCCCCGAGAGCTGTATCCAGCCAATTGGAATTGGGTGTTTGCTTTCTAGAGGAGGATAGAAATATAGAAAATGGTGGAGGTTGGCTAGGGATCCTGGGACCATTTGTGCTTTTCTTTATTCGACCTTCCCTTGAGCACCATCCCTGTTCCAGACCTATGTCTGGATCCCTGGAAACGAAGGTCAGTAGACTAGGCTTCTCCCTGAAGGAGTCCAGGGTTACGAAACAGTCTCCAAGTGCTGAGATACTGGTGTAGGCAAAACGCTGGGACTGCTGGGAAGAAGAACGAATGCTCCCCGAGAGTGGCATGGGCAGTGGAGTGGGTGTGGAAGCAAGGGTTTTCGAAGGATTTGACATTTGACAGTGCCTTGTGGGTTGAGTAAGCGGGCCCTCTCTAGGAGCACCATGAGAGTGTCGGAGAATTGTGTTTAGAGCCACATGCATTCATGCCTCAGCTGTGGAAAATATATTTGTCATAATATATTACCAATCAGAAGTCTGTTGAAGGATGCAGTTTGAACTCCCTCTTGTGCTGCCTGTGGCTCCTTGACGGCCCCTCGTACCTCTGATGACAAAAGGTAGGCTGTGGTGTGCCCAGTAATTGGATTTCACAGAGATGGCTCTGGGCCCCAGCCTTTGTTGTGGTTTCTCTTCCAGACAGAAAAACCCTCTCCTTTTATGTGTGAAGAGGAGGCTTGGATAGGCTTTTCGCGCTCCTTACAGCCTGCTAGCATCTTCTTGGTTCTTGACAGAGGAGCGGGGCTGCCTTGGTGCTGGGAAGAGAGGCATCTGTGTACCCCCTGCCTGCCTTGGTGCTGGGAAGAGAGGCATCTGTGTACCCCCTGGTGCTGAGAAGAGAGGCATCTGTGTAACCCCTGCCTGTCTCCTATGAGTGCCCTGGGGACTGTCTCCTGCAAGGCTTATGGCCGCCTCAGATCTGGGTCGTCTTTAAATGATTCCAGCTCCTTGATGTCCTTCACCCATTTTATGTCAAGTCGAAGCAAAACCTGAGAAGAATGATGGCACAAGTGGAATTAGTCCAAGCCCAGGTGGATCTGGCTGTGGTTCTTCTGTCCCCTCTTCACCTGTGTTCCTGTCTCCCCATTTCCTCCCAATGCGAGTCATTCAGCTCTTTTTAATGAGTGTGTCCTGGGCCTGCCAGGCCAGAGGCATATGAGACATACCTGCAGAAAACAATGAAAACCACACAAATGAGAACTGGCGGGTTCTATTTATTCAGAGTTGCACCAGCAAGGGAGTCAGCCAGTGTGCTTGCATTTGGCAGAGACTCAAAGGCACGCAGAAGAGTGAGAAAGCTTTATAGTGAATGATGGAGAGGCGTCAGGTGTGCTCTGATTGGAGGCTGTTAGCCTAGGGAAGCTTGAGGCAGTCCAGCTAGCAGCAGGACGTGCTATGTGATTGGTTAAGGTGTATATTTGGCTTTCTCCAGTTGGTGCTAAGTTGGAAGTGGGGACAAAAATTAGGGAAACTGTCAGCAATCAAGTTCTGGCCATATGGGGTCCATTGTTACAGGGAGTTTTGTTTGGTTTCCTGAATTATTGGTAGAGACAGCAGTCTGACTCCTCACACGTCTGAATTACAGCTAACTAGCTTCCTAGGCTGGTTACTATACCTTATGGGCTGGTTTCCTTGGCAGGTTGCTGCAGGTTGTGGGTTGGAGTTCTATTTTTGTAGTTGGTCTGGCAATTGTCTGTGTGTATATTCAGACTCTCACAGTTGAAGTGCCTTTCAACTCACTTCAGCAGTTCCTCATGAGTATCTGTTCTGGGAACGGCCATGGGCATGAACACAGAGCCCCAATTCACTAGGTGCTTAGCCTTCCCAGCTCCATGATGAGGATTTTTTTTTTTTTTTTAATGCATCTCAGTCCTTCCCAAAAGCATCCCGCATTTGGGAAGGATATGAAAACTAACACCTAGACCTGGTCCTTGAGGAGCCCACGATCTCTCAGGGGAGGCAAGTGTATAAGCAGATAGCCACCTTATAATGTGAGAGGTGACACAGCAGACATTTACTCAAAGTCCTATGTTCTTCCCTCACTTCCTACTTTGCTCCAGCCCACTGGGTTACTTTTCTTTGGCTGATGGCACTTAGTAGATGAAGGGAGAGAGAGAAGTGTGGTGCTGGGAAAGTCGGGCAGATGTTGAGCTTTGCAGTTGTCACTTGGATGCTGACTTCTTGGTTTTAGTCTGGGATCAGGCAGAAGATCTACTCTGATGGGTACACGTTTTCTGACTCCTTCAGCACAGCCTGCCACTGGAATAGCCAGGTCTGGGAGGGTCCGTCTCACCTGAGTTATCCACGAGGGTAGCTGCTAGTTGCTGATGGTCAAGAGTTTCTACCTGATGCTGAGACAGTGATGAAGCTGTAGCCTTCTGCATCAGTTTTTATCATCAGTCCTCAAGGGCACTGGCCCCTGGAGTTACTTGGCTGACCTTGGTGGGGCAAAGGCCAAGTTGTTCATAACCCCTGCGTGTATGCTTGAGGTCCGTGGGTCAGCCCTCCCTAGCAGAGAATTAAAGGAATTTAAAGTGTTATGGCCTTCAGCTTCCTTCAGCTAGAATCCCAGAGATAGGACTGCCAAGGCCAGCGGAGATGAGCATTTCAAATTCGTTGGTGTACACTATGAAGTTATCAAGCACTGATGTCACCCTGAGCCTGGGACCCACCAAGAGGTAAGGAGCAGCCCTCCCTGTGGTCATTCTGAACCTAGACCCACAAGGTGAGAGGCTGGGTCATTTGGTGTTTGGAGCACAGATACCGAGTTCGAGCCCAGTTCTAGGGCACATCTTCCCTTCACCCTTGGGATCCACTCTCCATGCTGATCCTAGTTTTCTCTCACCCTTGGCTGTGGTTATCTTCATCCATTGAGGATCCCAGCAGGAGATCAGGGAAGGAGAGGAGAATAAGATCAGTGAATTCATTCTCCTGGCTACCTCCCTTGAGGTCCACCTCCGGCTGGCTGTGCCCCTCATTTGGAGGGCACTTCTCTCAAGGAAGCCTGTACACAACTGTCCTTATAGGTGTCGTCTGGTTGGTGACAGCTCCCTGCTTCTAACCCTGAGTTACTGCAGGATCCTTTGAGGTTCTCATAGGGCTTCCCATATCTTTGTAAATACTTTGTTGCAAATAACCCTCCACCTTGAATTACCCTAATTTGAGTGTGTCATCTCTTTCTTGTTAGTGCCCTGACTGATACTCTCTGCCACTTATTAGCTCCACAGCCACAGGCAGCTTATTTAACTGCTCTGTGCCTCAATTTCCCCCTTGGTGCAATGGAATAATACTGGTACTAGTCTCTGTCTCATAGGGCTTTTGCGAAGACTGAACAGGTTAACCTACACACAGCTGGGCACAGCTGCATCCCCGGCGCTGCCTCACATGGTACCTGGCACATAGTAGTGGGCGTTCACCTACTGAGTGGATAAATAAATGACTTCCCACCATGCGGTCAGCAGAATAATGGTCCCTCAGAGATGTTTACATCCTAATTCTTAGAACCTGTGACTATGTTACCTTACATGGCAAGAGAAACTTTGCAGATGTGTTTAAGTTAAGGACTTTGACATGGGAAGATATCCTGGGTTGAGTGGGAGGGTCCAATGTAATCACAAAGGTCTTTGTAAATAGGCAGGAGGACCAGAGTCAGAGAAGTTGATGCAATGACCAAAGCGAGACCGAAGTATTAGGGCCACAGGCCTCTAGAAGCTGGAAAAGTCAAGAAACGCATTCTCTCCTATAATCTCCAGAAGGTACACAGCTCTGCTGACAACTTGATTTTAGTCCTCTAAGACCCATTTTGGTCTTCTGACCTCCAGAACTGTAAGATGATACCTTTGTGTTTTTTTAAGCCACCAAGTTGGTAGTGATTTTTTACAGCACTAATAGGAAACTAATACACACCAGACGGATCCAGAGCCTCCTGCTTTGGTATACTTACCTTGCTTGCTTTTCCTGCCCTTCCACCTTACCTCACCATGGAGCCAGGGCTGTGCCCAAAATGGGAAGCCTTCTCCAAAGAACTGCCCTGACCACTTTTCTCAGCTGCTATGTTTTCCTCAGCTCCTCCCGGTGTTCAGCTCCTCCTGTGGCACAGAGGCTAGATTCTGGTGGAGTTCAAAATTATTCTCAGTGTGTTTTATTCAAAACCCTAGTAGGAGCTGCTACCTCCACCACTGTGGTGTTGATGTTGGTTGGGAGTGCCGCAGGTGAAAGGTGAATTGTCCCAGTGGGGCAGGACTGGAGACCTGCTTTCTTCTCCAGCACAACCTGGGCCTGGGATGCTGGCTGGAGGTGGCCAGCTCTCTTCAGAACATCCAGGCAAGAATGTGTTGCTCAAAAGGAATCCTTGGAGACAGAATAGCTGTTACTGCATAACAAGCTGCCCTGAGATTTGCTGGTTTTAAACAATGTGTTATTTCCTCCAGCTCTGTGGATTGGTCTCTGCTGGGGGCGGGGGGTGTGGTTCTTCTGCTCTGAAGTATAGACTGAAGACACTTCTCTGAAGAGGAAGCTCCTTCATCCTTCAAGGCCTCCCTCTATGTTGCCTCTAATCCGCTTGGACTTCCTCACAGCACGGCTGGACTCTAGGAGGAAGGAAGTGGGTGGTTAATGCCTGGGCTTGGAAGTTCCAGAATACCACTTCTGCATTCTCTTGGTCAAAGTGGTCTCAAGGCCAACCTGATTCAAGAGGTGGGGAGCTAGACTCTCCCTCTTGATGGGAGTTGCTGCAAAATCCCACTGCAAAAGGCATAGAAATGGTAGCTATTGCTAGAAACAGCCTGCACAGTGGCCTTCTTAGTTTACTAACCGGAGCACTGAGGGATGGCCATTTTATCATTCTTTATTTGCTTAGCTCTCGAGTGCCCGCTGTTTGCAGGCCACTGTACTAGGAACTGTGAGGAAATAGTTTACCCTTAGACTCTGAAACTCTGGCTCACTCTGAGTTTCTACTTTCTCATCCTAAAATGGGCATAATAATATTACTTCACAGAACTATGTAAATCCCACGTGCTATTAATTTATTATCTTAATTTATATGTTCTTATAAACCAAATTATATCTTTTTTTCAGGAAGTGACTAGAATAAATGAAATAGCTTCCCTTTGGAGGGAAGTTAGAGGCAGCCTGGAGAGGTGTTCTTGCCACACATAAAGGAGAACATCTCCATCCTGCGTCTTGATGACACTGAAAATCAGTAGACTCTAGGGTACCCCTCTGCCTACCTGGCCCAGGACAAATGTTCACACCTGGAACACGGGGACATCGTTTACAACTCTGCATAAATTCTGGTGCCCCAGTCCTCCAGGACTCAAGCTAACATTTCCCCCTGTGTGCTGTGGAACTTCACGCTTGCCCTTTATTTCCCTGTTCCAAGCTCTAAGCAGAGATCTTTGCTCCTGGCTCTGAAATTTAAAAGTTTCCATCTCCCCTCTGCACTTCTTACCCACTTCCCATGCATTTCTCTAGTTATAAAGCTCTAAGTCTTTGTGTGAAAACAGGTTCCTATTATTTGGTTTGAATAGGTGGTAGGTACACACAGTATAATATTCTGAGGTTTGGAAAAGGTAATAGGGAAAAATAAGTCTTCCTCTTACTCCTGTCCTCAGAATCCCATTGCCCTGCCCAGAGGCAACCACTGTAAGCAGTTCCAGAGATATTTATTCTATGCCAATGTTAACATAAGTGTATTTAATGTCAGTAGCATCAACAGTGTACCACTGTGGGCAAGTACTATTGTAAGCACTTTGCAAGTATAAAATTATTTAAGCCTTTACAACTCTGTAAGGTCAGTACTGATATTGCCTCTTTTCTGTTGGATGGGGAAACTCAGGCAGAGAGAGCATAAGTAATTTGCTCACATGGTGAGAAAGAAAGGGTTGGGACTGTGGGTCCGGACCCAGAGCTCCTTTATAACTACGAATGGGATTAGAGAGTATGCACTGTTTTGCAACTTGCCTTTTTCACTTAGCAATACATTTTAGAAATTGGTCCATGTCGGGACAGTGACAGCTGCCTTATTCTTTTTGTAGAGCCAGAATGGATAGTACTGAGTTTTAGTTTGTGACAGACCCTGGTTAGAAGAGTTTCCTCATCCCTTCCCCCATCCACCCAGGGAGTCAGCGTGGCTTTTGGAAACTTCGCACCTGTCTCTTTGCCCCTCTGTCCCCTATGGGCAGCAGCTGTCTCTGTGCTGAGCACGGGGCCATTTGAAAGACACTTATTGTCCCACCTGACTGACTACTTTGCTTTTCATGGGGGCCCTTGCAGGCAGGAACATGGTTGCTCATAGATATGAGGGTCGCGGCCAAGACACAGATTGATCTTCAGTGGGCAGGTGTTTTTGGAGCTGGCTACGTGATCACTGCAGGCCAGCCTCCTGTCTCCACTGGGGTCAGTCTAAGGCCTCTGAGTCAGTCTTGGCAGTTGTCCAAGATAAGGGTGATGTGGAAGTAATAAAAAGAACTTGAGGAAGGAGAGGTTCATTAAACAGACACCGGAAACCACAGTTCATTCAGTAAGGACAATAAATAAGGGAATATCATGATGGGCTGCTCACAGGCTGGGGAAAGTCTTGGGAGGGAGATGAAGTAGGGTCTTTTCCCAGAGCTCCTGCCAATCCTGAAATCCCAGGTTGTTCAACTCTGAATTCTGGTGTAAGAGAGTAGGAAGAAACATGTGGAGCCCCCCTAATGCAGTTCCCAGGACCAGAGAACCTCTGCTCTCTCTGTCCAAGAAAGAGGGTAGAGAGATCCTGGGTACTGTTGTAAACCCAACAACGAGAAAGAATGTGTTGTGACTCCCGGGGAGAGAAGCAAAGCTAGAACTGGCTAAGGCTATATTTAGTCGGAAGCTGAGCATATTAGCCAATCAGGTGGCTGGGCTATTGGCCACACTTCTTTTCTTCCTTTGAAGTGGAAACAACAGAGAAAGCCTTGAGTTCCTAGGCTTGGGGCGACATAAAGCCCCGGGAATTAGGCAAGACTGGACTTTGACAGATGTGGGGGCATCTACCCCAGGGAACCGGCTTTCTTTGCCCTCCCCTGGTAAGGGGGGCCTGGAAGCAGTTCCATGGTTTGATTTAAACTCAAAACCTACCAGGTCTATTGTGAACAACTTTGCAGTCATAAATTTGACAACTTGGAAAGAAATGAACCAGTTACTTGAAAAATCACCAGAAGTCAACCAAGATGAAATAGATACTCTGAATAGTTTTATAACTATTCATAAATATAAAGATCCCCCAAAATAAATCTCTAGGTTCAGACGATTTCACTGGAGAATTCTATCAAACTTTTAAAAAAGAATTAATATCAATTTTTCACAGTCTCTTCCAGAAAATAGAAGAGAAGGGCACACTTTCTAACCCATACCACGAAGCCAGTATTACTTTTATTTCAAATCCAGATAAAACTGTACAAAGAAAACTACAGACCAATATCTCACATGAACTAAGACAAAGAAATTCTCAGCAAAATATTAGCAATCAAACCCAGCAATTCATAAAAAGAATTATATGTCATGACCAAGTGGGATTTATCAGTTTTTTCAGATATGCAAAGCTGGCTCAACATTTGAAAATCAGTCACTGTAATCTATCATACAAAAGATTAAAGAAGAATCATGCAATCACATCTGTTGACAAAGAAAAACCACTTGACAAATTCCAACAGCCATTCATGATTTAAAACAAAAACAAAACAAAAACAACTTCTCAGCAAACTAGGAATAGGAATACTAGGGAAATACCTCAATTTGGTAAAGAACATTTAGAAAAACCCTGTAGCTAACCTCAGACTTGATGATAAAATGTTTCCCTGTAAGATTGGGAATAGGCAAAAATGTCTCCTCTAGTTCGGAAAGTTCTAATCACTGCAATAAGACAAGAAAAATAAACAAAAGACATATATAGATGGGAAATGAAGAAATGCAATTGTCCCTTTTTGCAGATGACATGATTGTCTGCATAGAAAACCCCAAAGAATCTGCAAAATAAAAACAAACACAAAAAAACATCTAGAACTAATAATATACGAGTTTCCAGGATAGAAGATCGACCCAAAACCTACTAGGCCATGCCTACTCATCCTCGGGATGCTTTCCTTAGCTTCCTGTCTCACTTAGAGTAAATGTACTAACTTCCCAAAGCCTCTGAGGCCCTGCGTAACCTGCTTCCAGCCTCATCTCTATCACTTTTCCTTTCTCTCTCCCCGCTCCAGGCACAGTGACTTCTTTTCTGTTCCTTGGTCGTGCTCCAGTTTTTTCCTACCTCGGGCCTTTGTGCTTGTTATTTCCTCTGCGAGCTTTCCCCCGGGCTCTTTGACCAACCGGCTTTTTCTCATCTTTCACTCAGACCTTAAATGCCTTCTAAGCCATCTGATATAAACTTATTTATTCCTCTTTATTACTTTCTCTCCCCACTAGTGTGTAAGCTTGTTAAGGTAGGGATCTGGTGGTCTCTACAATTTTCCCACAGTCGTGCGGTGCCTGCCCTGTGGTAGGTGCTGAGTAATGTGGGTTGAGTGAGTGAGTGAAGGCTGTTATGGTAGCACTGTGACTTTCCTGCAAATCATGTGTCCCAGCTGCATCCACCTTCTTCTTTCATTTTCCCTTTTGATTTCTGCCTTTAATGTTAGCTTTCAATTCTGTTTCCACTAAAGGCTCCATAATCCAAGAATTAAGTCTCACAAATCTTGTACCTCTCAGACAGAAATTTATTGAGTGTTTTTGCTTTTCAAAGATGAATCTTTTCATGTTCAAGTACAGGGACGAATGTGTAGTAGGTGCTTCATAAATATCTGTATTTTGCAGCACATCTTGCCTTTCAATACTTTCTCGACTCATCCTCACAGCCCTGCTGTAAATGGGCAGAGAAAACCTTCTCATGAGGCAATTCAGAGAAAGGATGGGCCCAAGGACAAGTACTGAGTTAGACCAGAACCAGATCCTCCTGATTCTTTCCCTTTCATTCATTCAGCACTAAATAAGCTGGCATTTGCTGAGTATCTACCCTGAGAACAGGCACTGGAAAGAGCTAGGTATGAGAATAGCTCACTTATCTTGGAGAGTTTGGCTGGGGTTTAAATCCTGGTTGGGGTGTTGGGAGAGGAGAGTCAAATATCTAGGGCGAAGTTGGGGTTTGTGTGACCTTGGACAAGTTTTTTCATCTCTCTGCAAATTGGTGGTAGAGGGTTATAATAAAATCAAAATGATGTTTGCATGTAAACTCCTAGAACAAGTACCTGGAATGTAGGAGTCCTCCACAGATGCTAGTTTTCATTATTACTTTTTGTTAAAAGCCCCATACCCAGAGAGCTAAACTTCTGGTATTCGGTAAAAGAGCACTTTCCTGGAAACCCTCCCCCATGCAGGCCCAGCACTTCAACACTTTCTGAGTGCAGCAGGAGTCTGATTCACTGGAGCGGGCTGACACTGCCTCTCCAGAGCAGATCTGGGCCCCCTTTGAAGCTCAGTAAGAGAAAGCCTCCCCTTCCTTCCCGATTTCAGCGCAGCCCCTTTGATTACCCTAATGCAATTAAGAAGCTGAACTCAAGGGTGCATAGCCCTACCTCCCCAGCCACTACTCTGTGCCTTCTGCACTGGGGGAGAGGCCACCTTTCAGGCAGAGTCAGCCCCGCTTCCCTGCAGCTGAGCTTCTTCTTAGAGCTTGCCACTAAATTAAAGCTGGACTTCAGAAAGCAGCCATCCCTGGAGCATGTGAAACTAGGGCAGGGAGGTGATTTCATACCCACAAGTGCCTTCATCTTTAGAGCAACGATCTCAAGAGAAGGAGACGCCAAGAAAGTACTTGGAAAGCTGCCTAAGATTTATCGAGTGAAAAAAGCAGGTCTCAAAAGAGTATATAGTCTATGAATACATTTTTGGTTTTGTTGAAACAATGTCTGTCCATCCCATCCATCTGTCTCTCAGCATGTATATGGAAGTATGCACACGAAACGACATTGGTCCTCTCTTAGGGTAGGAATATGTGGGATTTACGTTTCCCACGTTCCATATTTTTGTGATATCTGTAATTTTACAATGAGCATGCACTGCTTTTGTAGGCAGAAAATGCATTTAAAGTTAAACTGTATCAGTCAGGATAGGCCAGTTTTGCATCAGGTACAAATAATCCCAAACCTCAGTGGCTTAAAACAATAAAATCTTGTCTTCAGATTTGGGATAGCGTTTGGTTTTTCTGATAGTTACCAGCATTGCTCACGTGATTGAGTGGTAGGCCACCTGCCACCTTCAGTAGTGATTAAGGACTAAATCACTACTGTTCTTGAGAAAATAATTTCCAGCACAAACAAGGCCCCAGAGGTCTGTCCACAACGAGGGAAAAATATTAAAACAGTGATAACAAATATTTCCCTTGGTGATAACAAGCTTCAGCAACATCTCATTTTAAGCAGTACACCTTTCTGAAGTTTCTCCAAGATAAACCAACTGCAGACATTATTCTCGGTAGCTACCCAAGCGGCCTTGTGTATGTCAGGGTATTGAGAGTTAATAAGCAGAGTGGCTAACAGCTTGATGGACCCAGGAGTCAGACTAGCCTGGTGTCAGAAACTGGCTCTGCCACTTCTAACATCCTGATTTGTAAAATGGAATTCTTTCTACACTTCCTTGTTGTAAGGATTCAGGTGACACAAAACATGGTAATAAACACTGAGAGGAGAGTACCAGAGTGTGGTATGTGCTCCAGAAGTTTAGCTATATGTATTGTTATGTAACAGGCCACCTGTGTAATCATGTCCAGAGTTGGCCTACTCCTCCCAAGGACAGTGACCAAGGAGTCCAGACCGAGTTTGTCAAGGGAATTTTGTACCTTTGGGATGGATCGCTTAGTGAGCAAATAGTCTGTAATTGGATGGGAGTGAGTGTTGCCCTTTTCCAGAGTGGGGTCTGACCAGATGGACTCAAACCAGAAAGTCACAAAGGTCAAAAGAGATTAGGAAAAAGAGCCTGCTGTTTGGATTGGTTCTTGAGCAAACACTTCTGGAGGCA
>NW_006438113.1:13537799-13566604 GCF_000325575.1 Pteropus alecto
TCTGTTTTCTCACTTTTTAATTAACCATGCTGTGTGAAGGGGCAGTCTTGGCCTTCTGACACCTGGGGCGGCAGAATGTAGGGAGGTGACATTGGAAGAATGAGCCTCCCATGGGTCTGTCAGGCTCTGAGCCTCTTCAACCTCAGGGTTATCATTCTCTTGATTTATCTCTGCTTATAAAGTCCTTTGCCCACCTCTTTGGAGGCAGCCATGTCTTTGCAGCCAGACAGATCTAGTATCAGATTTCAGCTGCCCCACTTACCAGCTGTGCAATGTTGGGTAAACCACCTAACCTCTCTGAGCCCCCAGTTTTTTCAACTCTGAAAAAAAAGATGAATTGCTATGAAAATTAAAGGAGATGATATGTGTATAGCACTTGGCATATAATAGGTGCTCAATAAACATTTAATCCTTCCTTTCCTAAGGTGTATGAAAGAGAAAGGACATAAATCATTTTATAGTAAAAAACAAACAAACAAAACCCAGACTATAGAAACAGGGCAGCCTGCCCAGGGTGACTGGGAGCTGGAGACTAAGCAGGGATTTGATTAGGGGCAGGTCTTTGCATCTGCTGAGCCCGTAACCTCTGTTCAGTAGTTTCAGCATCAGCTCAAGGAACATGTATTGAGCATTCTGGGCAGAGAGGGTCTCTGCCTTTCTGCTTTTCCCCTACACCTAAGAGGCATTGGTGTAATCATGCGCAAGGCTCGGCATTATGTTCATTCTAGGAGCGCGTGAGGGAAGGAAATTTGCAGAGCCTTTGAGTCATGGCTGGAACAAGACAGAGACATAAAAAAAGGCTGTTGAATGGCAGAGAAAAAGACCTGGCAGGACACACTGAGCACTTATTAAAAGGATATCAGCCAGATGAAAAGCTTTCCAGCTCCCCAGTGGTGGAGCCTCAGAGAAGCCCCCTCCCCCACTGATGCCAGCATGTCTCCTAGCAGGGCGTCTCACACTGGTCTTTTTTTCCTGAGGATATGCAAACTGGGCTTCACATGAAAGTATCTTAAGACTCTGCAGCTACTCTGCTGCCCCTCAGCTTCACCTAGCTCCCCCTCCATCTTGGTGTCGAGATGGCCCCCTCTCCACCTCACTTCCTAGAGGAAATGGGGCTGTCATTCCATTCGCCCTCCTTTATCTATGAATCTCAAAGAACATGGGGGACATCTGACCACCAGGCATGAGTCTGCTAGGTGTGTGTCACTGTGGGCAGGTTACTTGACCTCTGTGAGCCTCAGATTCTCTCATCCATAAATTGGGCTAGGACTTTACTTGGAGGACTATAACAGATTTCTCGAACAACTAATACATTGCCTGATACAGTGTCACTCCGTGAGTATCCACATCTGTCCCTCCCATCTCCTTTGTTACCAGCCCCTTTGTCATATACTTTGTGGCTAACATCAGGTCATCCTGGGTCATCCCAGTCCCGGCTTCCCTGCCACCTGGCTGTGTGATCTTGAGTGAGTTGCTTAACCTCTCTGAGCCACAGCTCTGCTTCTGTCAAATGGAGCAGAATGAAACAAATCTTGCAGAACTGTTCTGAGGATTAATGAGACAATTAGCTGCAGCTGCTGGCATGTGTGGGACTCATAGTAGGTCCTAAAAAAACAAAAACGTTAACTGTGGTTACCACTTCTTTATGGGATGTAGAACCGCACTGGCATCCGGCAAGATGATGTAGGACGTCCTATCCTCTCTTGCGATGTGTCTCTTTGGTCACAATCCCACCAGAAGTCCTTCCAGAACAGCCTGGGGCACAGACCCAGGTGTGAATGCTAGACCTGGAAGAGCTCTAGAAGCCCAATCACAAATGGTGGTGAATGCCTGAGAAGGAGGCCTTGGGGAGCCACTGAAGGTTTGTGAGCTCATGAGGTTGAATGGGCCCCAGTGTGCACTGTTGATTGGAGAGGGGACTGGAAGCAGGAGGCCAGGGAGGAGGCTAACAGAGGTGGTCCAGGTGAGAGGCCCTTCTTCGGGGAAGGAAGATTCTGGAAGTAGCGAAGAGAGGTGTAGGGCTTGGCAGATTTGGGGGGATGGGGCTGGTGTCCCAGATGGGAGAGTCAGGAAGAAAGTGGTTGGAAGTAGGGCTGGCAGGGGTGAGGTGAAGGCTGACATTGTGGACCTGCTGAGTTTGCCATCTCCGGGGACATCTAGGTGGTCATGTTAGTTGGTCTTTACTGGAAGGGCTTAGAGCTCAGAAGAGAGGCTACGCAGGGTGGGTGTGGGGCAGCTTTCTGATTCTGCATCAGGAGTATCTGCGGCTGCAGGAGAGGAGCGCCCCAAAATGAGTGGACCCTTTCTCCCCTCTCTCAAGTCTGTCTCCATGCCTCCCACAGCCTTGGTGTGACTCAGGGGATGGGAAAAAGTGCACTTGGGCTGTATGTGGTCTTTGGAGGCAGTGGATTTGGGTTCAAATCCCAGCTCTGCCACGTACCACGCTGCAGAATTTGGCCTTAAGTACTGAACGTTTTTAAGCTTCAGTCATTTTATCTGCAGAATGGGAGTGATACTAATTTCGACCTTGTGCGGTGGTCGTGAGACTTAAAGGAGACCATGCAGGGAAAGCAGTTAGCATGGTCCCAGCCCCTGAAAGGTGATTGGTAATAATATTTGTTGTTTATAGGAGGGGCTGGGCATGGGTGGTCCTAGATTGGCCAGAGAAGGCAGAGCTAGGTAGGCAGGGCCCGGAAGGGGGGTTTGAGTCTAGGGCATGAAACCACCAGCATTGGGTTCCTACATTTAGCAAATAAAATACAGGATGCTCAGTTAAATTTGAATTTCAGATAAACAACGAATAATTTTCTAGTATAAGTATACCCCTTGCAGTATTTGGGATGTACCCCCAAGGTGTTGGGGGTAACCTCTTCCCTCAGCTAGACAGATGGACAGACAGACGCGCATACATAGACATACACCTGCTGCAGGATTAGCCTTGTGCCAGGCCAGGGAACAGCAGGAAGAACTTGGGGAATTTGTAGTCAAGCCAGCCTGTGGCAATCCGTTTGGCTGTCCATTCATTCATTCATTTATTCAGCCAGTCTTTTCTGAGCACCCTCTCTGTGTCAGGCCTCATGCTAGCACATAAGATACGGGATGAACCACACTGATCCTAGCCCTCAAGAGGCTCCTGGTCTGGCCTTGGGTCCTCTTCATAATGTGGCTTCAGTCAATATCTTTGGAGTCCAACCCTGAGCTTTTCTAATACCTTTCCTGACCTAGTCCAGAGCCTCTCAGGGCATTGCTGGGAGTGGGAAAGTTAGAATGAGGGTCAGTGTGTAGCCTTGGGGAGCCTAGTCAGACACTGACACCTAGCTGTGCTCAGAGCCCCAGCACTCTCCCATGGGGACTCAGCTGAGCCCTTCATTGGCATGTGGGAGCCAGGTGAGACTGTGTCCTGGATATGGATGACATCAGTTGTATTTTGGGAAAAGTCAAAGGCTCTTCAGCCTAGGCTCCTTATTTATGGGACTTCAGAGCCAGGCAGAAGGCCACTCCCACCTTAACATGATTCCCTCTAAACCTGAACATGAGTGGCAAGCGCCTGCCAGCCTGCAAGACAAGCCTGTTAGAGCTGCAGGAAAGAAAGCCTCTCTGGTCATTCTGGGTGCTTCTGTTCAGGATGTTGTGGCCCCTCAACCAGCCCCAGGAATGATCCTAAACATGCTACCCTGAGCAAGGGTGAGAGATGCTGAGAGCTTCTTAGACTGGTCATGACCCTTGGTTCTTGTCTCCAGGACACTGGGCAGAGCCTTCTAGCATTCATTCATCAGATTAGATCTCCACCATCCCAGCTGATTGATGGCAAGACGTTCCTGCCTCTGTAGCAGAGACAGCGGGTTGAGTGAGGCTCCCACCAGTCAGGGATGCTCCCTCAGCATTCCCGAGGTGGGAGCAAGCTGCCGGGTAAGGTGCTGGGCGAGGCCTCTGAGACCTCTCTGAGAGCACACCCCCTGTCAGATTCTATGGCCCCGTCACCCCTTACCTGCAAGTTGCATACCAAGGCAAGCTCCCCAAGGCTCTCAGCAGCTGCCCCTAGGGCTGGAGGCTTCTCACAGTTCTGAGCTGCTTTGGGGCTGTGATTAGACTGAGGCCCAAAATGATTTGATAAAAGGCCACCTTTCTTTTTTTAAATAACAATTCTGAACATGCTAGAAATTGAGAGAGGGGAGATTCTCTTCCCTACCCCTACAGCAGCTACTCTTGGTGCCCCCTGAGCTGTGGGGTCTGTCTCCGTAGTGTGGAGGGACTGAGCCAGTAGGTTCTGAGACCCCCCACAAGCTCACACACCCTTGCGTCTGTAGTGTTGTGGCTGTGTTTATTAGCTCCCTGCTGCTTTGTGCTCCAAACAGCTGTTCCCCAAAGACCTTGGAACCCTGCGGGTGCTTTCTAAACAGCAAAGAATAGTCTTATGTTCATTACAGCTTCAGGCAAAGAACATTTTCTTTTCTAATTTTAAGTGTGAGCAGTTAGAAATACAAGTCCAGGAGGGAACTCAGTACTAACTGGATTACTGGATTCACCAGGTGCCCTGCATGGTTTGCCATCTGTCTGTCATCCATCCATCTTTCTGTCTATCTCACATACTTAACATAGGATTTACTATGTGCTCCGTACTATTCAAAGCCTTTTTCATGTGTTCATTCATTTAAATTCACAGCAATCCTATAGAAAGTGTTTGGTACTGTCTTCATTTTACAACACTGACCTTATAATTGATAGGGGTGTTTTCGGGTTTAAGGCATGGGTGTCTAAATACCTGGCTGCTGGAGGCATCCTAGGTTTGTGTTGGGGGAGCAGTGGTTCTGCTGATGGAGGCTTGGCATTCAAGATGCCCCTGACATGGGAATGAGAGGCAGGCCAGGCCCCCTCAGGGAGCCTGTGTTATCTGTTTGCCTCCTGTGGAGAGGAGAGTCATCATTCATCAAATATCTGTCTGCCCAGTGACCGCAAAGTGCCCCTCAGGGAGCTGGATGTAGGGAACAAAGATGACTCAGATTGTTCCCATTTGCCAGAGCCCCAGGGTCGTGGAACAGGGGTCCTGCAGTGTGGCTGGCACTCAGGTGTGTGGGTACAGGTAGTCCTCGGGCGGGGCTCTGCTCTTACTACAGGAGAGGCTGTTAGGACCTCTGAAAGGCTCATCACCCACAACTCAGGGCTGCATCATGGAGGATGCAGAGGGAGGAGCAGGCCAGAACAGAACTGGTGGGCCCAGTGCAAAATGAAAACGTGGAAGGAACCCTCATTCACGAAGCAGAAGAAGAGTGCTTTTCTATTTGCTATGTAATGTCCTTCTGAGTAAGGAAAATATTAAAACTTCAAATTATTAGTACAAGTTTTACCATTCATTTTTATATTCTACAATGCCAATTTTAAATGTAAATATTAGAGCATTTAACTCATATATGGTCTCATGAAATTATAGCATTTGGATTTCATTGCTTATTTTCAGAGGGTGCCCTGAGTGGGCCAGAAAGACAACTGAAGCCAGACTCAGGAAGGCTAGAAGGAGGAAGGGAGGAAATGTGGGCTTCAGCCAGGGCCTAGGGTCCTCCCCGCCCCCCATGATGAAGGGTACCTGTGCACGTACCCTCAGGCCTGACCGTTCCTGCCACAAGCTAGACTACTACACTTTGTCCAGGGCAGGGGTGGATGTGGGGAGGTCCAGCCAGGAATCCCAAGGATCTTTAAACCTCTGCCTCAGGTTGTTCTCAGTACCTGGGGCAGAGGTAAGCAAGAGGCTCCCTCCTGCCAAGACTCTAGCTGCTACCCACGAAGATACTTTGGTGCTGCCAGCCCAAAGGAGTGCCAGGGGACGGCTGCCACTGGGTTCCACCCTGAGACACCATAGGTGCACGTGCCTGACTAACCCTCCCTGTGCCCAGGCCCCTGCTGGGGATGGAGGGCCACAGCAGTTGCAGAGCAGGGGCAAAGAGGGCGAGCCCAGCATGTCCTGGGTGCCGGGGGGCAGGAGAGCAGCCTGCCGAGAACCCACCCTGGGGAGGTGGTGGGAGTCAGGACCAGGCGTATGAGCTAAGACTCTGCGACCCCCACTCTACTTACAAAACATGGATTCAAGGATAAAATTATTAAGACTTGGTTCTACACCCAGACCCAGAGTAAAGCCCTGAGACTGAAAATCTCCCTCCACGTGAAGGGGAAAGACTGAAGAAAGAGGCTGGCCAGGCCAGTGTGGTAATCAGTATAGTTTATTAAGGGAAACTTACAAGGCATGTCTTAGGCAATGGATCCCCGTGCTACTTGACAGGTGCCAAAGAATTAATAGGGTAGAGAGTGAGAGTAGGCATGGGTACTAGTACATGAATGCTACCATGTGTGGGAAGTTACTTTACATGTGTGACCAGGTCAGGACAACAGCCTGTTCTAGGAACCAGCCCATAGATGGTGGCAGGAGAGGGGTACTGATTTATGTCCGATGAACATGAATTATGATCGGTCTCTAAGCGGGGTTTGCAGAAAGCAACCTCTGTTCTGGCTTGGGTCTAGCTGGCAGGATGGACCGCAGTCACATCATGGAACAGTCCTCCACAGATTTTCAAGATGGCAGCACAGGACATTGAACCTCAAGTGTGAGCCTGGGACCCTGTGTGACTACGCTAGGTCTGTGAAGCCAGCCCTGGGGAGAAGAGTTCCATTTCTAGGCCTCATTTTCCTTTAGGTCAGACAAGGTGGGGAGGCTCACCTGAGTCCCGTAACAAAGGAGGGACTCTGTAAGGTCATATGAGGACAGGGCCTGAAACCAGTAGAAACCGAGGTCCTCGTGAGTGCTCTCATGGTGGTTCTGCTTCTCTGTCTCTCCCATTCTTTGATGTCAGCTGGCTTCCTCTGTTTCCTTAGGTTCCGCCCTAATGTTTATTGAGTGCCTACTGTGTGCCAGACATTGTGCAGAGCACTTTGCACACATGTAATCTTCACAACAGCTTTCTGCTATAATAGTAACGATAATGTAGTGTGAGTATTACTCTGTACTGGGCACTGAGCCAAGTGCTTTACCCATTTTAACAGATGTAACCCTCTAACCTTATGAAGCACATATTGTTAGTAGTCCCTTTCTACAGATGAGGAAACTGAGACCTAATGGCGTTAGATAACTGAGTGAAAAAGTTGTAGGTGGCACAACTGGGGTTTGAACCCAGGGAGTGGGGGCTCCAGATCCCCCACTCTTAAGCCCTGCATTATAGTACTTCCCTTACCTCCCCACACTGACTCTTGGTTTCTGCCCCTCATCCCTTCTTCTTGCCCAGGGCCGGTCTGGGCGTCCCAGCTTCTTTCTATAGAACACAGCATTTCAGCTTCGGCCTCACCACCCCCAGAACTGCCTTGGCCAGGTTCCCAACAGAGGGGCTCCCACCAGTGCAGCCCACCTCCTCAACAAGTCCCTGTATGGGTTGCTTGTCAGCTCTAGGAGTAGGAACCCACACTCATCTGGTCAGCTATGGCTGGGCTGGGGAGCAGGGTCATCTGACACAGAAAGAACTTGACTGGTGGCCCTTGAGCAGGAGGGCAGTAGGAAGTGGTGTCCTCCAGATGGAGGGATGTGGGGAGCTGTGGGTGTGAGGAGCCTGGGGGCTTCTCATCCTGGCCTGTCTTGTCAAGGCCTGGAGCTGAAGCCTTGTCTGAGTGAGGAGCCAGCACATCCTGACCCGTTGGCTAGGCCCAGGCTTCTGTTGGGAGGGCCTTCCATTCCAAAGCCAAGAGCAGAGTGCCCCGCTGGGAATGACCACCCAGGCACAAGTGGAAGTTACCCTTCCTCTTGCATAAACATGGAGTCAGATCCTGGGTGGGGAGGACTTCCTTTTGGCCTGGGGTTTCTTTGCTGCCGTCCTGGCCTGGGTGGGGTCAGGCAGTTGTTACTAGGTTGCTTTCCTTCTCACACTTCCTTCTCTTTCTCCATCCATATGGCAGAGCTCCGCCTGGAAGGGAACTTCCTGCACCGCCTTCCCAGTGAGGTCAGCACCCTGCAGCACCTCAAGGCCATTGACCTGTCCCGAAACCAGTTTCACGACTTCCCTGAACAGCTCACCACCCTGCCGGCACTGGAGACCATCAATCTGGAGGAGAACGAGATTGTGGGTGAGTTGACCCAGCCCATTTGGCCCATGTGCCTCCCTCTGTCTGCAGTTCCTTTCTGAGTGAGGCTCACAAGGCCTCACGGAGCACAAGGCACAGGACTCTGGATTCAGACTTTCACAGATATGAGGGCAGGGGTGGGCTTTTTGGTTTGAGATGGCTGAGCGCAGGGCACTGAATGCGGGAAGGTAACCATTATGAGGCCCTGCGACCTGCTGGGGGCTGGATTGGGCACTTGCTTTCGCTTGGCAGGTAGAAGGTCTGCTTCCCCCAAAGTGAGTTCCAAACTACCAAGGCCATGCTTGGGCCACAAGCTATCACTCTCGCATCTCCATCTGCCAGCCTAGGCTGCCTCTAAGACCTTTCAGCTTGGACCCTTTGTACCTTGACTCCTACCTGAGTCCCTAGCTTTCCCTTCTTGGCTTTCACAGCAAGCTCTTCACCATTGGTAAGCAGGGGCCACTAGGCAAACATGTTTGGAATACCCTCTCTGTGCCTTCCAGTACAAATATGCTCCCTCTAGGGAGCCAGAGCATCTCCCATTCTAAGTCAGAGGTGTGCTTCTGCAAACAGCAGACCCCAGTAAGCCAGGTCTCACTCAGGTGGGGGAATGGTTTTTTCTCTCCACTGAAGCAGTTATGTACCTCTCAGTCTCATAGGACCTGAGCATCCTCTTTAGCGGCTGTCTGGTCTCTCCAGAGAGAACCCAGCACCCACCAGGGTCCCTCTGCACCCCTCCTTCTTGGCTCCCCCCTCAGCCTCCTTAGTGCTCAGGAAGCCTATCTGCAGCCTCATTTCACCCTCTCATGTTGCCTCTAATGTCGATGGTGTTAATAATAACCCCCTTCAATTATGCTTTTATTTTCATAAGCCCTTTCCCAGCCACTATGCCATTTGAGTAAAAGCAAGAGCTCTCTAGTGGTTTGGAGCTGCTTGATGGAGAACAGTCTGCTTCGTGCAGTGATGAGCATCACATCTATCAGGGATGCTGCCGGCAGGACTCTGGCCCTGGCTGAATGGGAGGTGGGACCAGCTAACCTTTGGATGTTTTGGATCCATTTGTTTACAGATGAGTAAACTGAGGCTCAGAGAAGTTGTAAAAGACACATCACCTCTCTGAGCCTCAGCTTCTTCTCCACTTTCAAATGAAGGTTCTTTCCCCACCACCCTAGAATGTGGCTTTCCCCCAAGCAGAGGAGCAGGGAGAGTGGGCATGTAAGCAGTATAAGGAGTGGCTTTCCCCAGAGCGGGCAGTACAGGGTGGCATGATCCCTTTATCCTTCCCCTCTAGGCCGACAATATCCCTCAGTAGCAACAGCCCTCAGAGCAAAGATCAGCTATTTTGGTTCATTTGCTCATACACATAGCTCTGCCTTTCTGCAGTGACAGTACTAACTCTGTACCTGGAAACATCATAGTTTAGCAAGAAGGCTCATGCACAGGCCCATGTCAATAGGGTACTCATCCCTATTTGATGGCTGCAGACACTGAGGCTCTTAGAGATTCCCCTAACTTTTATGGCCAAGTGCCTATCACACAACTGGCCAGATAAAAGAGACATTAGCCACTGGGCTATTTCCCAGTCAGCTCAACCTATGACAGAGTCCTCTGCAGCCCAGCCTGGGCCAGGCCTGGGGGATATAGAGATGCTGGAGACTGCCCCTACCCTTGATTTTCTCCAAGTGCGCAGCAGTTACCAAAGGCGCTCCATTGATCCCAGGGCCTGCTCTACGGTGGGAGGCCTTGGATGTTCTCACCCACCCCTCCGGATGGAGAGAAGGAGCATATGGCGCTATTGTTCCCTTGCTGGAGTCGCCTCGTTTCTGCTTCCTACCTCTCCCTGATCCATCTTCATTACTTGGATGGTTCCTAATTCTCAAATAGTTAATTAGAAGTTTCTGGGATATGGGACGATCCATATATTTTCCAAAGGCCAGGACACAGCTTTCATAGCCTGGCTGGAGGAGGAAGGCTGTAATCACAGTGAAGAGGTGCGGGCAGCACAGACTTTCATTATGGAAATAGCCTTGCAGTGGTCACCAGTTACAGCTGACCTGCAAGATCTCACTGAGATAATTGTAGTAGGGGCTTGGAACATCTTATAAGTGTGTTATGATTCCCTTTCAGAGCTCTCAGAGGGTGTTGGAAATTTTTTAAAAAAACTTTTTTTGAGAAATAAATTTGAGACACATGAGTTCTCTTAAAACTTTAGTTCAGTAAGTAGAGAACAGGCAGCTGAACACAAGCCCCCAGACTGTCAGAAGGAGACTCACTCCGAAGGGATTTCCCCAGAACGTGCGTCTAGCCTGGCTCCAGGAATCTTCCTTCACTCTCTGGGCCGTAATGTGGGGAGAGGAGAGAGGGCTCCAGTCCACAGAGGGGAGAAGGGACGGGACTTCCACAGGGCATGCAGGCTGGGAGAGACAGTGACATTTCTGTCTGCTTTCTGATGCCAGCCCCTGGGAGGTGGTACTGTCTTTCCTTGGTGCTCACCAGTGGCTGAATACCCTCAGATTGTACATCTGGGTATCGCACGGTGGTCTCGTCACTACCATCTTGTACAGACTGTCCTCTGGTCTGTGTGTGTGAGAGGGTCTCCATGTCCTCTCATCTCTGGAGCCACCCTGCTCCCAGCTCCCTGCTCCCAGCCAGCATCGAGCGTGGTGTCTGGCATACAGTAGGTGCTCAGTTGGTTGAGAGCACTGTTTAGAGCAGGATTTCCAAAGCCTGGAAGGCCCTCTGAAGTGTCTGGGACACAAAAGGGCAAATTGTTTGTTTCAAATAGTCGGTTATGACCCACTATACAGTCACGAAGTCAAATTAGTACTTTGAGAACAGCACGTGATGGATTGCATCACATGTAGCATGGTAAGTACTGCTTTGTGACTTGTTATTTCAATTTTACTGTGTACATGCACAGATATATGTACTGGGTCATAATGTAAAAATGTATTTCTTACTATGGGTCTTGATGAAAAAATACTGAAAGCTAATCCCATGAGCCGTCCCACAGAGATTTAGGGATCTGTTCTCTGCCAGCCTAGCCACTCGTCCCCTTGCAGCTCACACCCCCAACCCCACTATACATTCTTCCCTCCTGTCATCTCCACACATGTCTCTGCCCACAGTCACCTGCATCTTCTTGACAACTGACTTGCAAGGGCGGAGTGAGGACAGTGAGGCCCCAGCCGAGGGGATAAGCTCTTCACTCACCTGAGTGTGAAGCCAGGCAGATGACAGATTCAGTGCTACTTGACTGCCTCTCCCCATTGCATCCCACCTCACCCACTCTGCATGGCCCGCGCCCTCAGTCTGGAGTCCTTCCTCATGTGTTACCATGTTCTCTGCCTGTGGCCAAACTCCTCACGTCTGCGGGTCTGGGCCGTGTCCCGATGAACACGAAGTAGCATGGGTCAAGGGGCCTCTTTTCTCCTCTGTCTGGCCCCCCAGCACATACACAGCAGCATATAGGGCACTCATCCCCTCATCCTGATAGGAGCCTTCCTGGGTCCTTGGGGACAAGCTTGCCAGGACAAGGTTGTTTGCTCTGGGCATTTCAAGCAGGAGAAAAGGATTTATAGTTTAGAGTATTTGTTCAGACGACAGTTAATTACAAGTTTCTCTAATATGGAATAGTCCTATATTTTCCAAACCAGAAAGTGGTATATGGAAGCTTCTAAATATTTATAAACAAGACTGCCTAGTGAAAGATAGTCTCTGGAGAAAGGGGCTATAAAGATGCTCGAGAGGCAGGTCTTGACCTCAGACTTCTTACAGGCTGTAAGGGAGGTATGAATGGAAACAGATGCTAAACCACCAGATAAGACATGGTCATAAACTACTAGATAAGACATGGTCAGAAGTGCCGAGGTGTGCCGGGAGAAGACTCCTGGGCAGAGGGTGACTGTTCATGTCCTTGTGAAGTGGGATTCCCAGGAGAACCTGGGAGGGTTTGGGAGGAAGTAAAGGCATTTAGTATGACTGTGAGCGATGACATGGGACATGGTAGATCACCCATCTTGTAAAGACCAAGAAGTAAGCTCTTTCACCCCAGCAGCCATCACACGTGACTTGAAGGTGGGTGCGGGAGCAGTGTTAAGTTCTGACCTCTGGCTCACAAGTACTTGATGCTGCACAGCAATTCACTGTGTTTCTGGAACATGTGGAGGTGAAGAGAATGTCAAATATTTAGGATACTTCATTTTGCTAAGAGGGAGACTATTTCAGTGAAGCTAGAATTTAACTTTTCATAACCCTCAATTCACTAGTTTTTTTCCCCTAAGCACCCACTGTTTCAGAGAAAATAAGAGATCGTAGGAAATTCTTGTTAAGAATTTAATAGATAAAGCAATAGCACTTTGACCAAATTTAATAGATAAAGCAATAGCACTTTGACCAAATGTAAGAGATCATAGGAAAACAAGCTCTTGTTAAGAATTTAATAGATAAAGCGATAGCACTTTGACCAAAAAAAAAAAGAGTATCTGTATTATGTAGGGATACTTTGGGCTGCATTTACTTTATACTGTTTCACTTCTCACATTGAGTTGAGGTCAATATTTCTCACAGTGCGGTCCCAGGACCAGCGGGATCACCTGAGAACTTGTTAGAAAGGCACATTCTCAGGTCCCTCCCCAGACCTTCTCTATCGGAAACTGGGGTTGGAGGGGGCAGGCAGTCATCTATTTTAACAAGCCCCCATTCCACCCCAGGTGGTGCGAATGCACATTGAAGTTGGAGAACCTTTGCTGAGGCTCTGGCTTCTCAAAGTGTCATCCGCAGACCAGCAGCAGTGTGGGCATCACCTGGGAGCTTGTTCGAAACTCAGAACCTCTGGTTCCACCTTTGAGCTCCTGAATCAGAAGTTGTCCCTGAGCAAGACCTCAAGCGATTTCGATGCACAGCGCAGTCTGAGAAGGGCTAGTCTGAGGCCTTGTCCGAAAGTACCAAGCGCCATCTCCAGGCAGCTGACCGTGCTAATGGCAACACCGTTCTCCCAAGCACAATTGCTCTATAAGCCTCACACAACTCCTTAGGGTACGTGCCACAGATTCCACACACGAATCCTCCTGGATGCCTGTTAGAAATGCAGGCTCCCAGGTCCTCTCTCAGACTCCCCCAAATCAGAAGTTGTGTGGCCTGGGTGCAGGAGTCTGCATTTCTAAAAAGGGCCCCAGGCTTGGGGTGGGGGGCAGCAATGTGTTGAGTAAGAATCCCAGTCTATCTCCTCCACCTCCTCTTTTCCCCACATCCATCCAGCCGGCACCCAGTCCTGCCCACTCTGCCTCCTGAACCATCTGTTGCAATTGGTTCCTCCGTTCACATTTCATGGCCACCTATCCCCACTTTCAGTCTTTCATCATTTTCAGGGCCACGGTGCCAGTCCTCAGAACAGTTCCCCGTGTATAGGGCCCTTGTCCCCTGGGATACAAGGATGGGAGTGAGGGACACCATGGGGACTTGGAGAGAGCACGTCGTGCCCAAGGGGGTACCTGTACCCCTGCCATGGCCCAGTATCATGGGGCGTCCAGGTCCTGTGTCACAGCAGCCTCTCCCTTCCCTGGGCAGGCAGGGGAGGAGGAGAGCCTTCCAGGGGGCCGCAGCCACATTCCTGGTCTCTGTCAAGAGAAGACACCCTCCGGGATGTGGCATCTCTGCTATCCTCCCTAGTCTGGGGCCCACCAGGAGCTCAGGGTCACCCACCCCCGACATTCATATCGCTGTTCCAGCCTCACCCTATTTCACAGAATAAATTCATCGGTGTCACCAGAGCAGCGGGCGCGTGGTTTTATTTCACTTTGGGGCTCTCTATCAAGCTGCCCCTAGGTGAGAGGTTCTGGGTGCCCTTGTTGCTTTCAGAGCTCACTTGTGGTTGCGGGGTTGAGATAATCACCGGGTACCAAGTGCGGAGAGAGCGGGGCCGTGGGGGCTGGGCAGAGGGGGGCTTCTAGAGGAGTGGGAGCGAGCACGACCGGATCCTTCCGTTCCACAGCACGGCCCCGCTGTCCCTGTGGTGGGTCGGGAGGAGAGTGTTACCACTAGTTGTTCCACTGGGGCGCAGGGAATGGATTTTACACAGAGGAAACCATGGAGGAGCAGAAGCGGAAATAATGCTTTCACAAGTGGAAATAATGACTTCACAACCTAACAGCTGTGGGTGCCTCGCACAGCTTCTCTCTAATCATCTCATTTAATCTGCTCAGGCCTCTCTTCTGGCCTGGATGGGTAGTGTTACCTTGGTAGCTGAGAGGCTCTGAGAGGTTAAGGAGCCTGCGCAAAGACGTGGTGGAGGCACGAGTTGAACCAAGGTCTTTGGTGTTCCAGAGGTTTCCAGGTCTTCATTTGATGGCAGAAGAGGGTGTGGTTGGATGCATGGAGAAGCAGGTGCAGGGTGTCACATGTCTGGGAGGCACCCATAAACTGTTTGCCAAATCAAGTTGGCAGGTTGCAAGGGTATAGCTTGCCCACACTGGCCTCCCTCAGCCCTGGCGGGAGTCCTGTAGGTGCAGAGAAGGCAGCTCTCCCTAGGAGAGGCCTCACTGGCGGGAATTTTACAAAGGGCTGATTAGCTAACAGTTCTGGCTCCCTGCCTGCCACAGAAGGCTTTCAGCCCTGAAGACAGGTCAAAGCAGAGAAGCTGGCCTCTTGCTCTCCTTCCCGTTACCCATGAGGCTGCCAGGCTGTTTTGGGGTGGGGGGGCTGGCCTAATCTGATGTGGATTAGTAAATAGTATGCTTTGTGTCCTCTAGTACCAACAAGCTGCTCTGTCAGTTGCCTCTGCCTAGAGCTATAAAGGTAACATGTGAAAACTGGCTGGTTGCATCTTTCGAGAGCCACCATTCTCTACCTTGCACCACTTGGGGTTTAGCCAAGCCCCAGTCCTGGTCGGCCAATGGTGCCACGCCTTCCAGAAGAGACTCACTCTCAGGGAGATCTCAAATTAAGGGAAGATATGCCAAGGCCTCAAGGGCTTTGAGAGGTCAGGCCTGCCATCGATCCTGCTGACCCACCAAGCCTTGATGGGACGGGTTAAGTAGCAAGTGGCCAACACAGATGTTTCTGGACACAAGGCCCTGCCTCCTGGCAGAACAGACAGTAGCGTAATGGGGGGCTTAGGTCTCCCCAGCTTGCCAGGGTGGATACCTTGATCTGTCAGTGACAGCTGCCCTCGGAATTTCCCCTGGGCCCAAGAGGCAGCTTGAACAACACACAAAAAAGCTTCTCAGTGTTTCCCTGGGCCTGCCTGCCTGTCTTTGCTCTGGGTAGCACAGAAAGGGAGACCCTCATGGTGATAACAAAAGCAGAAGTTAGGGCGGACTCTTCTTCCACCTCCTTCCAATCCTCTCTTGATGGTTTGTGGCCTGTTCTGGGGTCAAGAGCCTCTGAATTAGACTCTGCTCAACCCTGGCTACATTCCATTCCTCCCTCCCCTCCCTTGACTTCTGAGTTTTGTAGCAGAAAAGGCGGCAGGTCTGAAGCCTCGCTTCCATCGTTAGCGTGAGCGAGTCACCTCACCCCTGCCAGCCTCCATTTCCTCCCTGCTGCAGAGTAGGGAAGATAGTTCCACTAGCATTGGAGGCAGGTTCACTGTGATCACTTTCCACTGTCTGCTGGTCCTCCGGCCATTCAGCCTGCCCCAAATCCTGACCACATGCTGCCTGCTCAGGTTCCCTGCCCACCCCTTGTCCTCCAGCCTGCTAGGCCTCTTCTTTCATTTACCCAGGAGCCAGTTCAGAAGAGGCAGGGAACACTGCTAAAGGATTAGACAGAGGCTAACCAATGGGCCACAGCGTCGAGGGCAGGACTCGGCTGGACAAGAAAGTTTACCAAAGTTGTCCTTCTGGAGGATTCTGAGTGGCCAGCCCCCAGAATTGTAGCATCCTCCCAAGCCCCTTGGAACCTATCCCCCTCTCCCCCACCACATAGGCACACCCTGAAGCCTGCTGCTCTGTCACTCCTGGTCCAAAGAGGAAGAAATTTGAGACAGGCACTTGGTAGCTGAGAAGAGGGAGTGAACCCAATGTGCAGCCTTCAAGCCTGGCAAAAATTCGACTAGGCAGGGGCTCTCTGGGCTAGCAGGTCTCTGAGGACAGAGTCAACCCACTCCCTGGGCATTGGGTTTGGATACCTACCTGAGCACAGCTAGCTGGTGACCGTCTGAGCCTGCCCTGCCTCCCGAACACTGAGTGTCACGGTGCTCAGGAGGGGATGACTTGCCCTTCAAGGTGGCAGCCACCTGTGTGCCACAGCAGACTCATGCCTTCTGCTTAGCATCCTTTTCCAGTGCCTGCAGAGAGTCAAGCTGTGCCTTCCAACAACGAGCAGTAGGTATACGCAACTTGGGGAAGTGCTCATTAGACAGACGGTTCAGGGAGCACTTACTGGCTGTGAAGCCATGCTGAGAGAGAGACTGGGGAATAAACAAACAGGCTTCAACAGCAAGTCATGCAAATTAAACATGGCTCTGAGACAAGAGGGAGGGAAGCTCATGTTTGCAGCTCCCGCCCAGGTGTGTCTGCCTGTAGGGAACTAGCAAACTGAGTCTCTGGGCAAAAGACCTTTCACACACTTAGTCTCTGCCCAAATAGCATTCTCTGTGCTGACCACAGAGTAGTAAAGCCTGGATTACCCAGAACCTCCAATTATCCAGGATGCTGTTGGCACTCTGTTGGCAGCACACAGACAAACAGCAAGAAAAGAAATTCTTTGACATTTGTTTAAAATAAAGCAGGACACTTCCATGCTCGGTTAGCCATCCAGTCTCCAATGCTGCCTGTTCCTGTCTCTGTCCAGAGTGCTGGAGAGCAGCCCCCGCGCTCTGACTCTCAGAGCTCCGCCTTGCAAGGCCTTATTCAGGGAGTAAGCAGGTCACAGGGGCATGGACACGCATTTAGGCTTTTGGGAAATGTTCATTTGTTCACTAGCTGTCATTTTTTGATTGAGCAGCTTGCTCTTTGACAGTCACTGTGCTGGAGACAGAGATGGACAAAGCAGTCTCCCCATTCTCCTGGGGCTCGTGCATGGTCAGTGACACCAGCTGATATTTAGTGACAATTTACTTCATGCCTGGATCTTCTCTAAGCATTTTTCAAGTATGCTTTTGTTTAATCTTCACTATAACCTTATGAGGCAGGTACTGTTTTTCTCCCCAGGTGAGAAAAGTGAGGCACGGGGGAATTAAATAACATGGCACCTGGACAGAAGCAGGGTTCCGACCCAAGCAGTCTCTCCAGAACCCCAGCTATTCAGGACAATGTCATGCTATAGAGAAGATTTTTGCACATAGCTGTAGCGAGACAAAAACCACAGGAAAGTTATAGCTGAAGCACATAACTTTGGTTGGATGGAAATTTCTTGGGATGAAGAGAATGGTGTATGGTAAGAGGCAGGATCTCCTCAGCCACGCAATCATCCCCGCTCATGATAGCTCTGCCCAACGCACTGAAGCAGGTGGGCAGCGTCCTAGGATGGAAGAGATAGTTTTTTCACCAGATTCTCTTATTAAGCCTCACCAGGAAAACCAGCGACACTTGAACTAGCTGTGCATTCAAATCATCCAAAGAACTTTTAAAGCCCCCATGTCCAGACCAGACCCCATGCCAATTAAATCGGAACCTCTGATGGTGGATTTTGTTCTTGATGATGTTTTAAAACTCCCCGGACAATTACAATGTGCAGGTAAGATAGAACCACTGAGTTAGACCAGAATCTTCAATCAACCACCACATTCCATCCCTGAAGAAGCTGTTACCTCCCTCTTCCTCCTCCTTTCAAGGGCTGTGTGTGTGTGTGTGTGTGTGTGTGTGTAGCGACATCAGGATGAAATGAGCAACAGCCTGGCCATGAGAGCGGACAGTTGGCTGGAAGGGTGAGAGTTGAGCTCTGTGTACTTGCCTCCTTTCCTTGGGGTTCCTCTTTTTCACTGACCTACTGTCCCCTGGGCCCTGGGCACAGTGCTCTGATGCCCCAATGCCCACAAAACCCCCTTCTGGTTTCCTTGCAGCACAGCCTGCTTACCTGGCATTTTCAAAAGGTAACGGAGAACATATAGATAGTAAAACAATGGGCCAGTTCCCAAAGTACAAGTTTATGCCAAAGAATCCTCGTGTAAGTGGAGAGGAGTTGGCCTGAGTTCCAGCACCTTTAATTCAGGAGCCTGCAGTCCTGCCTGCTTGGGCCACTCAGCTTGGCTCACCAGTGGTGTGCTGGAGGCACTCCCTCAAGTTCAATGCCTCACCTTGGTAGCTTGAAATTGGCCATGATGGGAGTGTTTACACCACAAAAAAACAGCAAATGCTACAAATCAGTTTTTTTTCCTCCTTCCAGGGTGCAGATTGTTAAACATTAGCCAGCACCCCACTGACTCAAACCCCCCTCACTTCCTTGCTATCACTGATGTCCTGACCACTCACCGCATCCCCACCCCTACCCCCACCACCTTCGACTCATTTTGTTTCCCAGAAGCTGGTTTCCCTCGCAGGTCCCTACCTAACTCATCCCCACCTGGTAGTTATTGTAGGAGCTTTTCTTCTTACTTTTCCAGTTGCAAGGGAGGTCTTATTTCTCTGCCAATGATTTTAAACCTGAGCAGAAAGAGTGGTAAAGTTAGTATCAGCATCTGTAATTTCCAGGCATGGAGAAGGGTTTATATACAAAGGAGCCATTCACACGTCCGCCAGCACTCAGGAAGAAGAGCCTTTAAGGGAGGTAGATACTTTTCCATCTGCCTGTCTTATCACCCCTCACTTTCAGACACTTGACACACACACAACAGATTAGACAGTTCTAGTCCTCCGTGCAGGCGTCAGATACAGGCACACTGCCAGTTACGAAAGAGGGAATGGCAGATACTTAATGAGAGACAACAGCAGAATTATCTTTTTTTTTCCTGAGGCCCTGCCAGAGAGTCTCAGGGAAGCAACTGGAAGAACTAAAAGAGTCCTGGGAGGAGGCTGGAGGGGTGTTGGGGTGCAGGGCCTTCCAGTGGCCCAAGTGCAGGTAGGGAGGTGGAGGAAAGGCGAGGGAGAACAAGGGACCTTAGTGGGGAGGAGAGATGGCACAGAGGAGCAACGACGGAAGATAAATGCCAGTTATAGGCTACGCAGTTTGAGTTACTTATTTGGCTGTCTCCAGAGCAGCCAGTGACATCGTGTTATTTCTGAAGAGAGTTGTTTTGATCTGGCTTTGGTTGCATATCAGATCCCTGCTGGAGAGTGTGCAGGAGGCAAGGCTGTGGGCGGCAGGGGCAGGGGAGCGGGTCCTACTTGGTGCCCATCAGCACACCTTTGCTGGCCAGCCTGGGGCAAGGAGAGATTTTGCACCTTGGTAACCCCGTCCTCCTTGGGGAGCACCATATGGTCCCCTCCTCTATCCCCTGTGGCCCCATGAAGCCAAAGGACCATTTTAAAGATGAAACGTTGAGGTTCAGAGAAGTTAGAGTCCTGCCTGGGGTTGCACAACTTTAAATAGCAGATTCGAGTTTAGGGTCCAGGTCTCTGGCCTTGTCCACTCTTCCAAATGGCCCCTTTCATCAGGGGACTTAGAACTCCCTGTTCCACACAGCCTCCCCCGAGGGCCACAGAACTCAGTTCGCAGGGTTGTCAAGGACTTGTGGTGTCCTCCATGCTTCCTAAGGGCAGGAGCTACCTCTGTTTTCTTCCTGCGCCAGCCCCACCAGGATGCTCAGTCCAGGACTCTGGGGCTGGGGGAGGCTCAGTCACTGCCTCCACCTGGCTCCTGCCATGCCTTCTGAATGGACAGACCCACCATGAGTGAGGACATGACTGAGTGGCCTCCTTGCTGCAGGCATGATTCCCTATCCTGCCAGGTTGCCATAGTTTGCCTGCTTGTCTCTTGTGGCATTTTAAGTGGAGGCATGAAGCTCAGCTCAGCTCAGCTCAGCTCAGCATAGCCTTCTTGATCTTGGTTGTTTTGGTCTCCAGGCACCAAGAGCTGTGTCAAGGCTGAGGAATGGGGGCCATCTCTGGCTGCGGGGCCAGCCTGGATTCTCAAGCATGAGTGCTTCTGCAGCCCTCTGGGAAGACTAAGGTAGCCTCACAGGTGCCACCCACAGGCCTAAAACACTAGGGCTGGCATTGCCTCTGAATCTTTACCTAGTACCCCAGGGGCCGTTGTAAAGAGGTCTTCTGAAGGTGTAGGCACCACACTCCCTGGCTGGGATCCCTTGGTGATGAAAGCAGAGAAGCTGGAGGGTCTTGAAATATCAGGCATTCTGGCCAGAAAGAAATGTAGTCTAGGCCAGAAGGGGGACAGCCAGGCATGTGTAAACTCTCAGTGCACTGCAGCCTGGGCAGGGTAAGGGATGCCACGATTCATTTCCAAGGTGCCGAGGAAGCCAGAGAACTTCAGACCTGGGCCACCAGGTTGGAGAATCTTGGGTCCCAGTTCCACAAGGGACCTTCTATGTCATGGGGCCAGGCCCATGGCTGGTCTTGGCTGGGTCACCTCTGTGCTGAGAAGCTCACGCAGTCCCCCTAGCCGCTTCCGTGGGCTCTGACCCCACCCTTCCTCTCAGTATCCTTTTAGATCTGGGCACCTCAGGTATGAAGAACGAAGCTCTGAAGTGATTGCTTTTTTATCATCTGGCCCCTTGCTGGCACCATTGGCATAAACGAGTTTGCCAGTCAATAGTACTGAACGGAGGTCAAGCTGACCTTGGGAAAGTAATTTTCTTTAAGTACTGTTGACTCCGATTCTGTTGTTATTGATTACACTTCCACAGACATAGGTGGAAGTTTGGGATGGCTGCCTGCGGTGGGAGGAGGGCTGGATCCGTCTGCACAGATGAGAAGAGGGTCACACAGGGCATGGGATCACCAGCTGCAGCCTTGTGAATTGACAGAAACAAGCAGTGGACTATGTCCCACCTGCACCATCATTTGTGGTGTTTAATCCAGGTCCTATTTCCCTGCCATGCGCCACTGAGTGGCTTTAGTACCACCCAGGATACCAAGCCTCATAACATAAGTTCATCACCACCACCAGACACTTGGCAGCCATGAGAAAGTCAAAGCCATCATTTGTGGTGTTTAATCCAGGTTGGGGTCCTATTTCCCTGCCATGGGCCACTGAGTGGCTTTAGTCCCACCCAGGATACCAAGCCTCGTAACATAAGTTCATCAGCACCACCAGACACTTGGCAGCCATGAGAAAGTCAAAGGAATATTACTTTGGCTTCATAGAAGAATTATAGACCCTCGCATCCTATATTCTACAGTCACAGGCTGAAAGAGATTAGATAATCCTGAATGCCTTGTGAACCCAAAGCCTCTAATTCTCTGTAATAGTGAAAGCTGGAATCAACCTGAATGTCCAACAACAGAAATGAGAGCTTAAGTGTGGTCCCTCCATACCATGGACAAGACGCAGCCATAATGATGTCACTGACTTGTAACCTGAAAAGATGCTTACAGTGGATCATCAAGAAAAGCATGTTATGACATAGTATCCAGGAGGCCATTTTTGAAATATAGATGTGTGTATGTACATGCATATTAAAAGAATTAATATGAAATATTAATTTAAAGAATTGGAAAGGCAATCTACCAACACATTCCAGTAATTAATTCTACATGAAGGGACATCGATGATTTTATTTTATTTTTGCTCATTAATTTTTTTTTTATTTTCTAAATTGGATTTCTAGTGCCAAAGGGGCAGTGTCCTATCACAACTGGTCCACAGAGGCCTGGCCCCGACTGGCAAATGTGCACAGAATGGGTCAGGCCAGGGGAGAGCCCCAACTCGTAAATGTACTATGGTCACCGAGTTGTTTAATAAAACAGTGTTGATGGTGGGTCTACTGTGTGCCCATTCCAGGGTGATCCTGAGCCTTACAGAATTTATGATGTAATTCAGGAGCTAAGACATTTATTCATTCATTCATCCAACAAATTGTTATTGAGCACCCTGTGGGCACTGTGCCAGGTATCGCATTTATAGGGGTGAACGAACATTTTTCAGGTTGCAGAGAGTGATACATGATACAAGACTGATAGGAATTTGGTTGGGACTGAGGGAAGTGACAGAGGAGGTGGCCTTTGAGCTGGGATTTGAAGATCAGCAGGCCATCAGTGAGTGGTGATGAGGGCATGACCCACGAGAGACGGGGGAGCTGAGGCTCTTCTTCTTGTTCAAGTGGGCCCAAGAAGCCTGGCTTCTCTTCCCATCAAGTGGCCCCTGTGCCCTGTGGCCTTGGGAAGCTTATTTAACCTCGCCAAGCCTCAGCTTCCCCATCCACAAAGCGCAGGTCATTTCATATCCTCTCCACCCTCCAGCCATCTGCCCCTGTTGTCATGCAGATCATTTCATATCCTCCTCTCCACCCTCCAGCCATCTGCCCCTGTTGTCAGGAAGCTGCGAGTGTATACAATCTTCTTAAGCTTTATCCAGAAATTCTAGGTTGGCCTCTTGGGCTTGTCGCTTGCTAGCCTGGCTGCTCTGGGTTCTTGATTCTGCCAGCCTTTGACGTAGTCTGGTGGTTCCATTGCTCTTTCCTCTAAGCAGCTCAAACAACTTTAGCAGTTAAGTCAGGAGAAAGAGATGCATCTAATCCCTGTCTTGTACCTATGAAGGCCTATAGCTAAGTAGTAGATGTGGAAATGATAGGCTGAGAACTCAAGCAATGCTGCTGTCTCTAGGCCTGGGGTCATAGGGATTTGTTCCAAGGCTGGGCTGCAGCTGGTCTTCATGCCATGCAGCAAAGTTAGGGCAGGGGCATCCCATAGAGACCTTCCTACCACCCTCATGAGCACTGGCAACTCTATAGGCTGATTGCCTCCCTGGCTGAGTGATGGAGCCACAGAGTTCAGAGAGAAAACTCCTTAGCAGCCCCCTAGTTCAACCCCTTTTGGAGAAACTGAGGCAGAACCAGTGGTCCCAGTGGCAGGTGGGGAGATGGGGTGAGAGCAACTCTGAGCCTCAGCCCCCATCCCCAAAGTGAGACTATATTAACAGTTGAGATTATGACACCCTCAGCCCAAGGTCCAGCCCGTAGTGAGTTGCCCCTTGAAACCTCCCTTTTGTGACTACCTTCTGGGAGCTGAGGAGCCAGAGATAGGATCTGGCCTTGGCCTTGCCCCTCTGTGTTGTGGGATGAATCACATGGACTTTGGGATTAGGGACTGTCCAGCCTCCACCACTCACTGGCTTGATGACCTTAGGCACTGTCAAGGAAAAACTAGAGCCGAACAATAGTTAAAGCAAGAAAACCAGATTTTTTTGCAGGACTATTGCAGTGAGAGAAAAGAGACCTCAGAATAGAACTGGGCTCAATTGTAAATACAGCATGGAAAATTGGGAATTTATAGCCGAGGAGCGGGGGGTGGGGGGTGGGAGGCGCGAATCAGTGGATAGAAAATTACTAAGAGGAAAAACATCATGGGTAAGGGGAGATTCTGGCCAAATGACCTCACAGGATTCTTGCTGAAGGCAAGGGTGATCAGACATCACTTGGGCAGTGGAGGATGAGGAACCCGGTGCTCCCAGGGCATGCCAAGGGACTGGGCCCCTGAGCTAAGAAACAGAGCCTGGCCCTCAGGGCGATCAGAGCCAGGATGCCCCAAGGTGCTAAGGGAGGGTGAACTCCTGAGTGGGGGGTTAGCTGCTGGTTCACAGGGTGAGGTGGGGGGAAAGCGGCGGGGGCGGAGGGGACTCCTACACATCGCTTCTCTGTGGTCTAAGTGTGTCCTCCATCTCAGCATCAGCCTGGCTGCCCAGTGGCTGGGTGATCTGGGCCAAAGTTGTTTCCTCCCATTGTGCCTCAGTTTCCTTAACTTCCTCCCAGCTCTGATGGTCTCTTTGATATGATCTATACAGTCCTGGCCAGCACTCCATGCCTCAGTTTCTCCAAAAGGGGTTGAACTAGGGGTCCTCCCATCTCTGATGGTCTCTCTGATATGATCTATACAGTCCTGGCCAGTACTCCATGTAAATGAGTACCTTAAGGGAACTTCTGGTTCTCTCAGCAGAGACCACATCCAGGGCTTCTGACCTGTGAGTGTGAGTGAGGGGCTCAGGAGCTGTAGTGCTTTTAGGAGAAGTCTGAGGCTCAACACCTCTTTCCTTTCCACATGATCTTTCATCTCAGTGGTGAAATCCAGCTGAGACGTTGCTGGCCAAGCTCTGGGGCTGGTGTCTGCATGCCAAGAAACTAGGGCATGTCCTCAGAGATTGAGATGGTGCTTGGCTGGTGTGCTCCACCAGACTAGCAACAGGAAGCAGGGGGCCCTACACTTGTTGAGTGTGTGTTGCTGGAGCACTGAGCTGGCATACTGCCTCCCTGCGAGGTGACCAGAGTGACTCCCATTTTATAGATAAGAAAGCTAAGGTTCAGAGTTCCTGCCTAGGGCAACACAGTCAGTTACTGGAAAAGCCAATCTTATCTTTCTGACACCAAAGCTCTGTTTAGCATCTTAACCACCTCTCCTCACCTAATATCACAAGAAGTGTTTGCCTGGGAGTGTTTGCCTGAAGAAGATGGTGGTCAATGGGCTACAAGTTTCAGAAGTGTTGTCATGGACAAGAAGGAATAGGTCTATTATGCACTGTGACCCAGAGCCCAGAGCAGAACCAGGAGGCATGGAAGATTCCAGAACCAGTTTGATAACATCTCCAGGAAACCCTTTCACACACGGCAGATCAGCAAGGAAATGCCTGTCGTGGGAACCTTAGAGATCTCAGAGATTCTGTGTTCTGTGCTCCTGGCTCTTGTTGGAGTTAAAGTTCCTGAGCGGTGGGAGGGAGCTTTTCCTGGCTGGGGGGACCAGAGAGGTGTGAATGTCCTGGTCAGGGGAAGCCAGACGCTCCTGGGTCCCAGGGAGCCCTGCAGAAAGACTGTTTTCAATCTCTCATAACTAAGGGGACCCCTTGGAGCAGTGGTCCCCAACCTTTTTGGCACCAGGGACCGGTGCTCCTATGAGACTCTAAGGCCTGATGATCTGAGGTGGAGCTGAGGTGGTGATGCTAGTGCTGGGAAGCGGCTGCAGATACAGGTGAAGCTTCACTTGTTTGCCCGTCACTCACCTCCAGTTCCTAGCAGGCCACTACCAGTATGGGTCCCTGGCCCCAGGGGATTGGGGATGCCTGCCTTGGAGGGTTCTCACAGCTGGTGGAGGGGGGCATGCCAGGCCAGAAAGCCATATGGGAGGCAAGTTACCTAACCTCTCTGCTCTTCATTGTCCTCATTTATAAAATAGAGATAATAGTACTTAACTCACATGGCTATTGTGAGGATTAAAAAACAACTTAAAGATCTAATAAATGTCAGTTAAACAAAAAAACCAACTACCATCAACAACAAAATTTGATCTGACACCACGATCCTGGAGATCTAAATCTCTGCAAACTCCCACCTTGCTGGGAACATCTTGGGCTGCAGCTTTGGGGAGAAGAAGCCCCTGGGAACTCCCCTGGGTGCTGAGTCACCTGCCAATTCAGGTTGAAGCCTGTAGGTTGCTTTCTTCCCTCCCATCCCCACCTGACCCATCTGGGCATGAACATTGTGGATCTCGCTGTGGGCCAGCTGGCAGTAAACCTGGCAAGGCCCCAGCTCTGGTGCTTAATAGCTGTGTGCCCTTGAGTGTCAGTCTTTTGAGCCTTGGTTTCCTCATCTGTACAGTGGGCAGAGGAGCATTCGTGCTGCTCTATCCCCACGGCTATGGGAGGGTCAAATATGGAAGTGCTTTATAAACTTCAGTGACATGCACATATGAGGAACTGTCCTGGGCTAGTGGTGTCTCCTTTCTTTTCCCCAGAAGAGCTAGGGGGTAGATGTACCTCAGTTACCAAGCCCAGAGGGGAGGAGTGTATCTGTTTTCAGGGGATTCAGTCACAGGGACTCTTTCCAATGGGTGGAAAGCACAGCCTAGCCTGGGCTCTTCTCACCCCTTCCAGGCACTGCCTACTCCTCACTGCAGGGCTCCAAGGCATGTCAAGGGAAGGAAACTGCAGAACCCTCCCTGAAGGTTAGGGGCTCCATGTCCGTCAGCCTGGAGGTAGGGGCAGGCAGGTCCAGGCAGCCTCTTTTGAAAGCCCCGGGGCAGCAGGGTGACCGGAGCTCCTGGTCTACTCAGGAGTTCTAGAGAGCAGTTAGATGAAGTACACACACATAGCCTTAAACAGAGCAGTCAACCCTGCAGGGCAAACATCCAAAGACAGTGTCTCACTAGCACTTAAAGACAGATGGAGGTCACCTGGGTGTCCATCGCTGTCAGAGCGGAGAGATAGAGTATGGTGGGGACACAGGATGGTGTTCTAGGCAGCAGTCAAAAGCAAATAGATCAGACATACAGGGGCCTTGTGGGTAGATTGTAAAATATGGGTTAGTCACCAGCTCCATTAGTATTGGACACTGACACACTTCCCCACTGAAAGGGCTTCCTGATGGCTGATTCCAGGGCTCGGGCAGTGAAGAAGGCTCTAGATGGGCCTTACTGGAAAATAAGGAACTGCATCTAAAAAGTGCTAGGGCATGTCAAAGGTCACCGGAGCCAGATTGAAAGGGTGGCTCCCACTGGCCAAATTTGGGACAATGTGAGTACCAAGATAATTAAATAATGACGTGTAAACCACTAGAAACATAGGAGTCCATATTGATAATAAATAGAGAGAAGGGAAGGCTCTTGCTTAGAGTAATGCTGAGGGACTGCTGGAGTTGGAAAGTCATCATTTTGTAACCAACATGAAGAACAGATCCGGCAAGAACCATCAGCGGATGTTAAATGTAGGGGCAACTGACACTAAAATTTTGCTATGGAGCAGGATATTTGCATACTTTTAAAACGTGTCCCCGCATTTTCTTTCTCCATTCATCCGTTGATGGACACTTGGCTATTGTGAATAGTGCTGCTGTGAACATTTGTGCACAAGTATTTGAGGGCCTGTTTCCAATTCTTTCATCTCTACTTAGGAGTGGAATTGCTGGGATAAATGGTAATTCTGTGTTTAACTTTATTTTTGGGATGTTTTTCTGCATGTGGTTGCAATGCCCTGGTGGGCCCTGAGGGCCTGTCACCCGGGGCTGGGCGCCAGGAGCTGAGCCATGTGCAGTGGGTGATGGAGAGCTGCTCCCACCATGTGCTCTGGCCTCCCAGGCAGAGGAGTGTCATTCTTATTGTTCCGTCGTCCTTCTCTGCCTGCTTGGCCCCAGGATCGCTAACCTGTCCCTCTCTCCCCAACAGATGTGCCCGTGGAGAAGCTGGCTGCCATGCCTGCCTTACGCAGCATCAACCTCCGCTTCAACCCACTGAACGCCGAGGTGCGCGTCATTGCCCCGCCACTCATCAAGTTTGACATGCTCATGTCTCCGGAGGGTGCTCGGGCCCCCCCACCTTAGACCCTGCTCCTCATGCCCACCCAGCAAGGGACAGAGGCCACCTGGCCTGGCACCCTAAGGAAAGAGAGTCCCACAGGCCCATGGGAGGCCAAATTTGGGGAACTGGGGGTGGGTGGGCCAAACAGTGCATGGTGGGAGGGGGTGCAGCAGTCCGGGATAGATAGCTTAGAGCAGTAGTGGCCCTGGAATGCCCAGGGGAAGAAGGCGAGACAGGGGCTGGAGCCCAGACTCTGGGCACTCACAGTTTCTGTGCAAACTTGGGCAGATCCTCCCACACTCTGAGTTTTGTAATTTGGGGAAAGGGGTGGTGGGGGGATCTTTGCCACCTTTGGACTCCTCGGAGGCTTTTTAGGGAACACATGCCTCCAAGTTACCTTCAAATCCTCGGTATCTTCTGAGTCCGTGGCTGAGCATCGCTGAGCATTTTTCTGGCTCCTATGGTTTGAGGCCTTGTTTCTAGTGCTGAGAGCTAGTCGCTGGCCTTAAAGTAATAGAAGACAACCTGCATCTATTTATTGCTTCCTGAGAACTGATGTGGCTGAGGCCTTTCACAGCACTCCATCCTCGGCCTCGTGGGTCCCTGGATTGGCGGGAGCCTGAACCAGGAATCATGGAAAAACTGCGGAGAGAACGTGGCCCAAAGCTGCAGCAGGGCTGACAAGAGCCCAAGGATCAGGAAACTGGGGAGCAAATCAAGTTAGTTCTCTCCTTCCTCATAATTAAGAAATCAATGGGGTAGCAAGTTCTGAGTGTTCCATTCAGGTGGGCCTGGCATCACCCCTTGAGCTTCAGGAGAGGTGGCCCAGAGAGAGAAAAAGCCATTTGCACCTGTGCTACCCTCAACACGGTCTCCCTCTGGTAGCTATCTGGCTGCCTTGTCATCGTTCCCCCTGGAGGCAGAAGGCAATATGATGAACCGTTGGATTTGTAGCCGGCCAGCTGCCAGGCTCCCCCCCACAGCCCTGATAACCTAGTCATTTCTAGGTCCTTGGCCTGCAGTTCAGTGTATAGCCAGGCAATAGGGTGACCAACCATTCCTGTTTGCTCAGGACATGGGACTTTCACCCAACAAACAGGAACAACAGGTCCTACGAGGAGAGGGCCTGGGGCTCTTTCTTCCTGACTGACATCTGTGGTTTGGAGAACTCCTGACATCTTGATCCCTCAGGTATCTACCTCCCATTTTCTTATCTGTGGAGCAAGCATATCAGACTCCATCTGGTCTGGACCTTTGTCTGGGTCTGTGAGAGACACCTGAGACCCCAGGACTTGAGCAAGCAAGGCCACCCAAATCCTACACCAATAGGCCACTCTCGCATTCCTAGGGTTAAGCTGTTCAGAGCTCAGGCCACCACTC
>NW_006438113.1:13566641-13576472 GCF_000325575.1 Pteropus alecto
CTTTCCCTTTCCTTTCCCAGCCCCGAGGCTGCTGCTGCCCAGGCTTTCTGTCTCTTGGCAAGAAGCTGACAGCTTCTGGTCAACTGTTGGCCTGTCACTGAATACTCAGTGTCCCAAGAGATACCTTGTTTACTCTGCATATCTCCCATGGCCTGGGTGGTCAAGCTCTGGGAAAAGGGTTTTCAAAATGAGGAGGCCAGAGGAGATCTCTACAGCTACCGAGTTCTGCTGGGGACAAGTGGGGGCTGCAATTCAGTCTAGGCTGGCCTGGCCCCACTCTTGGAGTGGGGTTTCTCCTTGTTAAAGAAGGGGTGTGCTTTTCTGAAGTGTACAACAGCATTGTATGGCCAGAGCCTTGCAACTCGGTGTGGTCTGTGGGCCAGCAGCATTGGCATCCATGGGAGCTTGTTAGAAATGCAGGGCCCCAGGCCCCACCACAGACCTCTGGAATCAGAACCCATGCTCCAAAAAGATCCCCAGGTGATTCTTACAAGCATATTACCGTTTGAGAAGCAAGGGCCTAGGGTGGTCCTAGGGATGTCCTGACAGGGGATTTTGGAGGTTCTCAGCTTTCCCCGACACCACCAGGGTTCTGAGTCTGCCCATCCCCCCTCCCTAAAGCAGCCCCTAAAGACCCTCGGCTTCTTAGATCTTTTCAGAGTCTGAGTGGCACTCCTAGCAAAGAGAGTGACCCGAAGTCACCAGGAGATGAAGGTTGGGTTTGCCTGGCCCTCTGGCTCTACCTTTCTGGTTAACTCTGCATGCCAAGCTGCTACTCTCCCAGGTCCTCACTTCAGGCTCTTTGAAGGGGTTGCTTCTGGAAGCTGTTTTCTATGCTTGGAGAGTTTGCCCTGGCCTCTCAAGGAAAGCTTGGGCTGGCAGAGAAGCCGCAGATAAGAGCTCACGATGTGAGTGAGCCCTTAGCTTCAGTCTGCAATAAAGAATGTGTTGGTTTCACCTGCCTGGTTGGTATTTGATTCATTCTCACGACACAGGCCTCCTGGAGCCCGGGTGTCAAAGCCACCCACTTGCAAAGAGGAGGAGGGGCTGTCCTCTTGTTGAAAGCTAGACTAGGGGATACTCAATAGAGTATCATAGATGAGTGCAGATGCAGCCAGCTGGAATTGATGAATGCCCTATAGCTGTGCCACTAAACTTCAGCCCTGGGGAGACCCGTATACCTGGGAAAGGATATTTTTCCCTTGCCGATGCCAGAAATTACACCCCTAGCAATTCATTCCTCAGTGTCCACGGTTCTCAAAGGGGTCTCTGGACCAGCAGCACTGACATCACCAGGAAGCTGGTGAGACATGCAAACTCTTGGTCCCACCCTAGATTCACAGAATCAGACACTGGACTGGGGCCCAGGACTGTTTTAACAAGCACACCGGGTGTTCTGATGCAAGTTAGAAACCTGCGCTCCTGGGTTCACAGTTTAAGGCAGTTTTTGTTTTCTGAATCTGAAAGGCCAAGCTGAGTTTGCCTCGAGCTTTAGGCCGGCCACTCTGTTATTTGTATTTAACAAACACATAGAGCTTAGTGGTACCAGGCGGTATCTTGGGATATTAGAGATGGTGACTCATTTAATCCCTATAACAACCCTAGCTAGCTCTGTGAGTTGGACAAATCCTTCTCCACCTCTGGTCCTGCTTCCTGTCTGTAAAGTGAAAGGGAGAACCTGGCCAAGGTCAGACATTAGTCTGTGGGGCAACTGGGATTCAAACCCAGACCTTTCGACCAGAGTCTACATCTCTGAGAATTGGTGTCCAGGACCCAGGAAATGGTTTCCAAAGGCCCCACCTAGGCTGGAGGAGGCCCCTGGGCTGCCCCCTTTCCTCAAGAGGCTTCAGCATCTTCCCAAACACATGTTCTTCCTGATACCATGAAGACTCAACCTGAACCTCACTGAGCTAGAAGCCCTCACCCCTCACTGTCCAGAGTGCAAGGCCTCAGCCAGAGAGCTGCAGTTCCTCAGTGTGCCCCCAGGCCCTCCTCAGGAAGAAACTCCTTATCTTGGGTTCTCCAGAAGAAAAGGTAAACTATCAGAGTGAGCAAGTTCTGCTCCAGACCTAGATGGGTGGAGCGACTTGCCCCAGGACATGCAGGGAGATTGTGGCAGAGCCCACGGGGATGCCCAGGTTTCCTGACTCCTGTCCTGGCTTCCTTCTAGGGCCCGGCTGTCTTGGTGTCTGGGAGCTTGTCTGCTTAGCACTCCCCACCACTTCTCGACTGTGCTGCACTAGCTGTGCTGTGGGAGTGATTCAGCCATTAGAACCCTCGCTTGTCATTTATAAATGTAGATAACTCTGACCTCCTTCCTTTGGGAGAGCTCACTAATAAGCATTTTGAAGGAAGTGCTCCTCAGAGGGTGGCTGAGGAGAAGGAGGGGCTCTTCCTCTGGGCCAGACCTCAGCCTCTCTGAAGTTGTCCTGGCTTCACACTTCAAGAAGACAGTCCCCCCAACACATGATGAAAACGCTGGGCATTGGGCCAGGGGTCTGCTTCCCAGAGGCCATATTGCCACAGGCTGAGACCCACCTTCCTTACCCCCTGCCCACTTCCCTGTGGATTCCGAGCCTTTTCTAAATGGTGGCTTTGCCAGTGGCCTTCCTTACCCCGAAGCTTGCGTGCGTTTCCAGCCAGGGAGGGATAGACTCGGTCTTCCATCAGAGATGCTTGGCTTTCTCAAGACTGGGGAGAAATCCTACAGGGCACTCCGTGACTTCATGTCAACCCTTCTCCCAGGCACTTACCAACTCTCTCAGGCATCTCAGCACACAGCTCCAACTCTGCTTAGAGAAGTTTGTGTGAGAGACCAGCACAGGTTTCGTGCATTCTATCTACACTCACCAAGGGCCTATAACCAGAAAGGATGCCAGGACATTAAAACTCCAAGGAGAAAGGCAGTTCTTCAGTCATGCTATTGTCTACTTTGACCTCCCTTGCTGCCCCCTAGAAAGTTTGATTCTAAGATTACTCTCTACCTTCTCCCCTACTCCCTTTAGACTCTTCTCCAAGCAGGTGTCCACATTTGATTCCAGATTACAGTCAGCACAGGAGACTCTTTTTCCCTTCAAGGACCTTCTCAATCCCACAGTCCTCTTGCCACCTGCTGATACTCAGCCATTCAGATGGGGATCAGTTTCCTGGATGGTGGGGCTTTCTGTGAAAAAAATCCCTAGGCTACAGCTGTTGGGGGTGGGGCAAGATGGGAAAAAGCTCCTCTTAGGATCAGGGGCCAGGCCACTGGCTTGGTCTAAATGGGCAGAGCGGGAAACTCTGAAGGGCAAGGATGTGGTGGGGTTCCTCAGAATGGGCAGGGATTACTTTCCATGCTCTGATGATTGCACCCATAGTTTCTCAGATGCTCCCAGAGGGCCAAGAACCTTGAGGGTCAGGTGGAACAACAGTGCTAATCTTAAGGAGTCCAGAGGAGTGTCTGCCTCTTTCCTCCATTGTCCAGCTGTGCAATATTGGGTAAAGCACAACTAGCCTCAGTGACTTCACCTGTACAATAGGAGCAAAGATGCCCTATTTGTTAGAAGGGCTCTGGCTCTGAGGTTCCAGGCTGGGAAGTACCCCAGCCTCCAGTACCCCCGGGTCAGGTGAACCTGTCAGAAGGCATGATCTGAAATAGAGCATTATGGTGCCTCAGGTTTCCTGAGAGACCCTTTGGGATAAGGAGGGGAGTGAGAGGAGGCACTTTTTAAATTCTGCATGGAAAGACCTTTTACCCAATTTATCTGTTTGGCCTGTACCAATAACTTTGGGAATATGGAAGTTCACTTTATTACTGGCACTAAACTTTTAATCTTCATAGCAGCCTTAAAAATAGGATTGTAAATCCCATTTTACAGATAGGTAGAACAAGGTTAGAGGACTTAACTGACTTACCCTGGGTCACATAGATAATATATGGTGAAGGAAGAATTTGCGCCCAGGTCATTCTCTCCATGGCACTGCCATGCCTGCCCCTCAAAGGCTAGACCCACTGAATTTGTAGCGCCCGGTGCCACACGTACCTGGGCACTATACAAAAGTTTTGATGGTGGAAGATAGAAGTCTACAGAAGAAGAAGAAAGAAGAAAGTCCATGTGATCCAGAATCATTCAATTAAAAAATATGGAGAGTGGGAGGAATTGACCACAAACTTAAATTAATGCTTGAGAATAATGTGACTGCTAAAGAAAGAAGAAAGGAAAGGGATACAAAAGGGGGGGGCAGGGAGGAGGAGAAAGTGAGACTGAATTATTCAAAGCCTAGTGTCCAAATAAATAGAGCTCATATTTATTGAGCACTTACTATGTGCCAGGCACTGTTGTAAGAACTTTATTATATGGTAGGTAGTATTATTATCCCTATTTTATAGATCAAGGAAAACTGAGGCATAAAGAGGTTATATAACTTTCCTGAAGTCACACACACACACAATAAATAGCAGTGCTTGGCTATACAAACTTTACAGCAGTGTCCTGAACTCTGCATTGATATAACCTGTCATAGTTCTGGGTCTTGACTATCAGAACTTCAAGAACTATGAGCACTTCCATAGGAAGGTGGACTCAATACAGTAATGATATGAACAACATTTATGGAGCACTTACTGTGTGCTAAACACTATTCCAAGTGCTTTACATAGAGTAACTCTTAATCTCCGCAACAACTCTAGAAGATAGATATTATTATAATCACCATTGTACAGATGAAACAGAGGCGAGTCACAGGAAGAAAAAAGCCCAAAGAAACTCCTGTGTTCCACCTGTAGAAAGGCAGGCATGAGAGAGTCCCCTCCATCTCTCCTGTTCTCTGAAAGGCTGTCCTAGGGGAAGAGAGAGTGACTTGAGGGCAGGAGTACCCAATCTTGGGCATTAGGATAGAGGCACCTGCCCCAGGTCAGGGTAGACTAAGGCCCTTCCAGCTCTGCACCTCTGCCAGGCACTTGGGACAAAGGAGGAGCTAGAGGAAGAAGGAGACCAGGAAGAAGCCTGATGTGACTTGTTTCTCCAGAGTCCCCCAGAAATAAACTCTGGCCTTCATTAAAGGAAGAAATGGGCCATTCACTCTCACCTGCCTGGAATCTGAGATCTTCATTCATGTGATAAAAGCCTGTGGTGGCGGCTGTTGGGTGCCTGACAGGGACTGGAATGGTGGCCTCCCATTCAGTTTAAGGGATTATTTGTTGAGCATCTACTCCGTGACCAGCAGAAACTTTGACATCGTCCCATTTACTCCCCTCAAAACCATTTTACAAATGCAGAAACTGCGAGTCAGGTGCTGATAAGTACTTGCCCAGGGGTAAACATCTGTTGAGCGCCTGGCCAGTCAATTTCAGAGTCTGTGGTCTTCTTTCGGACACTCTCCCCACTCTCCTCACAAAGCTTTGAGCTGATGGGGCGCCCGCACTTCCCGCCTTTAGCCCTCCTGTGTGTTCGCATCAGCCTCTTGTCCCCCTCATCGGAGGGCCCAAGGGCCCTGGGGGTCAGAATGGAGTGGAGCGAGGAGGAGGAGTGGGATCAGGGGCTGGGATGTGGGGCACCGAGAGAAGGGCATGAAGTTATTGGACATCGCTGCCAGGGCTGCGGTGGGCAGTGGGATGTGTCCTTCACTTGGGAGGAGCGCTCGGTTTCTGAGGAGGGAGCCGCGCTTGGCGGGGTGCTGAGGACTGGGGGCGCTGCTGCAGGCACAGGTGTACCGGTTGTCATGGCGACGGCGCAGTGCGGACCCCCTCCTTCCCCTCCGCCAGCCCCTGAGGCTCCGGGCAGCAGGCGGCGGGCGGCAGAGCTTGATGGGCAGAAGAGTGTGCGGGAGCCTTCAGCCCCCGCCGCTGGCTAGCTGAGTCTCAGCCCCGAGAGAAGTGGGGACCCGGAGAAGGGCTGGGGCTGTGAACGCACGCGCCCCCTGCCCACCTCGGCGGGACCACAGACTTGATCGTGGGGCACAGAGGCAGGGGCGCAGATCTGGCAAGCCAGTGCCCGGAGAAGGCCCCTCTGTCCCTGTGAGCCCTGATGAACAGCTACCTTCCTCCATCGGAGACTGTCCCGGAGCTGGAGGGAGTGGGCAGCATGGAGGGTGAGTGACCCAGGGGCTGGGTGTGGGTGTGGGTGGGGTACTGACTCAGGAGCAGTGAGCCAAGGGGAAGTAAGGGGTGTCTGATCACCGAGGACTGTACAGAGCCAGACAACAGTGACACTCTGTGTGCGAGTGTATGTGTGTGTGTTCTGTGTGTGTGACAGAGAGACAGAGACAGAGACTGAGAGAGGGAGAAAGACCCAGAGAGCTATGTAGTGTGTGTGTATGGATGTATGTGTGTGAGATAGACAGAGGGGAAAAAAAACCTGGTGTGCCTCTGTGTATGGTGCACATGGCACATTCCCTTGTGCCCGGACAGGGGATCATTTGAAGCCAAGTGAGGACAACTTGGCCATTAGCTTGAGAGGAATTGTCATCAACTTTGCCTGCTTGAAGGAGAGGGACAAGATCTCCTCCATGAGGAGAGAATGTCTCTGGGGAGAGAGGAGAGGAAACTGTGGATCTGCACTCCAGGATATTAAGGCATAGAAGATCCCAGCATAAAGCTGCTTGCTCCAGCCTTACCAAGTGGGGGTCCAGACCACTCTTGCAGCCAATGTGGGCAAGGGAAACTGTATTTAGGCTAACAAAGTGGAAGACTGAGGGCTGGTCCACTAGCTTGTGGGCTGTTTTGGGGTAGTGCCTAAACCTCTCTGTGCCACTGATTACCTCTTTGTTGTATGTAGAAACTTACATTCAGCAGGTTTCCCGGGGTGGCTGTGGCGGTAAAATAAGCCAAGATGTGTTGAACAGTTTCCTACCAGTCAGAGCTGGCTGCTGCAGGAGGTAATAAAACCCTGAAATTCCAAGTAATTGTGAACTAATTGTGAACACTGCTGGCAGGAAAGAAAAGGGAGTTTTCCAGAACATCTTCTGTGGCTGCACTTGTAGCTTTCCAGTGAGCCAGGGTTTAAAAAATCACACATAAGAGATGCAATGAGGAATGTATAACCCAAGATGGATCTGGAAGATTGGTGGGATGTGTAAGAGTAGTGTGTACAAAGCACCGAAGCTGGAGTGACAAGAAGCCAGGGAAAACTGGCAAAGACAGAGCAAAGGGCTTTCAAAGTCTCAGTAAGGAGAACAAGAAGGATTCTGCTCAGGGGTTAGGGTGTAAACTTAATGCACAAGGGAAGGCAGGCAGAGCCGGGCACAGGCAATTTTACTTCAAATGGCAGAGCACAAGGAGGAAATTGAAACCCACGATAGGTGGTAAGTCGAGGACACCAAGCCACAAACAATGCAAGCCCAGACAAATGACATCCCGGGAACCTGGAGGCATTTACAGATGTAATCATTGCCTTAAAGGAAATTACAGAGAATGAAGGAAGTGCCAGAAAACTGATAATAGAAAAATGTCCTGATTTTCGAAAAGGAGAGAATATAGGTGTTAAAAAAACAAACCTCTCGACTGCTACGATTAATACTGATTTCTATGAAAATTCCAGAATAAATTATCAAACACGCAGGAGACAATAAAACACATCTCAGAATTTATTCAAAGGAGGCTATCCTGTACACTTGCAAAGATATGTATGTGAGCATTTCCATCACAGTGTAAAACTGGAAACCATCTAGATGTCCATAAATTAAGTAAAATCAGACACACCTGGAATGGCATACTATGCAGACATTGAGAACTGTATTTAGGATTTTATTTACTGGCATGAAAATATGTTCACTGCTTACTGTGAGTAATCAAAAATTTAAAAAAGAGCAGGTTTTAGAACACATATGTGCTATGACCCCTTTTTTCAAAACTACATAGGCTTATTGTTGCTTACCTATGTAAAATATATGTAGAGAGGGGGTCACTAACATCTGTGTTTGGATTCTCCTGCTTCTAAAGCATACCCTAAGACCAGGACTTGAGTACAAGGAATTTATTTGGGAGGTGATGCCTGGAAGCAGAAGTCAGAAGGGTGAGATGGGAGAGGGAAAAAAGGAGAGAAATGGGTGCATTAATGAGCTGGGTTTAGCTGTGGCACCTGGGGGTTCTATCCCTCTGGGGACCCTCTGAGAAAAGTGCAGAATGCACCCAAGATTTGCCCCATATGAGGTAGAGAGCTGACTGCTGTTTGCCCCTCTCTACTGGCTGAGGGTTGTTCGACTCTCATACTTATAAGTGGTTCCTGTTCATGGCTTCAAAGAAAGCAAAGCTGAGTGAGCCCTGGGTGCAGCTTTGATGAGGTGCTGGAAGTGCAAGGAACTGTCCCCTCCAGCTAGAATCTTTGGGCTGAGGGGATGAAGCAGGAAGCATCACAAATGCATTGGCCACAGGTATTTTATAATAAGCACATCATTTTTTACAAAAACAAAATTTTTCTAAGAGAAAGAAAATAATGTAGTGCCCATTAGGAGCCAATATTAGTGCTCACCAAGAACAAATCAGGGTAAACCTACCAAATCTCTTTCAGGCTGGGTTTCTGAGAGGTAGAAAGATGAATTATGACATTTCAACAGACACTGCAGAGACTTCCTGTGAAAGCCCTGTGAACTGGTGGAGAGACATAGCAAGGAGGCTGTGGGACTGACAGCAGGCTGCGTTAAAAGTTTTAATGCAGCCTAGTGGTCCCTCGGGCTCTGACCTTAGCATGACATTAAGTAATTTCAAAGGAAAATAAAAGGCATTCTTATCAAATCTGTGACTAAGAGCCATAACACCCACACCGCAGCAGGTTCAAGATTTAAGCTTATCTCAGCATGCGGGAATGCTGGATTGAAACCAAGAAAATGAAATATAAATGTAAGTGAAATGCGAAATCTCAAATTTAGGTCCAGAAAAGTCAATTCCATACATTTCAAATGGGAGAGACTTGGCTTGTATTCTTGAGGAAAATAACTTGGGGGGCGGGGTGGGGTGACCAAAATGGACTGAAAGTGAGATGGGCCTAGAACCCCTCTCTCACTGAAGAGACCCTGGGATGTTTGGGGTGGGAAAAAGGTGGAGAGAGGGGGATGATCCTGGGAACAGGGTTCATTCTTGCTTTGTGTGGCTCCAGGGAGCAGAACTGGGGACAGGCAGGGGCAAGTTACAGTAAGATAATTCAACTCAACATCAAGAACTTTCTGTCACTCGGAGCTGGCCTAGAAGCTGTCTCCTCACCAGTTATTATCCACCTTGAGCAAGAAGGGCTGACATGAGGGTAGAAGGGGGGTCTTAGGTGGCCGGATCAAGAATATGTCCGAGAGGTTCTCTGATGGCCCAGAAGCCTTCTCCCAATACCTGTGGACAGACAGTGCCATCTGTGGAGTGGAGTTGCTGAGCTGAGTAGTAACCTCCATTAGGCCTTCCCCCAGTTGGCCTTGGCTGTGGTATTGTGCTGTGTGGTAAGTCAGCAAAGGACAGTGAATCGAATCAATTCCCCACCCCTCTCCCAGCCTGCCTTTATTAGTCTAGTGGCTTCTTTGGAACTCCTGGAACCCTCCACAGAGCTACGTGGCTGAGGGGGGTGCACTGCCTAGAGGTGGGTGTGCTGTGGAGAAGCAGCCCAAGCAGGGGAAGGAGGTCACTTGAGGGAGAAAGGGAAGAGGAGTAAGTCAACTGGTCTCCCTCCAGCCAGGACACAGAAGCATCCTGGAGGTCCAAGTGGGTTCAGCTTTTCCATGTTTCTGGAAATACTGCCAGAGGCACTGTGTACTGTTCTCTTTCATGAAGCATTTCATCTCTCTGGAGCTGTCTATCCATTCTGGAAGGTGGGCAGGGAGACAGCGTCACCCCACCCCACCCCATTTAACAGATGATAAAACAGACCGAGATTA
>NW_006438113.1:13578445-13586769 GCF_000325575.1 Pteropus alecto
GTTTGCCCCTCTCTACTGGCTGAGGGTTGTTCGACTCTCATACTTATAAGTGGTTCCTGTTCATGGCTTCAAAGAAAGCAAAGCTGAGTGAGTCCTGGGTGCAGCTTTGATGAGGTGCTGGAAGTGCAAGGAACTGTCCCCTCCAGCTAGAATCTTTGGGCTGAGGGGATGAAGCAGGAAGCATCACAAATGCATTGGCCACAGGTATTTTATAATAAGCACATCATTTTTTACAAAAACAAAATTTTTCTAAGAGAAAGAAAATAATGTAGTGCCCACTAGGAGCCAATATTAGTGCTCACCAAGAACAAATCAGGGTAAACCTAACAAATCTCTTTCAGGCTGGGTTTCTGAGAGGTAGAAAGATGAATTATGACATTTCAACAGACACTGCAGAGACTTCCTGTGAAAGCCCTGTGAACTGGTGGAGAGACATAGCAAGGAGGCTGTGGGACTGACAGCAGGCTGCGTTAAAAGTTTTAATGCAGCCTAGTGGTCCCTCGGGCTCTGACCTTAGCATGACATTAAGTAATTTCAAAGGAAAATAAAAGGCATTCTTATCAAATCTGTGACTAAGAGCCATAACACCCACACCGCAGCAGGTTCAAGATTTAAGCTTATCTCAGCATGCGGGAATGCTGGATTGAAACCAAGAAAATGAAATGTAAATGTAAGTGAAATGCGAAATCTTGAATTTAGGTCCAAAAAAGTCAATTCCATACATTTCAAATGAGAGAGACTTGGCTTGTATTCTTGAGGAAAATAACTTGGGGGGCGGGGTGGGGTGACCAAAATGGACTGAAAGTGAGATGGGCCTAGAACCCCTCTCTCACTGAAGAGACCCTGGGATGTTTGGGGTGGGAAAAAGGTGGAGAGAGGGGGATGATCCTGGGAACAGGGTTCATTCTTGCTTTGTGTGGCTCCAGGGAGCAGAACTGGGGACAGGCAGGGGCAAGTTACAGTAAGATAATTCAACTCAACATCAAGAACTTTCTGTCACTCGGAGCTGGCCTAGAAGCTGTCTCCTCACCAGTTATTATCCACCTTGAGCAAGAAGGGCTGACATGAGGGTAGAAGGGGGGATTTCTTAGGTGGCCGGATCAAGAATATGTCCTAGAGGTTCTCTGATGGCCCAGAAGCCTTCTCCCAATACCTGTGGACAGACAGTGCCATCTGTGGAGTTGCTGGGACCAGCTGAGTAGTAACCTCCATTAGGCCTTCCCCCAGTTGGCCTTGGCTGTGGTATTGTGCTGTGTGGTAAGTCAGCAAAGGACAGTGAATCAGATCCATTCCCCACCCCACTCCCAGCCTGACTTTATTAGTCTAGTGGCTTCTTTGGAACTCCTGGAACCCTCCACAGAGCTACGTGGCTGAGGGGGGTGCACTGCCTAGAGGTGGGTGTGCTGTGGAGAAGCAGCCCAAGCAGGGGAAGGAGGTCACTTGAGGGAGAAAGGGAAGAGGAGTAAGTCAACTGGTCTCCCTCCAGCCAGGACACAGAAGCATCCTGGAGGTCCAAGTGGGTTCAGCTTTTCCATGTTTCTGGAAATACTGCCGGAGGCACTGTGTACTGTTCTCTTTCATGAAGCATTTCATCTCTCTGGAGCTGTCTATCCATTCTGGAAGGTGGGCAGGGAGACAGCGTCACCCCACCCCACCCCATTTAACAGATGATAAAACTGACCGAGCTTAGAAAGTGCAGCTCGCCCTGGCTTGAACAATAGCATGCCTGTTCACTCTTTCTACACAAACGACCCAGACTCTGGAGATGCTTGGGGCTGCAGCCCCCATGGAGTCCAACTACTCAGCTCTGTCTTGAACATCATCTGCACCTGTGTGCCTTCCTGGGCATAGGGAATGGGAGTGGTTTCAGCTGCTGCTGGGAGGCAGAGGCCAGGTAGGTGCGAGTCTGGTTCTCACTGGGGCCGTGATATGTCTGACAGCAGTCTGTACTGCTTCGGCAGTGAGTTGAATCAATAATTACAGTAAATATTTCTGCTCCAATTATTGTATGGCTCATTCTGTTGAAAAGACCTCAAGTTATTTGAGCCATGAAAGGCCTGGGTAAGCAACTGAACCCTGATTTTACAAATGAGGAAACTGAGGCACAGAGAGTGGAACTGATAATATAGCTAATTTCTACCACATCTGCTTAAGATACAAATATAAAAGAATTAAATTCAGGCTCTCCTCAAAAACCTTATCAGAATCTTTCCTAAAAGAAGATCCTGCCAGGAATGAGAAGAGAGAGAACTTGAGTAGCTTCGGACAGGGCCCCTGAGACTCCAGGTGGTTATGTCTGGTTGGGAAGCACTGGGTGGGGCAAGAATGGAACCCAAAGGAGTTAGATGTTCACTTCCATTACTTCTTGGTTGAGCTCAGAGTAGCCTGGCTCTGCCTCTGGCCACTGTGTGCCTGCTTCTTCAGGAAGTTTTAGGTGACTCATGCAGTATTCATGGTGTCAGCTTTATAACTGGAGCCTCAGGAAGGCAAGGTCGCCCTCAAATTAAGAATTCCCAGTTGCTACTAATGAACACTGGAGGTCTTAATAGGTGACCTGATAATACTCTAGATCAGATGAGAAAATGGTTTGCGGTGGCAGGGCCTGAGCAGGGCCTCAAACTCAGACTAAGTCACATGGCTTACTTGATAGACACTGAATCCTGGAGCCAAATGAAACTGCCCCTTGTGGTCTAATACCAAGTCTCTTTGTCTTTGAGCTTTGATTTTCCTACCTGTGAAGTGAAAATAATTCTCCTCTCCATGTCAGAGATAGCTTGATGCTGTATGAAAAGTATTTCAACAATAATGAAAACAGTATATATCAGAGTCTATGGAATTAAAACAGTGCTTTGGAGGAAAATTGACAGCCTTCAGGACCTGTATGAATTGCCAACATTCATTAATCATCTATATTTTCTAGGCCCTGTTCAGATAGTGGGGAGCATTCTGAGCTGAACTAGGAATAGCTTTTACCACTAAGGCATTTCCAGCTTAGTGGAAGAAAAAAGTTTTCTACGCATAGCTAAAGTAGGAAACTGAATGTGCCCAGTGCTGCAGGTAGACCCTGAGGACGCAGACAGTCACGGAAACCAGAAAGGGAGCTTCAGGGAGTACGCTGAGCCTCCCCGAGGGCAAGAGAGAGGAGAATCCCTTCCCCTTTCCTCTCTTCCCTTCAAACTCTTCTACCCCTGTTTTCTAAGGTCTGGGATCCCTTTACACGTGCTGAGGCTTGACATGTGAGTAAAAAACAATTCGGTAACCTCAGTTTCCACTGATGTAAACGACTTGCATTTAAACCTTTCCTGAATACAGGTTTTGACGGGTAAAATAGAGACAAGCAGAGAGCTCCTGGAAGAAGTGAAGAGAAAGGAAAAGATTTCAGAGTAGGGGAAGGGATAGTACAAAAAGAGGCCCATGTGGGGCTCCTGTTGGCTGCTTCAGAACTCCTCAGCCCTCAGCATTTGGCCTTTGCCAAGCCAAAGGATTGTTGGAAGGCCCACCCGCTCTTACTCCCCAAAAGGGTCCAGGCTTGCAAAATCCATGTTGCCGTGGTGGGTGCCTATAGTGGGCTGGGCTTTAGCTCAGCCTCCAGAAGGGGCAGAAGAGAGGTCACAGGTCTCAGGTCTCAGGAAGCCTCTTTCCTCAGCAGTGATCCTCCTGTGCACCCACCTTTGTCCCTCTTGAGTGGCCCCAACACAGGCCTTGCCTAGGCTGGCTTCCTTGGGAGCAAACCCCGATGAACCAGAATCTCACCATGCCTCCTGTGACTGCCTAGCAGATGCTAATGCAGCCAAGAAGTGCTCCTTATGTCTGTGAGGCCCTTTATAATTTTCTCTGATATCTGCTGAGCCTGGTAACAACCCCATGGTATGGGGAGGTGCAAGAATCCCAAGTCGTCCATGTTTGAAAGCCAAGAAGGACACAAGGAGATGAAGTGGATCTCTCCAGTTCACATAGAAGTAGTAAAGGGTGGCATAGGGGATTAGGCTCCCCCATCATCAGGCCCAAGCTACCCTAAACTAAAAAGACTCTCTGTAAAAACTGTGCAAAAGCAGATTTAAGAGAAGTTCCCAAGCGTCTCCTTCAAATTAAGTTGCCTCCCCCAAGACTGTCTTATGTACAGGTTCTGGAGTGACCACCATTGGACCAACTCTCAAGGCCCAACTCTCATGTCTTTTGACTCCTAGGTCAGTGTCCTTTCCCATCTGCATCAGCACAGTTCCCATGGAAGACATGGCTTTTTAGAGGATGCAGAAGGAGGGCAAATATCTAATCTAGAAAGCAGGAATCTTGGAGCTTTATTGTGCTGTCTCTTCCCATCCCTACCCCTTCCAACTGTCCCTGGAGTTCTGAACCTGGACTCTGCAGACCTTCAGGAGGTCCAAGGATGGTCTACTTTGATCCCCTTGTTTTAGTCAAGACACTGGGTTGCAAGTCACAGAAACTGGCTTTGGCTAACTTGACCAACAATGGAATTTATTGGAAGAGTATGGGTACATCATCCAGTGGAAGGAAGACTTGTATTACTAGGGCCCAGAGTCAAATCCAAAGCAGAAGAAATCAGCTCGAGTGTTCTTTGGCCAGGGTGGGTGCGACCCCTGATTGACAGTCCCTGGAAAGTTGCCTGCAAGGAGGAGGGCTGACTCCCCAAAGGAAAAATCACAACGCTAGAAGAAGGAGTCCTGCATGCAAGGTGGGCCACCATTCCCCTGAAAGTGCGTGTAAAACAACAAATGTACTTTTTGAGAAAGGATTCGTCACTTTCAGAGACTGTGAATTCCATCTGGACAGAGATCAGTTCTTGGTATATCAGGACAAAGCCCTAGGAAAGCATCTGTGAAATGAATTCAAATACATCAAGGTCTCAAAGAGTTTGGTGAACCCAAAAATGTTAAGCACCACTAAACCCACTGTAAGTGCCCAGAGGGCTGGGACTGTGTAATTTGGTGGTTCTCAAATCCAGCTACACTTAAAAGTCACCAGGGGAGTTTTTCTTTTTTTCTTCCCTTTTTTTAATATTAAATCTATTAGGGTGACCAGGGGAGCTTTTAAAATATCAGTACCTGGACCCCACCCCAGAGTTTCTGATTCAGTGTGTGTGGAGTCAATGGGGGGCGGTGGTCGGTATTGTTAACGGCCAAGTAATTTTGATATGAGTCAGAATTTAGAACCACCAACGTAGTCAGTTTTTAAGTTACATTTATTCTTCTGATTAGAAAGGTCCAAATACACAATGCAGATTTATAATGTATGTACATACTATTTTGTAACTATTACAACCTGTGGTCAGTATTTCCCCACACCACTAGATCTTATTCTGTTCCTCAGGAAAAATCCCTAGAATTGGAGCGGATGGCTCTGGGAGCAGGTCCTATGTCAGGCGCTGGATGGACGTGCCCCGATTACAACGACTGAGTTGGTTGGTGCCCGAACCCCGACCCCACACGGTGCACAGTCACACACTTGGCCCCCTCCCTGAGTACTTTTCACCTTTGACAATCTGATTGATAAAAAGGTTACCCCGATGTCCTTTTAAAATTGCATTTCTTTTTTATAAATGAACATGTGTTCTTTAGCAGTTTCCACTGTTTTGGGCTTTGTGCTCTTAGCAGCCTCTTGTGTTGTGTTCTTCAGGGGCTCCCCAGTGCCTCCTGGCCGAGGCCCTAGGCCGTGTTCACCCAGGAGGCTCTCAGGGAGTGGGTATTAAATGGTGAATCCCATGTTTCCGGTGTGGGGCTGAGTTCTCGAGTGGTACCAGGACAGACAAGCAGATGGTGATAACGATGAAGTTATTAGTGGGAGGGCTGTGAACTTGGGGAGATACCCAGACTGATTCTGTGCTCACGGCATTTATTTTGGTGGTATTTTCTCTCTCACACATCAAGCTTTGCAGAGAGGCCCAGACCAAGAGTATTATAAAAATATTATCCCGCATCTATTGTGTAGTTTAATACTGTCAGTACCGCTACTACTGAGCTAACACATATTAGGAGTCATGTGCCCAGTGTTCTCCAAGTTCTTTTCACTCATTATCCCATTGACTCCTACCTCAACCCCTTCTCAGTAAATGTGAACTTTTCCCCATTTTACCAATGAGGACTCTGGTTTCCTGAGAAGTGACATGACCTATCCAAGGTTGTAGCCAGGAATGGTGTGTTTCTATTTTAAAGATGAGAATGCTGAGTTCCTACAGCATGAGGAGATATTTAGTTAGCCCAGGCTGCTATATCAGAATACCACAAACTGGATGGCTTTTGAAAAACAGAAATTTATTGTTCACAATTCTGGAAGCTGGGAAGTCCAAGATTAAGGCATCAACAGATTTGGTGTCTGGTGAGGGCTATCTTTCTGGTTCATACATGACCATATTTTTGCGGTATCATCGCATGGCAGAAGGCACAGGGGAGCTTACAGGCACCTCTTTTATAAGGGCACTAATCCCACTCATCAGAGCTCTGCCCCTCAAGACCTAATTGCCTCCCAAAGGCCCCACAAATACTATCACATTGGGGTTTAGGTTTTAGCATATGAAGTTTGAGGGACACAAACATTCAGTCACCAAGAAGGGGGCAGAAAGAAGGGCTGGGACTTCCTAGTTTGTGTGTATCCACTTCCTCCAGGGACTTTGGTCCAAGTTGTCCAGTTCTGTGATTCTCAAACTGGAGCGTGTATTAGAATCACCTGGAAGATGCATTAAAACAGAGATAGCCGTGTTTCTGGTTCCCCAGGGGTTCTGGTTCCCTAGATCAGGGATGAGGCCCGAGGATTTGAATTTTTAACAAGTTCCAAGTAATGCTGCTGATCAGGGACCACACAGTGAGAACACACAGTGCACCCCCATCTTCTCTCTGTCCCTGGGCTTTCAGTGGCCCAGGGCTTGGTCTTTGAGATCATCAGAGCACCCTAGAGACAAACATTATCATATCCTGATACCTCCAGGAAGCTCACACAGTAAGGGAACGGCTTAATTGGGTTCAGCGGATGAAATTTTCACAAGCTGTAATGGCACCAGGCAGATCCCAGAAAGTCCAGGGTGTTAATGAGGTCTCTGGGTGCTGGAATGGAGCCCAAGCAGGGCAAGAAATTGCCAGGAATAGGAAGTTTTTCCTCCTCAAGAAAGATCAATCTACAATTTTGGAAAGCGGCCTAAGTGTGGAGACTGATGCCCAGGCTCAACCAAGGGTTTACAGATGGGCAGGGTCATTTCTGGACACTTGCCAGGGACAGACTTTGAAACATGAGCTCACTAAACAATCCTCTGAGGCGGATTGAAAGGCAGTGGGAGAAACAGACAGACTGGAGTCTAGCCAGGCAGTTTCTGGCATTTTCCTCTACCCATCCACACCCACAAGTCATGGGGACTGATTCAGAATTGATTTTGAGGCTCAGCAGGGGTGAGCTGCCTGGGGAGGCTCCTGATAGACTCCGTGATAAAGGTTCTTCCTAGAGGCCCCTGGAGAAGTCCTTCTCACACCAAGAATGCTGGCTTTGAGCAGGACCCTGTCACCCAGTGTCAGGATCCACCTTTTCTTTCCTTTTCCCCTTTACACAAATATTTATCCATTCAAAACTGTTTATTAAACCATTTACTATGGGCAAGCGCTGAGAAGATGCTGGGTATATGGCTGCCAACAAGACAGGGAAGATCTCCACTCTCCAGAAGCTGATTTTCAAGGGTGGGGGAAAAACAATAAACTTGAAAACAAATAAAATATTGACAAATTGAAGAAAATAAACAGGATGCTCTGAGAGATGAATAGTGGGGCACCTATTTTAAAGAGTAATCAAGTCAGGCTTCTCTGAGAAGACAGCATTTAAGCTTAGGACTAAAAGAGGGAGAGAGGCAGAAGGAATATAAAGGGATGAAGGCCTTGAGGCTGGAAAAGGCAAGAGTGTGTAGGAGCCATCACAAGGTGGCCAGAGCATAACAGGGAGAGTGGCAGAGACCGAGGCCAGAGAGATGGCAACAAGAATCAGACCATGCACTAAAGAGTCTGGATTGTATTTGAGATGCTGTGAGGGGTCTAGGCAATAATCATTAGTGGCTGCTGCTGAAAATACCGGTGAAACGCTGATGGGAAACCTGACAGCGGAGGGATCCGGCTGACATCTGAGCCCACTGATTAGGCTTAGCATCAAAGAGAGAGAACACTAAACAATTTGATCAAGCCTCTATATCTAACTACTAATTACAGGAAATACATGAGACGGAGAGTAGAACATGGAAGATGACATCACGAGGGAGCAGTCAGCAAAATCCAGTCTGTGAAAAACTCTACAGACAAATTACCCAGTGGTTTGTATGACAAATAAATTGTAGGGAA
>NW_006438113.1:13586811-13591209 GCF_000325575.1 Pteropus alecto
TAAAAGAGACTTAAGAGCCACAGCGACCAAATACAATAAGGAAATGGTGGTAGATTTTATAATAATGGACCTTAATAAATCATATTCCCTGTGTCCACACACCTTTTGCAATGTTATGTTGCTATTCTTCCTATTGAAAGGTGAAAACTATTTCTCCTCTGGCTTGAATCTGGGCTGACTTCATGACTTGTCTTGGCCAACAGAATGTGGAGTAAGCGATGATGTGAAAATTCTGGAGCTTAGGTCTTAAGAAGCCTGTAGCTTCTTCTCTTGCTCTCTCGGAATCCTGAGACCACCAAGCTGTGAAGAAGCCCAGTCTAGCCTCTTGGAGGATGAGAGGCCTTGTGAAAGAGAACCAAGACATCCCAGCCAATAGCCAGCACTACACACCAGACTTCTGAAGCAGCTCGTCTTGGGCCTTCCAGGCCCATCGAGCCATCAGATAACCACAGCTGTATGAGCAATCCCAAGAGAGACTTGTAGAAGGACCACCCAGAGTGCCAGGCCACAGTACAGTGCCACTAAATTTTGGAGTGATTTGCTACAGAAAAATGGACAATAAAAACAGAAATCTTATTTGGATTCTCACAAAAACAAACCAAACATTTTAAAAATTAGGCAACAGTCAGGGAATTTTAAATGCTGGATGTTGATAATATCATGACGTAATTGTTTTGTTAGGTATGATAATGATACTGTGGCTATGTGGGTTTTTTTTTTTTTTGAGTCGTTTTTAGAGATACAAATTGAAATATTTATAGATAAAAGGAAGTCATATGATATTAACTTCAAAATAATCCAAAGACAGTGGGAGTATGGTGAAACAAGATTGGCCTTGAGTTGATAATTGTCGGAGGTGGATAACGTATACATGGTGGTTCATTATATTCTCTTCTCTTGTAATGTTCATTAAATGACATGGACACTGCCGGAGGGCCTAAGGGAGTATTATCCCTTTCCCTTACTGTGCACTGGAAGCTTCCAGCTTCTCTACTTCCACCAGCAGGCCCTCTGCCCCCACCAGTGTCTCTGTGGCACCTGCTGGTCCCTGTGGCCCCAGTAGTGCTAGCTCATTGGGCCTGCTCCCCGCAGGATCTCTCTATTCTCCAGGTCCCAAACCTCCAGTGGGCCACCAGGCCAGTGGCTGAGCTCTGGATGCGACGGAAGACTCTCTGAAGGCTCTTAATCCCCAGGAACAGGCCACATTCAGTCCCAGAGGAAGGCAAGAGGCGATAACATCATGAGTCACTACATCTAACGACTTCCCAGCAGAGCTACGGTTGGACACTGAGCCTCTCTCTTCCAAACGTGGCTGGAGAAACACACACTGAAGCCTGGGACTGATTCAGAGAAACACAGAGCAGAGCCAACTCTGCTGTACTCCTGTGCCCCCTGAGCAAGTCGTGAAACCCTTCTGATCTCAGTTCTCTCATTTCAAATGGAACTAATACCCAACCTGTTTACCTCATGGGGTAGTGGGAGGGCTAGATAAAATAATAGATATAGAAGTGCTTTGTTAAATGCTGTGCAAATGAAGCAACTGATCACCACAATGGGAACAGGAGAAGGATGGATGGTGGTCTTGGCTTTGGATGGTCTTCTAGTGAATTTAATGTGTACCTTTGCTCCTTAGCTCTGGTTTAGAGTCCCCTTTCATTCTCCCTTCCCCTACTTGCCTTTCCCAACTAAAGTTCCACAAAGGAGGTGATAATGAAGGACATCAAAGATTTTGAGATGTGACAGTCCGGGTCTCAGAAGAAAACAGGTGGTGTACTCAGAAAGTGTTTAACCGAAGAAAGTTTAACAGAGGAACTTTACAGGGAGAAGGAGAGGGTAAGAGAACCAGCAAGAGATGGCGAAGCCCACAGGGACTGGCAATCATAGGAAGCTGTCAGTGCAGAAAGGGAATGGTGTCACTGTGGCCCTGTAAGAGCTAGAGTCATGGAAAGGAGTCACCTAACAGGAGCTGTGCCCATAAAGACAGCCCTACAGGCAGAACTGGGCCAGGCAGGGAGGAAGTCAGGAGGTGAATACCCTAACTTCTTTCTTCTCCAGTCCTTCAGCATCCCTCAGTACTTCTACTAGCTGAACCCAATCAGAAAACCAGAGGGCAAGGGATCCTGGGTGATACAGTCCTTAGAGGTCAGCCTCTGGGGCCGAGAGCAGGGCAGAGAAGGATGGAGCCTAGTTTGCAAGTGGAGAATAGTTGATATTGGGAAATGAGTCATGGACGAGATGGGATGGGAGGTGCGAGATCACGGTTTGAGTGGCTATGGGTTGAAAGTCTTGTATCAGTACATCCATTTATAATTGTAGTTGAGCACATGATCAGGATACCAGGGCATGGTCAGGGTTTGGACCACAGAAGGGTCTCACAAGTGGTGAGAAGTCAGTCAGCTCTTCTTTGTCTAGGATCCTGACCCATATGTTCCTTTGCTCCTAGGGGAGCCCTCCCAGCCTCCCAACAGCAGCTGGCCCCCATGCCAGAATGGGAGTCACGCCGAGTCCGCCCCAGCTGCAAACCTGACCTTCTCCTCCTATTACCAGCACTCCTCACTAGTGGCGGCCATGTTCATTGTGGCCTACGTGCTCATCTTCCTCCTCTGCATGGTGGGTAATGCGCTGGTCTGCTTCATCGTGCTCAAGAACCGGCACATGCGCACCGTCACCAACATGTTTATCCTCAATCTGGCTGTCAGTGACCTGCTGGTGGGCATCTTCTGCATGCCCACCACCCTTGTTGACAACCTCATCACTGGTGAGTGTAGCCAGTGGAGGCACTGGGAGTACCTGCCCCTGAAATCATTGCTGGCCTGGTCCCTTGGCTAAGATGCTATTGTCTCAAACTCTCAAGGCAGTCTCATGGTCGAGGAATTAGACTAGATAATAGATGTAACGAATTAATCATTTTCTTTGTTCCTGCATTGTGTGACTTACTCTTCCTGCATTATCTTAATCTTCACAACAACCTAGTGAAGTATATGTTATTATTATCCCCATTTTATGGATAGAGAAACTGATGCTCAGAGGGATTAAGGAACGGGTCTGTAGTTACACAGCTAAATGTCAAATCCCACATTCTTACACCCATATTTTTAACAACTATGCCTCTCAGTCTTACTCTCCCAGGTAGCTCCCATAAGTAGAACTAGACCAGTGGGAAGAAGTGGTTGGGAGGCAGGTTTCTTCTTAATAATGACCTAAGAATTCACTTATTTGTGTTGTTCTCCAACAAAAGACAGTTCTGTCCCATAGGTAGTGAGCTCTCTGTCACTTGGGAGTGCGTAAGTCAGGACTAGCTGGCTATTTAGCAGGGATTTGGTAGAAGGAATTCAAGCAGAACTGGACCACCTGGCCTCTAAATTCCTGCCTGTTCATCCTGCAAGTCAGAAGGCTCCCCCGTCACCCTCTCTTCTGTTTCAGAGTAAGACTCCACGGACCCTGGGACTCTGAACTTCCAGACCTGCGGCGACTCTAGAAGGTCTGAGTTTGCAAACCCTGAGCTCAGAGTCCTATTTGGAATGACTTACCTGACTTGGGGCAGAGGAGTCACAGCCCAAATTTCTATAGGTTCTAGGACCCAGGAAGTAGAGCTAGGACAGTCCGCTTCCCCTCTGGTATACTGGCTTTCTGATGGAACCTTTAATCACTGATGAATCTCAGGTTCTTTTAAGGCCGCTGAATATAAACTGTGCATCCTTCTTCCCAACACACCCAGACACACACACACACACACACACACACACACACACACACACACACACACACACCAGTTAACAATGATATGGAGAGATTATTAGTTGGTTAAGGTGGTTTTGTCAGTCCTTTTCACATGCCTAAATTTAAAAAATATTGTTTGAATAAACACATTCACACAGTTCAGTAGTCAAAGCTCCCAAAGGTATCCACTAAAAAACCTCCCCTTCACCCCCTGTTCTCTGGCCTCCCAGCTCCTCTCCTGGGAGAGAACCAGTGTTGCTAATTTCTTGTGTTCCTTCCCAAACATATTTTATAAACAAATTTAGGAAATGCTAACTTTCCAGTTGTTTGTGTACCTTTACCTTTTCTCTGCTTAAAAATATAGTATGTGTGTTGTAAATAGGATTCATTAAAGTTAATTTACATGAAGTTAATCCAAATTAATAAATAAAAGTTTTTCATTCTTTTTATGAATGAATCTGTATGAATCTGCTACAATTTATTTAACCAGTCTCTTTTTTCCTTCCTTCCTTCCTTCCTTCCTTCCCCTTCCTTTCTTTCTCTGCCCTTCCTTTCTCCTCCTCTCCTCTCCTCTCCTCTCCCTCTCTCTCTCTCTCCAAATATATTTGAACATTTATTAGGCATCAGGCAATGTCTGAGGCTTAGTAATACAGCGATCAAGAAGAGGCACAGGACTCT
>NW_006438113.1:13593839-13638669 GCF_000325575.1 Pteropus alecto
GTGCTTCCCTTAATACCTTCTGGTGCATCTTTCACCTGGCAGTTGGGCGAAACCTCTTTGGAAGCCAGGTACCTTTTAACATGGGCCACTCCTCAGAGGGCTTCCTTTCATGTCCCTCCCTCCCTCCCTCCCTTCCTTTCTTCCCTCTCACTCTCTTTCAGAACACAGGTACAGATGATTGAATTATTCACTTCCACACTTCATGGCACTATGTGAATTCACTGTGTTGTGAAGCCCCTTTAATTTTCTTTATTCATTCCTTTCTATACCCCTACCCTACTCCAAATCCCCTTCCCTATAGGCAAACATTCTATTAAATGTAACGTATGTCTTTTTGTTTGTATGCATTCTTACAAACTGCATTAGGCTGAGTGGATCCAAAGCTCATTGACAGAAATCATTGGTTGAGAAAATGATTGTCTCTCTAATAGTCAGAAATGTCCACAGTGGTATGGGCTAGTCAGTTCCTCATTCCTGAAAGTGTGTAAGTAGAGACGGGATGACCACCTAGCAGGGCATGGAGGAAGGATCCAAGCCACAGAGGGGACTGGCCAGGGTCCCTGGTTCTTTGTGGGTGAGACATCGCTTACTCTGTGGTGGCCTCTGTCATTGCAGGGTGGCCTTTTGACAACGCCACATGCAAGATGAGCGGCTTGGTGCAGGGCATGTCTGTATCAGCTTCCGTTTTCACACTGGTGGCCATTGCTGTGGAAAGGTAAGAGGGTTCCCAACTGGGTTATCCCGGGTTGACTGGGCCCGGCACTAGAAAGAGCCACTGTCTTCACTGCAGGATCGGGGAAAGGCTGGAGCTGCTCTGTGGTGGGTGGGGCTGAATCCTGAGCCATAAAGGGAAGGCTGCCCTCTAAACTTGGAGGACCTGCAGAGGATGCTACCACCTCCTTTCAGAAGGCTTGGAGGCAGCTCCTAAGGAGGTTTAATAGGGATTTGGGGGGCTTATGAGGAGCTTGAAGGTGGTCCTTCTTTCCTGGGGAGCAGGAATCCTGCCATGCATGATTCTGAGCCAGGTTAGCAGCTTAACGGGTGGGCCTCAATACAGCTAGAAAGGAAGCGTGTCCCCCTGCTCCTTGACTTCACCTCCATGGCCTACTTGTTGATCCCTGCCCCTACTGGCTCCTCAACTCCACCCTATCACCAGCTACTTATGTTCTTTACAGCCTCAGATTCCATCAGATTCTCTGATAAGCATGGGTCTGCTAATGGAATGGAGCCTGGGGCCAAAGAGGCTTTGAGAACAATAAAATGCCGACTAACAGCAATATGTCCTGCTCCCCATCAGTGAGCCCTTTTACTAAGTTTCTTAACTAATCTGAGCCTCAGTTGTTCATCTGCAAAATGGAAAATACTCTACAGGATGGTTGGGAGGCTTCAACGAGCTTCTGCTTATAAAGCTGATGCATACTACTTGGCACAGTGTCCAAATGTCAGCTTTTAATATTTGATCTCCTTCTTACACTCACACCCATTCTTCTCTTTGCAATACAGGTACTTCTTAGCACTACCCTTTCCATTTATGTACTTGTTTTTATTAAATTTATTGGGATAACATTGGTTAATAGCATTATATAAATTTCAGGTGTACGACATCTGTATACTCCATTGTGTGTTCACAACCCAAAGTCTAGTCTTCTTCCAGCATCATATATTTGACTCCCTTTACCCTCTTCCGCTTCCTTTCACCCCCTTCCCCTCTGGTAACCACCATTCTGTTGTATCTATGAGTTTTCTGTTTGTTTCGTTTGTTGCTTTTTTGTTTTACATCCTCCATATGAGTGAAATTATATAGTTTTTGTCCTTTTCCATCTAACCTATTTCACTTAGGATGATACTTTTAAGATCTATTCATCTTATCCCAAATGGCAATATTTAATCTTTTTTTTAGGGCTGACTAGTATTCCATCGTGTATATATACCTCATATTCTTTATCCAACCATCCATTGAAGGACATTTATGTTGTTTCCATGTCTTGGCTATTATGAATAATGCTGTATTGAACACAGGGGTACATATATCTTTACAAATAAGTATTTTCAAATTTAGGGGGTAGGTACTCAGAAAAGGAATTGCTGGGTCATATGGTAGCTCTAGTCTTAATTTTCTTAGGAACCTCCATACTGTTTTCTATAGAGGCTGCAACAATTTACATTCCCACTAGCAGTGTGCAAAGGTCTCCTTTTTTCCACATCGTCTCCAACACTTGATATTTCTTGCCTTTTGACAGTAGCCATTCTAACAGGTGTGAGGTGGTATCTCATTGTGGTTTTGATTTGCATTTCCCTTAGAACTAGTAAAGTCGAGCATCTTTTCATGTATCCATTGGGCAAGTGTATGTCTTCCTTGGAAAAGTGTCTATTCTGGTCCTCTGCCTGGTTTTTGAGTTGCTTTTTGTTGTTGTTGAGTTGTATAAATTCTTATATATTTTAGATATTAGCCCCTTATTGGAGATATCATTTGCAAATATCTTCTCCCATTTGGTTGGTTGCCTTTACGTTTTGTCCGTGATTTCTTTGCTTTGCAGAAGCTTTTTAGTTTAATGTGCTCCCATTCATTTATTTTTGCTTTTACCTCTTTTGCCTTTGGGTTTATGTTCATAAAAACCCCTCTGAAACCAAGGTCTGTTAAGTTCAGTGTCTATATTTACTTCTATGGATTTTATTGTTTCAGGTCTTATATTCAAGTCTTTAATATATTTTTAGTTAATTTTTGTGTATAGTCTCAGATAGCAGTTTCATTTCTTTTCATATGGCTTTCCAGTTTTCCCAACACCATTTATTGAAGAGGCTTTTCTTTTTTTATTGAATGTTTTTTGACTCCTTTGTCAAAAATTAGTTGCCCATATATGTGTGGATTTATTTCTGGGCTCTCAATTCTGTTCCATTGGTCTATGTGTCTGTTTTTCTGACAATACCATACTGTTTTGATTATTGGAACTTTATAGTATGGTTTGAAGTCAAAGAGTTTGATGCCCCCAGCTTTGTCCTTTTTTCTCAGTATTGCTTCGGCTATTTGGGGTCTTGGAGGATTTTTCGTTCTATTTCTGTGAAAAATGCAAGTGGGATTTTGATGGGAATTGTGTTAAATCTGTATAGGCTTGAGGCAATATAGCATGTTAACACTGTTAATTCTTCCAATCCGTGAACATGGCATATCTTTTTCTTTCTTTGTGCCTTCTTCAATCTCTTTCAAAAAAGTCTTATAGTTTTCAGTATACAGGTCCTTCACTTCCTTTAAGTTTACTCCTGAATATTTTAACCTTTTTGTTGCAGTTGTAAATGAGATTGTTTTCCTTTCTTTTTCTAATATTTCATTTTTAGTATATAGAAATGCAATGGATTTTTGTACATTGATTTCATATCCTGCAACTTTATTGTATTTGTTTATTGTTTCTAATAGTCTTTTGATGAAGTCTTTTCAGTTTTCTATATATAGAATCATGTTATCTGCAAATAGTGAGCTTTACTTCTTTATCCCGAGTTTGGATGCATTTTATTTCTTTTTCTTGACCGATTGCTCTAGCTAGGACTTCCAGTGCCATGTCGAATAATGGTGATGAGAATGGGCATCCTTGTCTTGTTCCTGGTCTTAGAGGAAAAGCTTTCAGGTTTTTTTTGCCATCAGGAATGTTAGCTGAGGGTTTGTCATATGTGGTCTCTATTATATTTAGGTACTTTCCTTCTATACCTATTTTATTGAGTGTTTTAATAATAAAGAAATGTTGAATTTTGTCAAATGCTTTTTCTGCATCTATTGATATGATCATATGATTTTTATCATTTATTTTGTTAATGTAGTGTATCACATTGCTTGATTTGTATATGTCAGACCATCCTTACATCCCTGGAATGAACCCCACTTGATCGTGATGTATTATCCTTTTAATGTATTGTCGTATTTGATTTGCTGGTATTTTGTTTAGAATTTTTGCATCTATGTTCATCAGATATTGGCCCATAATTTTCTTTTTTTGTGTTGTCCTTGGCTGTTCTTTTAATATCAGGATAATGTTGGCCTTAGGAAATGACTAAAGAAATATTCCCTCTTATTCAATTGTTTTGGAAGAGTTTGAGAATAAAATGTATTAAATCTTTTAATGTTTGTTAGAATTCACAAGTGAAGCCATCTGGTCCTGGGCTTTTGTTTTTGGAGAGGTTTTTGATGACTTTCAATTTTCTTACTAATGATTAGTCTATTTAGGTTTTCTGGTTCTTCATATTTCAGTCTAGGAAGGTTAAATATTTCTAAGAATTTATCCATTTCTTCTAGGTTATCGAATTTGGCGGTGTATAGCTTTTTATTGTATTCTTATTTCTTGTAATCCTTTGTATTTTTGTGGGGTCCGTTGTAACTTACTCTCTTTCGTTTTTGAGACTTTTCTTGTTTCTTGAGGTAGGCCTATAATGCTATAAATTTCCCTCAGGTACTGCTTTTGCTGCTTCCCCAAAATTTTGGTATGTTGTATTATCATTTTCATTTGTCTTTATGTATTTTTTGACCTCTTTATTTCTTCTTTGACCCAATCATTGTTAAGTAGCATGTTTAATCTCTATATATTTGTGGAGTTTTTTTCAGCTTTCTTGTAGTTAATCACCAGTTTCATACTGTTGTGGTCAGAAAATATGTTTGGTATGATTTCAATCTTCTTAAATTTATTGAGACTAGTTTTTTGTTCCAACATATAGTCTATCCTTGAGAATGTTCCATGTACACTTGAGAAGACTGTATATTCTGTCATTTTGGCATGGAAAATTCTATAAATATTGAGTAAGTCTATTTGGTCTAATGTGTCATGCAAGGCTGATATTTCCTTATTGACTTTCTGCTTGGATGATCTACTCATTACTGTCATTGGGGTATTCAGGTCCCTTATTATAATTATATTTTTGTCAGTTTCTCCTTTTAGGTCTGGTAATAATTGCTTTATATATTTTGGTTCTCCCAGGTTGGGTGCATATATCAGGGTTATGCCTTCTTGATGAATTGTACCCTTTATCATTATAAAATGTCCATCTTTGTCTTTGTCTCTTGTTACCTTTTTTATCTTGATATCTATTTTAATTGATATAAGTCCGGCTATACCCACTTTTCTCTAGACGCCATTTGCTTGGTGTATCATCTTTCACCTCTTCACTTTGAGCCAATGTTTGTCTTTGTAGCTGAGATGGGTCTCTTGAAGGCAACATGTAGTCGAGTCTTATTTTTTAATCCATCTTGCTATTCTGTTCCTTTTGACTGGTGAGTTCAGTCCATTTACATTTAGGGTAATTATTGACATATGAGGACTTACTACAGTCATTTTATCTTTGTTTTCCGGTTGCTTTGTATCTCCAGAGTTATGTGTCTTAGCTCTAGATTTTTGTTTTGTGATTACCATTAGGTTTATGTAAAAAAAAGTTTCATATAGTCTTTTTTCTTCTGATTGCATCTTATCTTCATTCACCTGTGCAAGTTCAGTCCTTTCCCATTATTCTTTTTTATGCTGTGTGTTTACTTCCAAATTGCAGTTGTCTTTTTAAAAAATGCTTTTTTAATTTGTAACTTTATGTTATAAAATTTTTAATACTCTATTCTGAAATAGAGTTTCAATTTCCTGCTTCTGTCTCTTATCTTACTCAAAGTTTTGTATACTTTTATCTTTTTGTTTCAGATAGAAGAGCTCCTTACAACATTTCTTGTAATGCAGGTCTTGCGGGTAAATTCTCTCAGCTTTCTGGAAATTCTGGAAAAGCTCTGATTTCTCCTTTATATCTAAAGGATAATTTTGAAGAATATATTATTCTCGGCTGGTAGTTTATTGCTTTCAATATTTTGAATATTTTATTCAACTCTCTTGGCTTGTAAAGTTTCTGCTAGAAAACCTGATCATAATCCAATGGGGTTTCCTTTGTAGATTACAGTCTTCTTTCCCCTGATTATCTTGAGAATTCTTTATTGTCATTAACTTTTGACAGTTTTAATATAATGCGTCTTGGAGGAGGTCTTTTTGCATTGAGATATTTAGGTGTTCTGTTAGCTTCTTGAATTTCAGGATTCAGTTCTTTCCATAGATTTGGGAAGTTCTTGTCGATTATTTGTTTGAGCTGGCTCTCTGTGCCCTTCTTTTTTCTTTTCTCCTTCTGGTATACCCATTATACTTATGTTGCTCTTTCTAATAAAGTCAGATAGCTCTCACAGAGTTCTTTTAATCTTCATCTCATTTGTTGAGTTCTTCAGCTCTAGAATTTCTGTTTGGTTTTTCTCTAGTTTCAATCTCTTTGGTAAAGTACTCCTGTTGTTCATTGACTTTATTTTTGAACTCATTGAACTGCCTTTTTGAGTTTTCTTGTATGTCATTGACTTTATTTGTAATTGCAATCTTGAATTCTCTGCTATTTAAGTCACAGTCTTTCATATCTTTGCGTTTAGTTTCTGGAAACTTTTCACTTCCTTTCTGAGCTACCTTGTTACCTTGGTTATTCACAGCACTCGATGGATTGTTTCTCTGCCTGGGCATTTGAGGGAGTGAACTCTTCTTTTTTAGGTACTGTTTTGCGCTTAACAATTCAGCAGGTTGATAAGTAGAGGCCTTTCTTTCCTTTTCTGGTAGATCCTATAGCACAAGTTTTTTGTTTTCTCTTGCCTACACTACTGGCCCCTCTGGGATCTCGGTGGGGAAGTGTTGCTTCAGTTATGGAAAAATGCCCCATATTCCCCAGGGAGGTGGGCATTTCCTTTGTGTCTGGGACACCTCTGTGTCTGAGACACCTCAGTCTTATGGTACCACTCCCATGGTGGGATGTGGAGGGTGATGGGACTCTGAACCTTCAAATTCCCAGTGCTGCTTTCTTGTACAGAAGCTGCCAGCCACACTGTGCTATTCAAGGCATCTCTGCTGCCTCTACCAGGTTCCACCTCAATGGGTATGGAGTCTGCAGCTTTGCTTTCTTGCTAGTAATGGTGGCTGCTAGTCTGCTGCTGCCACACCACTTTGTTGTGTCTCTACCCAGGTTTAGCCACATTAGTGCCAACTACTCAGACAGAAATGTTGCTTCTGCTCTCCTGGCCCTCTGGGATACTATGTAGGTTGCAACCCAACTCTTTACCTCGCCACCACGTCAGCTGGGGGCATGGTTGGTGCCAATTGCATCTGCGACTCCGGTCTCTGTTCTTCCCTCCATCTTGCCTCTCCTGCTTATTCTGATACACCTACCTTCAGATGTCTTGATGTGTGGATCTCTCAGAGGAGTTTGTGTGTTAAGCAGGGAAGCCTTTGTTGAATGATAGTTGTCTGACTTGTAACTTTAAGGGTAGAAACCAAAGGGTCCCCTTATTCCACCATAATGCTGACACTATTCCACTTTTTCCAGAATCTAATGTCTTAATCCTCATCGTGTCTCTGCCATTATCAAACATAGTGTTCTGTGACCCAGTGATATAAGCAGCTGGGGTGATGGAATTAAGTTCCAATATCTGCAATGCCACTAACTTTCTGGCAATTGGGGAAAATTCTTCTCCTTCAGTGATCTTAATTTTGTTATTATTGTTAATGATATGTGAATATGCAACCTCTTCCAGTAGTGTCTTCAGTATTCTTCAATTTTTCATCTCCAATAAGCCTTTCTGGTCCGCCCAGGATTCTCCTCCATTCATTAACTGATCCTGCACTATAGCCAGTACCATATGCTTTAAGGATTATTGGTCTCTGGGAATTTCTTAAGTGTGCGATGCTATGAAACCAGTAGGCCGAAGGCATACAGATTGAGACAGCAAGGCTTGAGGCAGGCCATGGAGAAGTAGAATGTTCTGTCAGGAAGGGGAAAGGGTGGTTAGACAGGAGAGCAGGACACAGTCTGGTGAAGTGGAAAGGGCATTTGGCTGGGAGTCAGCTCCAGGCCTATGTTCTAGTGCAGGTTCAGTCCCTAAATTGTCACATGACCTTCCCAGACTAATTAGATTGGATCTTTGGCCGGAAGAACTGGGCATAGGTATTTCTTAAAATGCTTCAGGAGGTTTTAATGCACAGTGAAGGTTTATAGCTTCTGGTCTATATGGCTTAGTGGAGCAAGACAAATCTACCTTCAAGGCTAGTTCTCGCTACTTGTTAGCTGTGTTGCCTTGAGTCAGTTGCCTAACACCTCTGAATCCATCTCCTCAACTGTAAATTAAGGGTGTAATAATAATCGCTGCTGAGATGTTCTAAGGAGGAAATGGTGCAGGCCTATCCTAATACTGTGAAGGGACTGTTGGAAGGATACTGACCAAAATAACATAGGGACAGCCTATTGTTTAGGCTCCCAAGGTTTTCTGGAGAATCCATGAATAGCTAAAAATTGTTTTCTTTGATACACCTACCTAACAGGCCTACTCAAGGACAGAATGCACAGACTGATCACTCCGCTAACTTCTGACTAATCAGTTAATCTCCAAAAGAACAAACAGGATTCCTGTTTACCATACCTCCTGCAGCTTCCTCCTCCCCTCTCTCTAGTAAATCCTGTTTTTGCCTTTGTTCCTTGGCTACTGAGACCAGGAGCTGACTCCTCACAGGTGAGAAACCAATTTACTTGCAAACTAACCTAATTAATATCAGAGCTATTCTTTGAGGCTATCTAAGGTGCGATGATGAATGTGAAGTGCCCACACCCACCAGCCCTCATCTGGGGCTAGCTCTGACCTGTGGACGACTGGGACCCACCCAGACCCCCTGCTTCTCTTTCCTCCGTGCTGCAGATTCCGCCGCATCGTGCACCCTTTCCGCCAGAAGCTGACCCTACGGAAGGCACTGGTCACCATCGCGGTCATCTGGGCCGTAGCCCTGCTTATCATGTGCCCCTCGACCATCACGCTGACTGTTACGCGCGAGGAGCACCACTTCATGGTGGATGCCCGCAACCTCTCCTACCCACTCTACTCGTGCTGGGAGGCCTGGCCTGAGAAGGGCATGCGCCAGATCTACACTGCCGTGCTCTTCTCGCACATTTACCTGGCGCCACTGACGCTCATTGTAGTCATGTACGCCCGCATCGCACGCAAGCTTGTCAAGGCCTCGGGCCCTGGCCAAACCCGCGGGGAGGCAGCCACGGAGGGCCGGCGCGGGGCCCGGCGCAAGGCCAGGGTGGTACACATGCTGGTCGTGGTGGCACTCTTCTTCACACTGTCCTGGCTGCCGCTCTGGGCTCTGCTGCTGCTCATCGACTACGGGCAGCTCAGTGAACCGCAGCTGCACCTGGTCACGGTCTACGCCTTCCCCTTCGCCCACTGGCTGGCCTTCTTCAACAGCAGCGCCAACCCCATCATCTATGGCTACTTCAATGAGAACTTCCGCCGCGGCTTCCAGGCTGCCTTCCGTTCCCAGCTCTGCCCACTGCAGTGGGGGAGCCACAAGGAGGCCTACTCGGAGCGGTCCCGCGGGCTCCTGCGCACGCGGATCTTCGTGGAGGTGCAGCACAGCGACTCGGGTCTACCCTCCGAGTCCGGGCCTAGCAGTGGGGCCCCCAGGCCTGGCCGCCTCCCACTGCGCAATGGCTGGGTGGCCCACCATGGCTTGGCCCCGGAAGGCCCTAGCTGTTCCCATTTGCCCCTCACCATACCAGCCTGGGATATTTGAGTGGTATAAGGAGGACAGACTCTGAATCTGAGGACCCTGACTGGACATGTGACACCTGGACACGACACCTACACCAAGGTAGGCCTTGGTGCCTACCTCCCAAATACAAGGCAGTAGACTGCTGCTAGTGATATCTTCTCTAGGACGTCCCCCGCCCCCGCCAACCCCCCCAGAGAGTGGCAAAGGAAGGGAAGCCAAGAGGAGCTAAGTTTCCCCAAACCCTTCTGCCACAAACTTCATCTCTGGATTCTCACAACACTTTGGGAATAGGCTTTTCTATCTCTCTTTTACAGATGAGAGACAGGCCTGGAGAGGAGATGTGGCTAGTCCAATCTCTCACAGGAGCATGGCTGACTCCAGCGCCTCTCTGGTGTTACTGTCTCCAGTTGTCTCCAGAAGGGCACATTGAAGTGGAGGACAGTGAAATGTGTAAATGCTAATTAGGCTGCTAGAAAGAAGCAAAAAGCAAAACTGCCCTATCCATTTGATGCTCTGCGTCTGTGTCCTGGAGTCTTTCATGTTACTGAAGCCACTCTCCTTGACCCCTTCTAAGAAGAACATGGTATGTCCTCTGCCAGCTCTCTGTAGGTTTGTTTTATTGGTGGTTACTGAAGCCACTCTCCTTGACCCCTTCCAAGAAGAACATGGTATGTCCCTCTGCCAGCTCTCTGTAGGTTTGTTTTATTGGTGTCCAGGGCCATTCACTTCTCCCTAACGTACTACAACAGGACATCATGCCCGAGCAGCTGTGGAACATACCCTAGAGAGCCTGCATCAGTTGCAAATACTCTGGGTCTTGCCCTCTGGGTCTGAGCTCTGAGAGGGTAGGGGGGTGGGAGTGGGCTCTGTTCTCCCTCCTCTCCTCATATGGGGCCCACCATCACCCAGGTCCTGGCAAATACTTACAATGTGACAGGTAGCTGTAAGGCCACATGGAGGTGTCAGTTTATTTATTCATAGACAAGAAGAAGAGAAAGTACAGAACCCTGTATCTGCCTTTGGAAGCACATCTGCTCACTGGAGCTGCAAGCGCAAAGCCTTCCCAAGGCCTTTTTCCTCTACTTCCTCCAGGGATAGTGGAAAGAAATTAGCCAACCTAAGCTGGTATGCCTTTTGAAGTCTCCTGGAGGACAAACACTAAACTCCTCTCCAACATGAAACTCATCTACCCAAAAAAGAGTTTGAGACCAGAAGGTCCCTGTTTACTCTGGCTCTCACCCAGCACAACTGAATTACAAAACTTCGCTCTAGGAGATGGGAGAAAATGGGATTGCCTTGGTGGCCCTTGCACAGCCCCAATAGCCTGCAGTTAACTGGGCATTTTCCTCATCTCTACAGAAAACACAGTGTTGCTAGAATTTTAGTGAATAAAAAAGAAATATTTCTACGGGTCAGGGCAGAGAATGAGACTCTGAGACTTCCATTGTTTTCTTAATCTATACACAGTAACCTAACCTTGTTTACACCACTCTAAGTACTCTGAGTTCCATGTTGGAGAGGAGTTTAGTGTTTGTAAGGGCAGAAGAAAATTTCTAAGCAATTGTGTAATCCCTTCTTAAGCAAGTCCCCAGACACTATCTGATTTGATTCATATAAATGAGGTAGAGGGAGATATTGTTGTTGCCATTTCGCAAACAAAGTAACTGAGGCTCAAAGGGGCTAAGGTCACAGGTCGCAGAAGGGCAGGGTTTAGATTAGAATTTGTCTTCTGGTGGTTTCTTCCTATGCCGCCACATCCTGCCTCTCAAGGATGGTGGATTGGACATAATGGGAAAGAGAGCTGGAAATTCCCACAAAGGCTTTCTGCCTGACGGTGAGCCAGAATGCTTGTGGAACAAACATCCCCACCCTCAAGCTCTTGGTATGGGAAATGAGAATCTATTGTGTTGACTCTTTTACTATCCGGCCTGAGCTGCTCTGTGTACAATATCTCTAAACCCATGTATTGAGCAGGCTGCCAAGATCCACAGGTCCATCACTCCACCTGGTGTCTGGGGGTGATGGATGAGGGTCTCAGGAGGGGATATGCCATCCTATCCCTCATTAGCTAGTGCATGTATGGGCCCCATTTTAGGTATTGTAACAGACCAGAGAGTTCCTGCTGTTTACTGTGAAGAACTATGACCCCAGGCTCTAAAAATAGGCCAGAGAAAGAGTAATCACAAACTCAAATGCTTATCCCTATGACTGGGTGGGAACTGTCCAGAGACACTGGTCTCTCCTCTTGGGTGTGTTCCTCTTTTAGCATTGTCTCCCCAACCACAAAATCACAGCCTCTCCAGCAGGGGAGACCAGGACTCTCACACAGGCCAATCTTTCCACCAAGGCCCTTTTGTTTTATTTCCCCGCAAAGATGCCATGCTTTGAAAGATTGTGCCTGTCAAAAAAAACTGCACTAGGTCAGAACTGATGTATTTTGCTGTTATTTTTATTTATTTAAAAAAATCAAAGGTTATTCCTGCCTGTTTAGAGATTGAATATGAATGGTGACAGATATGACTTGATGCTTTTATGAAAGATGAGACCTTATAGGTACCTGTGGAGTGTTTGGATTTGTATATATGTGGTAAAATATATTCAACACAATATTTACCAATGTAGCCATTTTAAGGTGTACAGTTCAGTGGCATTAACATGTTGGGTAACCATCACCACTGTTTCCAGATTTTTAAAAAACATCCTAAACTGCAATTCTGTACCCATTCAACAACTCTCCATTCCTCCCAGCCCTTGGCAACCAGCACTCTGCTTTCTACCTCTATGAATCTGACTACTCCAGGTACTTCATACAAATGGAGTCATAAAGTATTTGTCCTTTGTGAATGGCCTCTTTTACTTAGTATGATGTCTGCAACTTCATCTATGTTGTAGCATGTATCCGTACCTCATCCCTTTTTAAGGCTGAATAATATTCTGCTGTGTGTGTGTGTGTACATTCATCTGTCAATGACACTTGGATTGTTTCCACCTTTTGACTATTGAAAATAATGTGTTTTAAGATGTTGGAAGTAGTTCCTGAAAATAGGGCCTGTGTAAACTCTGAAGACAGAAACCCCAGGTTGGGAACACAGGACTTCTACTGACTTAGCATTTATGGGTAACAAAGCAGAGTCTCTGAGGGAGGCTGTGATCATCTCCCTCCCCTGTGCCCACCTAGCTGCTCTGAGCTCCTCCTGCTGGGCTTTACTTCTTGATTAATGTGGCTAGGAAATTGTGTTTCCTCCATGGGATATTTTATAAAGCTGTTTTTATAAAGCTATTTTACCAGAATCCTGTGTCCTGACACCTGGGCCCTCTAAGGGACCTTGTCCAGCTACCCTAAGGCATGTAAGGGCAAGCAATGTGAACTTCTCCAGATGTGCCATCCTCCACCTGTGGGCTGGTTGGGTTTTCTAAGGTGATTGCCCTTTCAGGGGCAGAAAGTTTGGAGATGAATTGGATGTATGATGGAGGAAAAAGGCCAGAGGCCTGTTGACAGTGACCCCCCACCCCAGAGGGGCTCTTGGAGGGACTCTGTGTCCTGTCCTGCCATGTGCAGAACAAGCGGTCGTGCTAATAGTGGCTCTTCACTGATGAATGGCCCCTTGACTTCACCAAGACCACGTGGCACTCAAAAGACCAATGCAAGCTGGAGGCGGGTGCCCAGCCTGGACCCCACAAACCACAATCTGCCCAGCCCTATGCTGAGGACTTTCTCTTGGGGACTGGCGGACGCATGAGTTGATTTGGGTTGGAATGGAGGGTGGAGTTGGCAAAGTGGGATGAGAGCCCCCCTATCATTAGTCTACTGTGTATTCATCCAAAAATCAAGGTGAGAGCCAAACCAAGAGCTGGATGGACAAAGCATTGCTATTAAGCTCTGTACCTTTTTGCATCTGTTTCCTCAGCTCACCCCTCAGAAGTGCCACTGAGGAAAGATAGATGAGAAGGAAGTGACCCAAATGGGCTTCATTACAAGCAAACAATGTTGAATCGACAAAAGATTCCTTGTTGAATAACCCAATTATTTATGTTTACAGCATTTTATTGTTTTTTTCCTCTCTCTACAAAAGCACTCCATAATCACTGTGGAAATTTTAGATAAACAAATGAAAATAAGCACCCAAATCCCACCACAAGAGATAAGCATAGAGTCATTTTCTGTGCATATCTATCTATATGTTTAAAAATTTTGTAACAGTTTTATTAAGGCATAATTTGCATACCATAAAATTCACCCATCTTAAGTGTATGTTTTGATAAGTCTTAGCTATTGAATACAATTGTATAACCATCACCACACTTAAGATATTTCCAGCATCCCCCACAAAATTCCCTTGTGCCAATTTGTAGTCAACTCTCTCCCCCAACTCCTAGACCCAGATAACTGTCCATCTGATTTGGAATGTCACATCCCTAGAATCATACAGTGTGTAGCTTTGAGCCTGTCTTATTTCACTTAGCATGACTTCTTGAGATTCACTAATTTATAACATCTATCAGTAGTTCGCTCCTTTTTACTGTTGAGCAGTATTCCATCATATGGATGTATTGCATTTTGTTCATTCATTCATTAATTCATAGGCATTTGGGTTGTTACCAGTTTTTATGAATTTATGAATTATGAGAAATGCTGCTATGAACATTCATATATGACAGTCCTTATATGTATATATGTTTTCAATTTGCTGGGTTGTATGATAAATGTATAGTTTAACTGTGAGAAATTGCCAAAGTGTTTTCCAAAGTTGCTACACCATTTTATATTCCCATCAGCAATGTATGAGAGTTTTAGTTCTTACCAACACTTAATAGTATCGGTCTTTTAAAAATTTTCCTGATGACTAGTAATGCTGGGCATATTTTCATATGCTTATTGGTCATTCTCATATCTTTCGTTGTAAAGTATTTTCAAATTTATCTTTTAAAAATATGATTACGTTGTAGACACTTTAGGACAAAAGTTAGCTCCAAATATAAGAGAAACTTATCACGAATAGATGATTTTTAAACCCATCAAGAATGCATTTAAAGTAAGATTAGAGGGATAGACTATGATAGAGGTGGAATGGCTATTTTAATAGGTGGTTAGAAATGGCATCTTTGAAGAGGTAGCATTTGTATACAGATATGAATGAAATGAAAGAGGGAACCACTTGAATAACTGAGGAAAACCTAAACAGAACATATGTGCAAAGGCCCTGAGATAGGAGAGGGATCAGTGAAAAAGGAATTAATGTATATCAAAATGGTACTGAATTTCAATTATTACATTTCTGATAAACTCAAAACATTTCCTGAGAGCTTGTTAAAGCCAGGCACAGTCCTAAGAGCTTGTGTCTGATATTTATTTCTCACAACAGATCGTAAACTCCATGAGGACAGGGGCTATGTTTATTTCATTCATCTTTGCAGTCTCAGATCTAGGACAGTGCCTAGTACATAGAAGGCACTCAATAAATGTCTGAAATAATGAAATGAATTAAGTAATGAAATAAACAGGTATTATTATTTCCATATGATAGATGGAAAACCAAGGCTCAAAGAAGTTAAGTAACTTATTGAAGGTCATATAACTAGGAGGCGCTGAAGTTCAGATTCAAATCTTGGTCCATCCATCTAGGAAGCCAGGTTTTTGCCTCTCTCCCAAACTACTGTGGATTCTTCTTCCTATATTTAAAAAACTGAGGTTCAGAATAAAAGAAAGAGGCTTGATGGAGGTCCCCTTTAATCCTAAAAATAAAACCAGCCGACCACAGGCTCCAGACTGCTGTTTTGGCCACAAGACCACATTTCCATCCCATTCAGTGGCTTCCAAAGATTTGAGATGGAAGGAATACCGGCAGTTTAAGTAAAAGGCATAAATTTAGTTTAATCCAACACTGCACCAAACCTTCAAAGCAGCAAGCTGAAAGAGATCCTTTTGACTCATCTGCCTGTGGTCACTGATGGGGTGAAAGCTGCTGAACTGGCTATGGTATCCTGCCTTGAGTTGTGTTCTCTTGCTAGCTTCAATGCCCAGGCCTTTGAATCCTGTCATCAACAAATGCTGCTGTTGTCATGTGCAAGCAACCAAATTAATGTGGGTGGAAAAACCCAAGCTTAGTGACTTGGGCAAATTAGTTTATCTGTCACATAGCCAGTGGTGGTGTTAAATCACTCTCTGTTTGAGAAGCAATCACTCCCCACCCTACTCTGTCTCACTCTCTGCAGGGAGGTTAGAACAGCCAAAGCCAAACTCTTTCAGTGACTGAGCAACTTACATTTATGTGTTTTGATCTCCCCCAAGGAAGAGCATTTTGTGAAGTGTATTTTGTTCATTCAGAGTGTTGTCGGGTGGTCCTTTAAAGCCACCTCTAATGATGATAATCACCCCTTTTATTCTCCTCTAATACATGTCTTTGGAAAATAATTCTGTTACCTACGCTATAAATTATGGAAAATAAATGGTTGTGAAAGAGTTTGGTGTTTACTTTTTACTTTCTATCACATTAGCAGTTTTCCCCCTTTTGCATCTTCACTGTGAACAAAACGTTTCCAGGCAAACAGCCATCCTCCAAACAGAAGAGTAGACAGTAGGCTGTGTTATCACCATCATAGCTGCATGTTCCTATTTTACAGATGGGAAACTGAGTTGCTTAGAAGTGAAGCATTTCCTTGACATCCCCACAGCTCATAAATGGTGAAATCAAAACAAAATTTCAGGCTTTATGGGTTTCAGTCTAGTATTTTTGAGACTATACCAAATTATCTACTTGGTTATCTCCCCACTTTTAAGTGTATGTGACAGGTTAGACAAAACTTAACTATGGCATGTGTACACTCTACAAACTTAGTGTCTGCTGAGTCTGGGAACAAGGGAGACCTCCCCACAGTCCAGTGAGCAGAGACAGAAAAGAGAAAAATCAATATGTGGAATATACCTTCTCAATGAGATATTGTGGTTGGCCAAAGAAGCAATGGAACAGCCTGACAGGTGTCAGAAAAAGGTTCCCATAAAAACTTGAAATATGTCTTAAAAACTGAGCTAGAGACAACCAGGAAGAGAGGAGAGTTTGAAACAGGGAAGCGATGCACTCAGATCTTTATCTGTTAAAGCTCACTCTAGCATCACGTAGAGAATGACTTGGAGCGAGATGGAACTGGAGACCAGTGAGGTAGGAAGTATTTGCGGGAATCTAGGTAAGATATTCCGGGATTGGCTAAGGCTGTAAAGATGGAGAAGAGGCAACAAGTTCAAGAGATGTTTGAGAGATCCATGCAATATTACCTGTAACTGGTAGGTTGTGGAAGGACGAGTCATCATCTAGGATGCCTTTAGTTGCTATTAACAGAAATCTAACTCAAACCAGCTTAAACTAAAGGAATAGATTGTTTCATAGAATAATAAGTGCAAAGGATTGGTTGATCCAGGGGCTCAGCAATATCATCAAGGACCCAGGTTGTCTTCATTCCTCTGCTCTGCCATCTACAATGTGAACTTCATCCTCCAGCTGGCTTCCTTCATAGTGCAGAATGCAGTTATTGGCAATCAGAACTACATGCTTTTTTGTTTACATTGAGAGAAAGTGAGAGGGATTATCTCTTCACATGACTTTCTCCTAAGAGAGCAATGTAACCTCTCAGAAGAGGCAGCAAACTCATTGGTTTAAATTGGATCAGGTATCTGTTTCTGAACCTATCCCTGTGGCTAGGGGAGTGCCATGATCTGAATCCCATGTTCTTGGATGGGATTCTGGACAGCTAAAGGGGCCAGGGTTTCAATGATTGATTTAGATTAATCAAAACCCATTCCTGGAATTTCCAATCAAATTAATCAGGGGGAGGGGGTGAAAGACTATTGGGAAGTTGTATCCATTAGAATGTTTTTCAGCTGCAAAAAAAAAACCAAACAAACAGAATATTCTGAATCAAACTGGATTAAATACAACAACAAAGTCATGAGAGACAATCTCACATAATTTATTAATAATTAATAAAGTCAATTTATTATCTCTCATAAGAAGACCTAAGGCAAGGAAGCCCCAGAGTTGGTTAAGCCAGCAGCTCAATGATATTATCAAGACCCAAGGTTTTTCCACTTGGCATCTTCATTGTAGGTTTATCACTGTTACCTACAGGCTACCTTTCCTCCAGTTTATAAGATAGCTGGGGTTGGCAAATTCCATGGCAATGTCCAAAGGAAGACATGGCTTCTTCTAGTGAAGCAAGAGAATCTTTCCCAGAGCTTCTTCTATCACACCTGCCCTTATATCACCTTGGCCAGAATTGTGTTACATACCCACAACCAGACTAGTCATTGGCAAGGGGAATGGAGCCACTGTGATTAACTTAGACTAATCAGACCCTCCCCTGAGGCTTAGATGGCATCAAAATCCCTGAAGCACATGGCCATGCAGGGGTAGGTGGATGTGTCTGAACAACAAGAGTCCTCTTGAGAAAAAGAATAGGAGCATAAACAGGTGTTGGGCAGGTAACCACGAGTGGCTGCTGCAGAGGTTCACCAAGAGTAGCCTAGAGGAACTTTCAGGTTGGTTGACTGGGCAGTTGTGGCACTGTTAACTGAGATAGAAGACTCAAGAGAGAACAAGGTGAGATATTTTTTGACTTGGTGAGTATGAGATGCTCATGGACCAGCCAAGCAGAGAAGTCAAGCGGTAGCTGCATATAAGAATTGACTATCCTTTCTTCTAAAACACCCTCTTCCCCTGGCTTTCAAGGCACCACAATATCCTATTTATCTCTTATCTCTATGGCATTCCTTCTCAGACTCCTTTGTGGGAGCCTCTTCTGCCATCTATCCCTGGAATATTGGGATCTCTCAGGGTTCTGTTCTAGGCCTCCTGCTTTTCTTAAATATTGGTATTACATCTTCTCCTGTGGCTTCAATTGTCCAAATCAATAACTTCAACCAACTTTCCTTTCTTTTCTGAGTTCCAGGACTCATATCTAACCACTCACTGGGCATCTCAACTTGGTCTTTAGTCTCTCCCCACCCCCCATAATCTCTATGATTCTATTTATCATTTGATCACTTGGAAGGCAGATAATATACCAAGTAGCTTGTGATTTTAGGCAAAGGGGTTGAGAAACAGATTGTTAGTGTGCCTTGGTTGCTTTTAGCTGCCTTTGACAGGATACTACAAGAAAAAGATGAGCTTATTAAAGAATTGGCTGTTTTGTAAGCAGGGATGAAAGGGAAGAGAGAAAATCAGAAATTCCAGGACCATCAGGGCCAAAAGATGCAACTGTTGCTCATCTCCAATCAATAAAGGATAGAAATGCTTTAAGTAACAAGGCTGTTTAAGTCACATGTTAAAACTCAGCCTTGGGACATATCAGATCAAGGTCATGAGCGGTGGCTTCCAGTAAATCCTTTTTTTGGATCAAATGGCTCAGGGAAAATAGACTAAAGGCATGCTCTCCAATGGAGGTTTTGTAAGTTCAAGTTACTTTAACAATTATGCCTAGAGAGAGGCATGTCTTGAAAGATTTAAGTGTGATAATTGGCACATGCTGCTGACAAAAATCAGGTAGGTAAAATGCTTTTCAAGTTTTAAAGAGAGATGTAGAGCCAAGATACAACAGCTTGGGGTCAAAGATCATGAGTGCTAGAGAATAACTTTTGGGCTCCCAAATTTCTGTGGACAGGAAGGAAGCTGAAAATGCTGCTCAGTCCCCAAAGAGTGTGTATTTTCCAGATGCAACCAAGGGGGATAATGGCAAAGAAAAGACCTTCCAGAGACTAAAGCCAAGATCTATAGAAGATCAATAACAGAGGCTATTCCCAGGGAGCTGAACTGGAACTTAATCAAGGAATGTTCCTTACACCCAACAGGATTTTGGAATTCTAAGAACCAGTGATGGTTGTATGCCCCCTATTCTTTCTTCTTATGATGAAAATGTTTACTTCAATGTGTAGTCTGTCCTTGTTCAACCGTTTCATATTAATCATAGATGTGTGGGGAGGTAGATAACATTTGTTTGTTTTTAAGTTCATAAGTCTCTGGATCAAGAGGAGCCATATCTGAACATAATGCAGAAACTATCATGAGATACTTGATAAACTTAGACCCTGATGTCATGATTGGTTGCGACTCTCGGGTATTACTTTCTGTAAGGAGAGTGAGTGTATTTTTCATGCAAAAAGGGGATAAATGAATATTTGTGATCAAGGAAGTGGACTTCCTTGATTATGATAAGAGAGTCATAAGTTTTTTCACCCTCCATCTCAACAAAACTATCTCAGTAAATGACACACCATTCAACCAGTTGTTGTAGCCTGAAACCTAGAAATCATCCACAAATCCATCTCCCTCATCTTTCACTTCGTCGAACCAATAATCAATTCCATTAATTCTATCTTGAATATAGCTCTAAACTCAATCTTCCCTTTTGCCACCCAAATTCACCTAGGCCACTGTAGCAACCTTCTCTTTGTTCTCTCTGCCTCTAGTGTTGCTAAACCTCAATCCAGGCTCCAAGGTGCTAACAGAGTCACTTTTTAAAGTAATTCTGATCATACCATATTCCTGCTAAAACTCTTCTTAGGTTTCCCATTGCTCTTACAAAAATGTTCAAACCCCATATGAGGCCTCCACCTTTTAATCCTGACCACATCTCTGGTTTTATTGCTTAATAATCTGTTTCTGGCTTCTGTCTTGTCTCCTTTGCCTTATTAACCTCTTTTCATCCTTCAGGTCACAGGCTGAGGGTCACTTCCTCTAAGAGGTTCTCTGCTCCCATAATGCAATATACTGTACTTCCTCTATCACTTTACTTATCCAAGTTGATCATAATTATTTGTTGAAGTCTGCCTTCCCTTCAGACTATAAGTTCTGTGAAGGCCAGGACCATGCCTTTCTAAATGCTACATCCTTATCACCTCGCACAGAGCATGGCCACGAAAAGTATGAAATAAAACTGTTATAGATTTGAAAGTTTTCATGTTATAGGACCTATTGGTGGTAGTGTACACCAAATATATACATGAGATAACTTGGGGAGCGGGTATCTCTAGAAAAAGAGAACAAGAGAAGTAAGAAAGATAATGATGATTAAGATGAAGAGATGAAGAGAAGGCTAAGGGGGAGAATGATTAATGTGCGGCTAGAGAAGTTGGAAGAATGTCACAAGAAAATGCAATCACAATCCAAAAGAGAGAGCATCAGAAAATTGGAGATACCCAACAGGGTCAACCACAGAAAAAAGGACAGGATATGGACTGAAAAGTGTCATTTGGTTACAGAGCAAGAAAAATAATGTATGAGAACAATTGGGTTCATCCTTTGTCAAACTAATATACTTAAGAAAGTATTTCCCTTCCCCTTTCTTTTCATTAATTTCTCTATCCATTGGTCCAGCAAAGATTCATTGAACAGCTACTCTGTGCTAAGCCCTAGGGAGACATGAGAAGGAGAACAAGGTCCACCTGGCCCTCTGGAGTTCACCACCCTTGTTACAAAGCAATGACTTGTGCCCCACTAAAGTCAGACTTGGCATTTCATTGGAGTTGGTATTGATTGGCTCCTGAACACATTCAGTGATATAAAAGCTGGTGCTCAAGTCCAGAGGCCAGCAAGACTTTATTATCTTGCTCTGAGCTAGCAGGAGGCAAAAGAGAAAGTATGTGTGGCACACGCTGTTGCATCATTTCTGTCCATAATTAAGTCATAGAGGAGAGTCTGAGTTTTTCCAAGAAAACTAGTTTCGACTGTTCAAAGGAAGAAAAAAGAGAGCAGTTTTAATCAACAGTATTTCCTCAAAAAACTCCCTGAAGTTGATCCTACTCAGTATTCATTTTGCAGAGATTCCTTTAGCTTTCAGTAATGTATTGTATTACCTACTAAATAACTGCTCTACTCTTTTTTTTTCCTATCCTGTGTTCTAATAAAATAGTGTGGCGTAGTGTTCAAAAGGTCAGTCATGGCCTTCTGAAAATTAATGGGAGCTTGGATGAAAACAAGAAGGACACTCTAAATAGCAAATTATCTTATTAGGTTTCCATTTAATACAGGGAGCATCTCATTTTATATAACATTGTTTTGCAAAAAAAAAGAGCTAAATCAAAATGTCTTTAAGGCACATTATAAGAAACCCAGCCCATCAAAAATTTTACATAAAACTAGGCATTCTTTGAAATGTGAATAATCATTTCCTAATTTATAATTATAATTTTGTAATATACTTATTTTTTGTTTTTTAACATATAGAATTGGAGATGTAAGTGATGCAAATATCTGTCTACAACTTCAAACTTTAGCTTTTGGGGACTGGCCTCACTCAGAGCTCACGCCTGGACTTTTCCAATGCTTTCATCTTAATGTCCTGAGGACTCAGAATGAGTGGGACAAGGAGCAAGGCAGAGTGAATCCTTCTCCACTGGAGGTGTAAATAAGTTACACATACTGAATGCTTACAAGGAGCCAGGCCCTTCCTCCAACTCTTGATGCGTATCAACTCAGTTAATCATCCCAACAACCCGTAAAATAGTTACTATTACTAGCTCTATTTCCCAGATGAGAAACTGAGTCAGAGAGGTTAACGGCAATTTGCCTTATGTCATACACTTAGAAAGTCATGGAACTGGTACTTAGTAGCCATTACAGGTGTTCATAATATGCCACAGCTTTCCTTAACAGATCAGAAAAATGCAAATACACATCATTAAGATCATGGGCAGGGCCTGCCTGGCAAAGCAGATGAGTTATAAACGACTTGTGAAACAAGGAATCACTCCTTAGAAAAGGTTGTGTGAGAGTCAAAGGTAAATTCCCAGTGCGTGGGTGGGGAGAGGTCAGCGGCCAATTCCGGCTGAGAACTTGAGCTTTTAACATCCTCTGTCAGAGCCCCAAAGACCGCGATCAAGGAACACAGAGAAAGCCAGCGGCCAGCCACGTGGCCCAGCCTGGAACCCGGTGGAGGTTTGTGGAGGCTGGGCCCTAGGGGCGGGGCTGGACGCGACGTCGCGCGTACCAGACGGAGTGCGCCTGCGCCCGAAGTGGGCGGAGCGCGGGTGGAGTGGGCAAGCGAGCGCGAGCAGTGTTAAAGGGAGCTCCCGGCACCGCTCGCAGGTCCAGTTTCCGCAGTGCGCACGCGCAAGGGTATCTTGTCAGTCGGCGCCGCGTGCGGGCCGGTGGCTCTGTAGCAGCGGCGGCGGCTAGTCTCCGGCACCATGAGCGGCTTCAGCAGCGAGGAGCGCGCCGTGCCCTTCACCCTCGAGTACCGAGTCTTCCTAAGTGAGTATCGGCGGTCGGCGGCCCCTCCCCTCCTGTCTGTCCATTCATTCCCGGGCCTCGCCTCGCGTGGGTCCTGGGCGCCTGCGGCCCGCGCATGACCTCTTGTCCCGGGCTGGACTACTCCGGCCAGTCCCCAGAGCCTGGGCCAGCCCCCAGAGCCTGGGCCAGCCCAGCTGGCCCATTCAGACGCCTGGCCCGCGAGCGGGACGACATGGGTTGGCGTTTCTCTTTCGCACGCCCAATTAGATCCTAACCTGGGCCAGTCTAGTTTTACAGATGTCCGACTTGGACAGTGTACGATGGGAAAAGGAAACCTCTGAGTCACCCTAGAAAGGTGCCTAGAGGTAAACTAATCCCCGTAAGAGGATTCCCTCATTTGAAGGGAAGGGTGGTGACTCCCTAAGACCTTAATTCCTCCACTATAGCTCCGACTTTAGGCACAGAACGGATTAAGTTCAGCCCTTCGTTCTACAGGCGGGGAAACTGAGGCCCGTTTCAGGAGGTCAGTGGGGGGACTGGACCCATCTGTTGAGGGCGAGGGTGAAGAATCCTGCTTTTCCCGCCACGTGTTTTCCCGTATCACTGATGCTGGTAACTTGCTTTATGAAACAACACTTTTCCCTTCAAGTCATTGACAGATGACGTCAATTTGGCGAGCAAAGAAATTAACCGAATTTTCACCCTTGTGCAGGGAAACGGCGTCTAAGGGGTACCCTACCCCAAGTCTGCACTTAGGGCTGCACTTAGAGCAGAGGAGGCTGCAGAGAGGCGGCGCTCCGCTTTCCTTGACGCACCACCTTTTTTTTGCCTTGTAGGTGGAGGAAAGCTATCTTGGGTTTATCTTTATTCTCTATGCATCACCGCCCCCTCCCCCCTCCTGCCCCAAGTTGCTGGAATAGATTATTGGAAATAACGGAAGCTTTCTAAAGTGTGTCACCAAAGGTGTTTCTTTTATAACTTCTTTATAGTTTTATTTGTAAGGAAATCGGCAGGTACAGCGAATTCTTTGGATTCTCCTGTAGGTGAAGGGCAGGAAAGAGGGGGTTAGAGGAGACACATGGGAATACTGAAAGAATGAACAAAGTTATCAAAAAGAAGCCTGGGATGAGAGGAAAAAGAAAGTGAACTCTAAAGTTTACACATCTAATTGAACATTAAGCTACCATGTAAAATCCAAGAAAGGTAGGACTCCCGTTTTATTTTATTTTGGAATTAAGCATCAAGGGCAGTGCAGGAACTTTGGATAAATAAATCACTGAACTTTTTTTCTGTAATTACTGTTGGCCCCCAAATTTCTCTTTATGGAGGCATTTAGAGAGGTGTCACTGGTTTGAAAGGGGGGGAGTGATTGGGTAATTGTCTTCAAGCTATATTTGCAGAGCAAACAGTTTTTAGATTCTGTATAGATAGCAAATATTTGATAGCCATTATGGAAGACCAGAGCAAAGCCACTCTGACTTTGACACTGGCTAAAGAAACTTTTTATCAGATGGAACTCTTTAGGAACTTAAGAAATACCAATAATTAGATCCAACTATGTAATTATATAATTTTTTTTTTAAATCATAGATTTCCTAGCACCTTTACTTAATAGGACTTTTTTTAAACCTCTATAATGTTATGTTTATCATTCTCTTTAAAACTGGTAGTGGGTTGTACGGCAAAGTCTCAGTTGACTCTGAAGGAACCATTCTGAGATTGGAGGTGGTCACTGTTAGATTTTTCCTATTCTACTTTATTTTCTAAACCTGAAGGGATATAATGTGGACCGACCCTTAAGTTTCCTAAGAATAATAAGGAAGTTTTTTAATTACTTTTTGGATATGGTAGTTAGGTCTCTAGAATATAGAAATTACCTGTGAAAGTGTTGTTGCAACTTGATTATCCCAAAGAAAAATCATAATCTAAGATGGCCCTGTCTTCCTGGAACATCATTTAAGGCAACATGGTTTATAATTAAGCAAACTGTTCCCCTCCCTTCCCCTGAGCCCAAGTATTTCATTAGTTCTATAACCTATTAACTGATGGAAGATCAACCCAAAACAATTTGATCACCTTTTGTATACCAGGCACTGCTAGGCTTTGGAAAAACGAAGGTGTATAAGGCAGTCCTTGACCTCATTATAGAGGTCAGTACCTGTGAGACTCCTAAGGAGTGTGTAGGATGAAAACTTAACCCAATCTTGGAGGAGGGCCAGGAAAAGTGAAGTATATAACCAGTTTTTTGTGGGAATAAAATCTTAGTATAAAAATGTACTTCACCATTCTGACAAGTGGTATTGATAATAGGGGAGGCTATGTCTGTGTGGGAGCAGGGAGTATATGGGAATCTCTGTACCTTCTCAATTTTATCATAAACCTAATTGCTCCAAAAAAATAAAGTTTTTTTTTAAGTGTACCTCATGGATCTTAAAATATAATTAACCAAAAAAGTAATAACTTTTCCTAATTTGCTTTGCAGAAAATGAAAACGGACAATATATATCTCCATTTCATGATATTCCAATTTATGCAGATAAGGTAAGGTGTCCTTATCTTTTGGGTGGTCTCTTTACTGAGATCAGTTAGTGTCACATGGATTTTCTGATATCTTAACAAGTGCTTAGAATATCTCATTGTGCTTTGACTTAAAGGTGCATTGAGTAAGAAGTTAGTCTTAAAACCAGATTATTCAGTTAAAGAAGCAACTAGAAATTGGGGAAGGGGTAAAGGAATAGAAGCAAATGTTTTAAAGTTGCATTGGTTAACAAAAAAATCACATTAGTCTTTTTCCATATGTGTATTTGGAACTAAAACCTTACTTTTTCATTAGTGGTTTTAAAGTTCACGAAGTAGCCAGCCCAATATTTGGGCTTTGGGATATTTACTAAACAGTAAAAATAAACTAAATTATTCAGTGAATACAAGAAAATTCAGTACTTTTAATAGACTGGTAGAGTTAAAATCTACAAATAGTATTAATAAAGGTTAGTCCACAGACTTCTAAAAGAGATGTCTGTTCCTGTATATACTAGTGGGCTGAGGAAATCTAACCTTAGCACAAGTCGATGGGTTTATCACAAATTGGTAAGAATCTTAACTTTCTTAGGGAAAAAAGTCTACAACTACATATTCCAAGATATTCGTGATCTTTGGGAGGTAGAATTAATTGCTAGTGACTTTTTTTGTTTTTAATTTCATATTTTCCTTTATATTTTTTAACCTTTCTACAAAGAGCATACATTATTTGTACAAATTTAAATAGTTATTTAAAAAAAAGAAAACACAGCTTTTTTAGCCTGCGTCCCAACAGAAGGCTATACTGTATTTAGGAATTGACACAAGAACAAATGTTTGATTCTTTTCCCTACCTTAAAACATTTTTTCATTCGGTCAGGAAGCTTGATTCACAGTGAGTATAGACCTTTTGCATTGTAAAAGATACATAAGTTATTGATCTTCCTTAGCTAGATGTGGATATGTAAACAGATGAACATCACATTCCAATGCAAATCTAGAATATTAGTAAAGATGAAATGTTATCCTTGTGTGTGTTGTCTTACTATTTTTCTGTGCTTGAGTATCAGAGAGAAATAGACAAATTCATTGTACTGCTACCAGGAAGTTTGCTGCTAGTCTGTATTGACACTTGAACATTGGCAGAAAATCCAAACTATGTATTGCTTTGGAGGAGCCTGCCTAGCTGGGCTCCAACTGGAGGCAGTGGTGCAGACAGCCCGAGTCCAATTATGTGCCGCAGTTTCAGGAGGCACTTCTAATTGGCATGTGTTCTGTGGGATTCTCAAAGTTATATTTATTCAGAAACTCTAATTTGTTACATCTGATTTCCTTGGAGTTGATGTGAACCACAGGATCCTTTCTTCTTCTTGAATTGGCATCATTTGGTTGGCTTCAATTATGTTTGTTGTATAATTAGTATGTATAGCAAAATACTTACAGTAACATCTCAGACCATTTTGAGTAACAAAGATATAATAAAATGATGTCCCTGTTTATTGATGGTACCTTAGCATATAGATGTGCTAAGGAAGGAAAGCATTTTCTTGACATAAATAGCTGTTTTTTATGTGTTTGTGTCAGTCCATTTGGGCTGCTGTATCAAAATACCACAGACTGGGTAGCATATAAACAGCAGAAGTTTATTGCTCACAGTTCTGGAAGTCTGAGATCAAGGTACCAGCATGATTGGGTGAGGGCCCTTTTCTGATCCCAGACTTCTTGTATCTTCACATGGCAGAAGAGGATAGGGAGCTCTGTGGAGCCTCTTTTGTAAGACACTAATCAACCCATTCCTGAGGGTTCTACCCTCATGTCTTACATACTGCCCAAAGGGCCCACCTACTATATTATCACCTTTGAGGATTAGGATTTTGACATATGAATTTTGGGAGGACATAAACATTCATATCATAGTAAGTGATTAGAGAGTATTCTCTTCAAGGAGCAGAATGTTCATAGTAGTTGTGGTACTTTATCTTATTGCTGTTTCAAGTTACCCCAGAATGGGAAACTGAGACTACATTTTGATGTCATTAAAACATCTTCACTCAAATTACTCTGCAATTCCTTGAAATCTTGTATGGGACTAGTTATGTCTGTAATCCGGGATTACGTGAATGGAGATTGCCTTTGTACCAGGCTGGCTCAACAGCACAAGCTCTTATAACAATTCTGGACCAGTGGTCCAGACCTCAGTAAACCTCAGCACTTGCAGGAAAAAGTTGTTTTGTTTTGTTTTGTTTTGAAGGAAGTTTAGTCTGTACAAAACAAGGGCACAGAAATTATTGGATTATAGCCTAAATAAAAGATCTGTTTAGTTGGTTACAGAAGAGTATGATTTTAAACATATTCCAATATGATTGTTTATATAAATACATTTTTTGTGTGTGGGGCCATAGGCCTTATGCCTAATATGGTCAGTCATTTGAGGGGTGATAATGAAGGAAGGTACCTTTAACACAACTCAGCTCAGCTAAGGAAAAATGCCCAAAGGCTTATTCTTACTCCAAGTCAGGACCTTTCAATGTGGACAGCATTCAATTTAGTATATATGTCATTAGATAATCAATCCAGCCAATCTGGGAACCCTCATGACTCAGATACCCTGCTTGGATTACTTCCGAATTTATTGGGAAGAAGAAGGCAAAGGCAAGGACTCACTGGATTTTAGATTGTAAGAGCGTCCTTTGCTCTGTGTACTCGGGGATCAAATATAAACACCTGAAACTCAGAGTGTCTGACATAAAATTTCTGAGATACCAGAAATTTAAAAAATCCAGAACATAGCATAAACACTGCGAAACAATGGGTGGGTTGAAGCTTTATCTAAATGTGAAACTGTTCAAATATCATGATTTGATGTTTAGTTTTAGAAGTTTGGTATTTTTCTATTCCACCTTAAACTTTGATGTTAAATACTAGTTCTAACAATATAGACTTCTATTTGTTTTTCAGGTAACTGTTGGGAGCATGTATAAATATAGAACTATGTTTCTTTTCTGTCCCTCTAAAAAAAGTCAAGCTTAGAATCAAGTAACTTGATGCTTCAGAAATTAAACAATATTTTCTGCAGTGTGTATCATTCTTAACTTTTAAAGATACTACCTCATCGTACCAAAACTTTTAGTCCTCTATACTACTCAAGTGGATGCTTTTTAGACTTAAAATCAGTAACTTGATGCTTCAGAAATTAAACAATATTTTCTGCAGTGTGTATCATTCTTAACTTTTAAAGATACTACCTCATCGTACCAAAACTTTTAGACTCCTCTATACTACTCAAGTGGATGCTTTTTAGATTACTCATTTTCTTACAGGATTTGTTTTTTTTTGAATTTTCTATTTATTTTTATAGATAGTTCCATAAATGGAAGTTTTAAAAATATCACAGAATTAATAATTTAAACACTATTTGTTTTGCCAACTTGTTATGTATGTAGAATGGTTGGGTTTTCTGGGTTTTATCTTTTAGTTTTGCATTTTCCAAATGAAAGTTAACCCTGGAAACATGAAAACTGACAATTAAACTTAATTAACATGTCTATAACTAAGAATAAACTATTTTTTCTGTTCAGATGAACTTTAAGCTGACTAAAATTTGAAAACGGGTATTCTAGCCATAATTTCTAGTATATCGATATTATCAAAAAATTAAATTGTGATGATTAAATATGCATATAATGTGCTTATAGTGAATTCTCAAACAAATAAAAATAGGATGATCATGTTGACCATAATAACTGGTTATTTCTGAAGGCTTTGAGAGCTCTGTTTTATGGGGTAAAGATCACTGAACTAGGAGTAAGAAATCTTGATTTCCCTCCTTGTTTTACCACTAAGTGGTTTTGTGATACCGAGCAAGTTACTTTACCTCTGAGCACTGTTAGTCTTAGTGGAATTTTATATTACATTCTATACTGACATCTCATGGTTCTGTATATTTAGCTTATTAATGAAATCTCATTAAAGATCATTATTTAAAAAGTTAAATAATATTGTTAATATTTATTGAATGTTTCCAATACTTTAGATACTATGGTAAAGCCCTTATGTGGATTATCTAACATGTTATGTCATTCTCTGAGCTAGGTTCTTTTATTAACCCCCTTATCTGAGATCACCAGCTAGAACTCAAAAGCAGTGGTGGCTGGATTCAAACCTAGGCATTCTGGCTCAGAACCTTTGATCTAAACCACTGAGATATTTCCCAGGAGGCATGTATGTGAGGCAGATTTTACTTTGTGCTTTTTCCCACATTTTCTACTGTAAATATCTCTTTGATTATACAGAAAAAAAGGGTTACTTAAATTTTGTTTTGTTTTAGCCTAGAATTCAAAGAAAATGAATAAGAACTTTCTTTCTTTGGAAAGGAGATATCGTTTTCTAGTCTAGGGATTCTAATCCAAGTTCCTGGAATGACCATTGGTGGGTTTCAGAGGTTCTGTGAAATCTCTGAAATTGCAATTGGTATAAATGTACATTTTTTCTTGGGAAAGGTTCTATGGTCAAAATTCTTAGTCACTGAAAAATCATAGAAGAGTTTGACAGCTGGAAGTGCAGACTCTTGTTTGATTTTTATAAAGGGAAGAAAGTAAACAGATTATAGAATATGTTTTCAAAATTTAGTCATTTTGAAGCTCATCTGAGGGGACAAAATAGAAGGTTATTTTTAGTTATGACATTTCAATTAAGTTTAATTGCTTTCTGTAGGTACATATGGCAGTAGGCATTACCAAATACAAGTTTATTGGAACTGCTATGAGTAGAAAATCCGTGCAATTGGAAAATAAATGAATATTACTGAAAGGTGTTTGTTTTTAAATTTTAATGGATTAACTATTTTCCCTGGACTCTTTAACACAATTTGTTGAGCGACCTTTTTGTTTGATATAAATCATGTTTTCCTTTGCAAACTTACAATTCTAAATGAATAAGGGGCACACAGTGTCAACTTTGGTTGTCATATTTCTTTCTGTCAGCTTCTCAAATAGACTTTTATCTTTTGTCAATAAAATAATTCAGGAACCACTTTTTTTTTTAATTAATTTTTTTCGGCTTTATAGAGGTATGATTGGCAAATAATCATTGTACTTATTTCAGGTATACAGTGTAATGTTTTGATATATGTATACATTGTGAAAGGATGCCCCCCAGTCAAGCTTATTAACCTGTCTACCACCTCACATATTTACTTTTTGGGGGGATGGTGAGAACACTTAAGATTTACTCTCTTAGTAAATTTCATAGAACCATAGTACATTAGGTCTCCAGAACTTATTCGTCTTATAACTGAAGTTTGTACCCTTTGACCAATATCTTTCTCCTCCCCCCACCTCCCCCCATCTGCTCCTGGCATCTACCATTCTACTCTCTGTTCCTATGAGTTCAGCGTTTTTAGATTGCACATAGTGAGCTTGTACATTATTTGTCTTTCTGGGTCTGGCTTATTTCACTTAGTATAATATCCTCCAGGTTTATTCATGTGTCATAAATGGCAAGATTTCCTTTTTTATGAAGGCTGAATAATAGTCCATTGTGTATCTGTGCCACATTTTCTTTATCCATTAATCTGTTTACAGACACTTAGATTGTTTCCGTATCTTGGCTCTTGTAAATAATGCTGCAATGAATATGGGAGTGCAGATATTTCAAGATTCTGATTTCTTTTGGATATAAACCCAGAAGTGGGATTGCTGGATCATATGGTAGTTCTATTTTTAGTGTTTTGAGGAACCGCCATACTGTTTTCTGTAGTGGCTACACTAATTTATAATCCCACTAACAGTGTACAAGGAGGAATCCATTTACTTTTAACAACTTAGAGTACATCCTATAATCATGAAACTGACTTTGAAGCCAAAATTTGAAACTAAGGGTTAAGAGCCATTGTCACTTGGTGAGCACTTAATAAGGTAAAAATATTCTTGGAAATGATGAAATCTGCTACATCTTTTCAAAAGAAACTTTGTGGGAGTAGAGCATTTCTTTATTAACTACATGAGCTCTTCTGTTGGGGATTTTGTACCCAAAACTACTCCAGAAGTTAAAAAAAAAAAGGCAAGGTGCCCTTGTTTTTTATTAGACTCGTGCTTTATATATTGTTTATATCTTGTTTACATGTTATTCTCCAAATTTTATTGCAAGACAGAAAAAAGAGTGGTAGAATCAGATTCCTAAATCTAATATTTACTTGATTTCTGAAGTTATCAAGAGAAATGCATGATGGGCCAACTTGAAAATGCTAATTTAAGCTACTTATGTACTAGCTTTTGGATCCAGTGTTGAAAACAGGGAGCTGTGAGCTTTGGTGCCGGAACAGGGATTTAGAATCCAAAGCATAGCAGAAGTAGAGAACAGAGTTCTGAGAAGTCCCAACAATGGAAATAATAAAACCGTAAATCCAGGATTAAGCTAAGTAATAGTTGAAAACCAATTAGGATTAAAGAAAGAAGGCATGAATTTCTAACTGGGTGATACTGAATTTTCTAAAATCTTGTCTTAGTATTTTTAAGTGCATAAACATTGGAATTATTAACATGCATATTAATTATAAAGTACATATAACATAAAATTTGCCATTTTAACCATGTTTAGGTGTACGGGACAGTGGTATTAAGTTCATGTTTTTGTGCATCCATCCCACCCTTCATCTCTAGAACTCTTTTCATCTGGTAAAACTGAAACTCTATACCCATTAAACAATAACTCCTCCATCCCCCCATCCTTTGGCACTTTAGATATCTCACGGAAGTGGAATTGTACAGTATTTGTGTTTTTGTGTCTGACTTATTTCACTTAGCATAATGTCTTCAAGGTTCATCCATGTTGTATATATCACATTTTGCTTTTCTATTCACTCACCAGTGAGGACACTTGGGTTGCTTTCATGTTTTAGCTATTGTGAATAATGCCGTTGTGAACATAGGTGTACAAATATTTCTTGAGGACGCTACTTTCAGTTCTTTAAGGTATATTCCCAGCAGTGTAGTTGCTGGATCATTTATGTTACGTAAAATTTCCTGGGGCCAAGAGACTGGAGAAAAAGGCTGACAACTCTGTCATTACATTAAGAATTTATTAATTTACATACAAGGTACATCTTGGGTGGCGGCAAGATTATATGGATATCCTCTGCACCTTCCAGACTGAGCTTTATAGTTAAAAGCAATGAGTGTAGATGCTGAGAAAGGAATGTGTGTTTAATCTAAGGGGAGCGGGGAGAGAGGCAGTGGAAGACCAGAAGACCAGATGCTGAGAGGCTCTGGTGCCAGAGGTGATTAAGAGACAGATAATGTCTAGGACCACTCACTGCGGAGTTCTTGTGTACATTCCTGGACCTGCAGTGGGATGAGGCAGGAGTCAAGATGGATAAGCCTCAAGATTGAGTCAGCTCTGTCTACAATGCTCAATATAGTAATTCTTTTAATTTTTTGAGATATTGCCATACTGTTTTCCACAGAGGTTGTATCGCTCTACTTTCTTACCAACAGTGCACAAGAATTCTAGTGAGAATGCTTATGTTTTTAACAGTAAAAGTTTTTCTAGCAATGGAGTAATTGGTTGAATTTCTCACATCAGTTACCCTAAAAATTCTAAGTATCACTGTTCACCTAGTGACAACCTCTGCATTGTAGTCATGCTATCTAGGAGAAATAAACTGTTCTTTAGTAGTAGTTCCTGCTAAAGTATGAACCCCCCATTCTTTTATATTAAAATATTTAAAAATACTTTCCCTTGTGATAATAATGAAGAAAATAATGACTAAAAGCTATTACAAATTCATTGCTTTTAAAAAATACAGTAATCACTACAGCATGTACATATACTTAAAAATGTGTTAAATGTTCATTTTATAGACTAGTCATCTAGGTTTGTGGATTCCATGCTGTGTATAGCCTATGACCCACAGGCTGAAGGACCTGGTTTGGTGATCCAACCCTTAGGGAGTTTAAAGCTTTTATTCTGTTCACTGCTAGTCTTCAGTGCCTGGAAAAGTGTCTGGCACATAATGGTGGTGCTCAATAAATATTTGTTGAAAAAAAATGAATAAATTGGATATATGGCTCCTTGCAAGATACTCCTTGCTAGTTTTGGCCCAGCTAATGTGGGGTTTTTTTTGTTTCACTTTTGGCTTTTAATTATTAGCTATACAGGTTTGTAATATTAGGTAATGTGGTTTTGAGATCTGTATGTATTTATTATTTAATTCTACTGAAGTGTTCAATTAGTGATTTCCACTATTTACCACATTTTTTCTTGAGGCAGTGTATTTGTTTAGTAACATTTTCTTTAAAATATCCAATCTCGGTTTTCACATTTCAGTTAATCTTTCATGTAGTAACTGCTCCATCTTGTGAATCTTTAGGATATTGCTGCTGAAAACTTTAAAAGACCTGATTCTGTTCTAGTATAATAGATATCCGGATCTTTTTATTACCAGAGTATGGTACTAGATAGATGCAGTTATTAAAAACTTATAGTGAGTAGAATGAAATTTAATCGAAAATTGGATGTGAGGTTTCTACCCTGAAAAATTAGTGTTACGTTTTCTAAAATCATCCAGTTATTACTTTACAAAGATAGAGCAGTGGATTTAAATATCTCCATTCTTTGTGGTTTATATGTTGTTAGCAAGTAAGCATCAGGAGGCCTGGAGAAGGAACTCATAGAATACTTTTAGTCTCCCTTGGTTTGACCAAGAACTTAAATGAGTGACAGAAGTTTTACACTCTTGAATATAAATCTGTGTAGCTTTTCTGCTTGTTAAAAGTAGCCACAAGGTAATTTTGGCTTGAAACCTTTGACTTATATTCCCTTGTAGTTTATCAGTATGTGTGTGTGTGTGTGTGTGTTTTTACAAAGTAAGTAATTCTAAAAACTTGTGTAACTAAGTAATTTTCATTTTAAATCAGCTTTTAGAAATGTACATTTTATAATACAGTAATTGCAGATTTGGCTTCATGTGTGCCCTTTGTAGAGGCTATAAACTGAACAATTAACTGCATTTAAAGTTTTATTCTTTGGTGAAAATAATTTTCTGACTCCTTAAAGCTGTTTTAATTAGTGACCTTATGTCAATTAGAGACCCTATATTTGATTTGGGTATGCAAAATGAGATGGCAGTCATATTTTCTTTCATTGTGTTTTTAAACAATAAGCACTTGGTAATTTTTAAAAATATATCATTTGTTTCAAAGTAGTCGGTTTAAGGCTGTAAATTAATTGCACTAGAACTGTCTTTGGTTAAAATATTTTTGGAACATATTTTATCTTCATTGTTAAACTTCTTGTCCTTTTGAAGAGTACGTGATTTTTAAAAACAGCCAAATTGAGAAAACATTTTGGGTAATCAAGCTGATTAATTTTATTCGAGACTAAAGTGGAAGTATGACAAAGTAATTAAACTGATTTGGGATTTGTCTTGTAAACCACCTCTGAACTAGGTGATCCAAAAACATTTTAAGTAATTGTAGCGTCACTGGAGGGAATGAGTAGCCTTTGGAGATGCTTGCTTTGAAGATGGCCTTTCTCAGAGATACAAGTTCTATTATGTTTAAGAACTGTTTTCTTTCTTTACAGAAACGTTCTTTCCACACACACCCCAACTTTTATTAAGAAAATTTTTAAAAATCCCAAAATGTTTGAAGAATTATACCATGAACAACCATATACCCACAGCCTTGGTTCTTCGGTATTTTTGCAGAATAATATTTTGCTATATTTGTTTTATCTCTTCATCCATCAGTCTTATTTTTTGATGCATTTTATTGAAAGTCCACTGACTTCAAAGATTTGATATAATGAGCATTTTAGCTTTGGAGGAACTAGGGCATGCTCATTGAAGAAAACAAATTAGCTCCTGTGACCAGCTCAATTTCTCTCTTTTTCAGGATGCGTTCCACATGGTAGTTGAAGTACCACGCTGGTCCAATGCAAAAATGGAGGTATGTTTCACTTTACATTGATAGTCAGATGTAGGATATTAGTTTTAATCTAGCCACACTGATTCGCCCAAGGGTTAAACAGCTGAAGTTCAAAGTTTTCCTCTTTCTAGTCCTAATCTACTTTCCAATTGCATCTCCCATCGCCTGCCATTCTTTCCTCTGTGCTCCAGCTAAACTCAGCCATTTAGAATTGGCAAATTTGTTACAGACTTTCCTTCCCCACATCTTTGCTTCTGGAGTTCCCAAAGCCTGGAATTACCTTTTTCTCCTGTCTTGTTCTTAAATCCATCATTGACTCCTCCATAGGGCCAATGGGCTTTCCTTAGTCACCCCAACAAATGATCTTATTGGAATTTCTGTTGCATTTTGTTAATTTCCTCTTGATGACACCCAAGATATTTGGCTTTCTGTTAGTGGGTATTTATTATGTGTTTTATATTACTTAAGCTTTTCGGCGGTAATTATACTTCTCATGTAATAGACACTTAAATAATTGAATAATTTTTAAGTCCTTGAAAGGAAAGCTGAAGTTGGATAATATTTATTTTGTCTTTTTAATAAAAATCTTACTTCTCGAATGTTAAGATTTATTCCAGGTAAGTTTAGTTTTGCTTTCTGGAATTAGTAAATGTTCCTTTTGCCTTCTTGGTAGTGCCTGTAGACTTCAGATGTTTTCCACTTAAAGGCTGATTATGGAGAGACTTATTTCAAATTATAAAAATGTTAGCAGTAAAATATATCATTAAAGTGGAACTAGGGGACGTACATTCCATAATTAATTACCTCAAATCTTTATTTGAATAGTATTTCACATCCAGATATACAATGATTTGAAATTTTTTATTTCAGATTGCTACAAAGGACCCTTTAAACCCAATTAAACAAGATGTGAAAAAAGGAAAACTTCGTTATGTTGCAAATTTGTTCCCTTATAAAGGATATATCTGGAACTATGGTGCCATCCCTCAGGTATGTCTCTGTGCAATTGCTAGAAATGTACTTTTTAGCTAAAAAAAAAAAAATTAACCTACTGTTAGTAAAAAAGATTTAAACACCCTCAGAAAGTTTTTGCTGTAATAGATTTTTAAAACATAAGGAGTAATTAACTCATTTTAATACTTTTTTCAATAACTTATTTTCAAGATAAAGATATTTACAATGTTTAAGTTCGCATTTGAAAGTTTGTTCTTTTCTGAAATATTTTTCTTCCTATATATGTGGACTAGTTATATACTATACACATTCTTTTTTTATAGAATGAGTGACAAATCTATTAAGAGAAACGATATAGACTGTTTTTAGCACCAGGCAGACTAGGGTTCAAATCCCAAGGCCGCCACTTCTTAAGTTACTTAATTTGCCTCTGCTTCTTCCTCCCCAAGACATGACTGTCTCCTCCTGAGATATTAATAGTACTTAGCTCATATGGCTTTTGTGAGGAATAAAGTGCCTAGTTCTCACAGCTGTTGATCTTTATGTTGAGTCCTGATTCCTTCTTAAAGCTGAGCTCTCTGTGGTAAAGTAAGAAAGAGATTCTGATTTCCTAAACAGTCCTTTGAGGAGGTGGTGGTGATATGGTATCTGTGAGGTATAAATTATTTACCAATTTATCTGTGGGTGGTGGAGTATAAATTGTTTACCAATTTAATCCCAGCACAATGCCAGTGTGTAGTAGGACCTTATGTAACATTTGAAAAATCTCTAGAATCATGTCTATTATGAGTAAATGACAGATTTAATTCTGATTTGGCTAGGTCAATGCTATGGCACTTAACGATTTTTACACAAAATATTCAATATATTTTTTTCTTGTTGATAAATGCTTTGTTTTTATTAACCATTAAGCCTATTAAATAGAATCTACTGTGAAACTAGGTTACAAAATCATAGGTCAAATTCATTTAGCTTGTGAGGTAATTACAAAGTTGTTTGTCTGCCTTAATTATAGCATTTTACCTTGTACTTCAGTTGACCTAGTATTTAGCCTTGAAATATCATCCTTCTGGGAAAACATTGCTGAAATTCTTATTCTTCTGTAGGTTGGATCTGGCTTTGTTGGATCCGGTCTTCCTTTTTCATCCTTCACTTTTATCTTTTTTGCCTTTACTCCAGCTGAGTAGGCAAACAAATCCAAGAAATATGTTCTGGATTGGGGAAGAAATGAGCCAAAACAACAGCTACATTTTAAGCTTGACTTCTTGGCAAACATAGGCCATCTGTTTTTTTATGAGACGCTTTGTAAGGATTCTTTCTGTCTTACAACTTAGCAGGAAAGAAAACCAGCAATTTAAAGCTTCAGAAAATCCTGATTAAACTTTTCAATCTTGGCTCTTGGTCAGCGATGATACTTTTACCATCAGAACACATTAGTTTCTGTTTTCTTTTCTTTCCTTTTTTTTTAGGCAAGGAAACCCTTGGTTGACCTCACTGATTGCAAGGACCTTGTCAGCTTACGATCCCTTATTTTTTAATTTTTTATGCCTACAGCACCTGGTCTTCCTAGGTGGTCTCCCATCCAAGTACTAACCAGGCCTGACCCTGCTTAGCTTCCGACATCAGACGGGATGGGGCTTGTTCAGGGTGGCATAGCCGTAGACTCTGTTTTAATATTATTGCCAACCTACCTCTTTGGACATTTATTTTAAAGAAAATGTAGTTAGTAGCAGATTGTAAGTACAAAGAATTCTTCGAAGCAATTTCCTTTTAATATATATTTAAAGTAAATATTTGGATCTATATCTGTTTGCATTTGTCTCAGTAGGTGAGTGTTTTTTTGTTTTAAATAGGATCATTATTCATTCTAAAACATAAATTTAGGTTAGTGTTCCATGCATAATAGGGGCCCTGGCATTTAATTAAAATTATTGTGTGTAGTTAAGATTCTTAGATGCAAATAAAGAATTTTTTAAATGAGAAAAAATAGCTGAAGATAAGTATTTTTTTGCAGAAAGACTCCTGGGATGTTATCTTTTAATGTCAATGTGATCTACTTTGTCAGTAGCATGTATAGGAGTGATATGCTCTAATAAGTCTTTTTTTTTTAGACTTGGGAATACCCAGGACACAATGACAAACACACTGGCTGTTGTGGCGATAACGACCCAATTGATGTGTGTGAAATTGGAAGCAAGGTAATAGAATCTGAAATATTTTTCTTTAGTGTTTAAGATGATATTAATGAAATATACAAAGTTCATACTTTAAAAAAACATTGTGAATAATAACATTACTTTGGGTGATTAGAAGCTTCCATTTCATTTTAAGCATTTGTGTATTATAATTTGTACAGTTAAACCTAACCTAGAAAAAAATGCATATATGAGTATATGACTATACACATATTTGGAAGAAGTGGACATGTTCTGTGCTGCTTTAGAAGGCAGATGATTGGTCAATAGGTGAAGGGTACCAGGAGGCAAAATTCATCTCAATATAAGGAAAACCTTGCTTAATGGTTTAGAGTGATCAGTGAATTGATCACTGAAGCCAAATAACCTCAGAAGTTGGAGATTTATGGCAGGGATTCCTCTATCTAAAGTAGGTCTGCCCTAGGCGTCTATGGTTGTATATTTTTACGATCTTTCTCAGGCAGAGAGAAATAGTAAACAACTGGAAAGAAAGTTATCATTCAGTTTCTTAAGTCATAAAGTTCAGTCATATTGTATGACTTGTGTAACTCAGCGGCTTCTATAAAATAAAAGGTAAAGAAAGCATATTAAAATATGTATTTGAAACAAATTACGGAGGGTTTATTTTTGGCATAATCAATGACAGCTTAAAAGATATTAGTTACCCTGAACTATGTCACTGATTTTCTTAGGACCTGTAAGTAAAACTGATAGGCATTTACTTGGTTAGCTTTTTAAAAATTGCTTATAGGAACAATCCTAAGGTAAGTTTGCAGAAACTTGGCATCTTCTTTATTTCCTGTTATCCACCAAGTAAAGCTTTTCTTCCAAAATTTTGTTCTGTAGTGTTGTCTTGACTGTGGTTATTGACTTTCAGGTATGTGCAAGAGGTGAAATAATCAGGGTGAAAGTTCTAGGCATATTGGCTATGATCGATGAAGGGGAAACTGACTGGAAAGTCATTGCCATTAATGTGGATGATCCTGATGCAGCCAATTATAATGGTAAGAAAATTTGAAGAGTCTGAAGTCTTTGTATCGAAATCTGATGCCCCACTTAACCTGTAATGATATAACTGTAAGCTCATGCCTACAAACTGTTAAAAGAATGGCAGAGCAAAACATTTGACAAAGGATTGTTATTTCTAATACTGAACTTCTATAATTAGTAAACTTTCCCCTTCATTCCAGGAAAGAAAAATCTGGTAGTTTGTGTTTACTCTTTTTTTTCCTCTCTTTTCTCACATACTCCTACTCCGTTGTTCTATTTATTTATTTTGAGATATAATCTACATACCATAAAAGTCACCATTTTAAAGTGTACAATCCTATGGTTTCTAATATATTCACTAGATTGTGCAACCATCACAACCATTAATTCCAGAATATTTTTACCATTCCAACAGAAAACCCCACCCACATCCATTAGCAGTCATGCCCTATTTCCACTTCCCTCAGTCCCCAGCAGCCACTAATCTATTGTTTGTCTCTGTGGATTTGCCTAGTCTGAACATTTCACATAAATGAGTTCATATGATATGTCTGGCTTCTTTCACTTAGCATAATGTTTTCAACGTTCATCTACATTGTAACATATATCATTATTTCATTCTTTTTTTGGCAGTAAAATTAATGTAACACAAAATTAACCATTTTAACTGTTTTAGAGTCAGATTTCGGTGGCATTTAGTACATTCACATTTTCATGCAACTATCACCACTACCTAGTTCCAGAACATTTTCATCACCCCAAAAGGAAACTTTCTACCTTTAAGCAGTCACTCCCTATTCGTTCCTCCTTCCAAAGCCCTGACAACTGCAAATATGGGTATTTCGTATGTGTGGAATCATAAAATATGTGGCCTTTTGTGTCTGGTTTCTTAGCATAATATTTTCTAGGTTCATCCATGTTGTAGCATGTATTAGTACTCGTTCCTTTTTATGGCTGAATACTACTCCATTGTATGGATATATATCACATTTTGTTTATCCATTCATCTGTTGATGGACATTTGGTTTGTTTTTGGCTATTAGGAATAATACTGCTGCTGTGAATATTCCTGTACAAGTTTTTGTATGGACGCATGTTTTTAATGCTCTTGGGTGAATATACCTAGGAGTGGAGTTGCTGAGTCATATGGTAGCTCTTAGGTTTAAGCTTTCGAGGAACTGCCAAACTTTTTTCCAAAGCAAGCTGCTCTGTTTTACAGTCCTGCCAGCAGTGCATAAGAGTTTTGATTTTTCTACTTCCTTGCCAACACTTGTCATTAATCTTTTTTATTATAGTCATTCTATAATAAAATCTTTTAATGGAGTATAGGTTAACAATTCTGAAACTCCTATATATGTATACTGGATTTGAACAGTTAAGTAAATGGATGGCAGATGGTGGGGGCTAGATTTCTCACTGTTGGAGTGGGAAGTTATAGATAAGCAAGAGAGAGAGCTAGAATGAGCCATGTGGTAATGGATAGTTGGAGGTATCAGTAAGAACTGTTTAATTTTACTAGTGAGATACAGGTGGATACATATAGGAATATTTTTAGATATGTGTATATACAGGGTTAGGGTACACACTTTTTTTTTTTTGCTCTATAAGCTGAGAGGGCCTAAAAGACCCTTTCAGAAGCAATGAGCACATCTAGCATCCAGATCTTGGTTTAGTTTCTAATGCTATTCTTCAATAAAAGGAATCAAGGCTCCTTGGAGAAATAGCTGATTTTTATGGTTAGGGTGGGGACTATATAAAATAAGCCTGGAGTATAGTCCAGAAAATAATAAAGTGCTTTTTTTAAAAAACATCTTAATTACACTTTTTGGGTGGCTCCATGGTGTAGTGGTTAGCATGTCTTCTTTACACACAGGAGGTCCTGGGTTCACGCCCCAGGTGGAGCCATGGACCATACCCCAGGTGTGCCAGGCCCCAGGTGCACTAGGACTCCCGAGTGAGCCTGGCCCCGGGTACATGCCGTGAGTGTGTGGGAGGAAACACCCCACCTTCAGAGATCCAGTTCTTAAGGGGAAACGGCAACATCCATAGGTCAGGGGTGGAAGTGGGTGGGGGGTGGATTAAAGAGAGGGCAAAGCTGAAACAATTTGAGCAAAAAAAGAAAGGGTGGGGGGTGGAATTAAAGAAGGGGCAAAGCTGAAACAATTTGAGCAAAAAAAGAAAGTAATATTAGATCATAATCCAAAGAATAAAATATCCGTGAGTCCATACTGACATAAATAAGTGATTGAATAAATAAATAAATGGGGAAGAATAGTCAAGTTCCCATGCAGAAGAATTCTAAATAATTTATATAAATATTTTCACCCTCAAGGAGGTGGCACATACTCCCCATTCCTGAATTATGGGCTATGCACAGTGACTTCCTTCAAAAGAGTCCAATATGGAAAAGGGGGTCGGAAAGAATAACTTGCTTGACAGCTGAGAAACCTAACAAACACTACCTCAGCCAGGTTACCAAGGTCAACATCAACAGAGATGAGTCATCTTAAGAGCATATACTCTTGAAATGATGTGTTTTTAATAATATTTGACCTCTGTGGTCTTTCTCCCCCAAACCCATTACCCTAGTCTGATCTTGAGAAAAAGAAAAGACAATCCCAATAGGGCGGCATCTTACAAAATGCCTGACCAGCACCCCTTAAAATAATCAAGGTTGTCAAAAACAAGTTTGAGAAACTGTCATAGGAAAGAGGAGCCTGAGGAGTCATGACCACTAAACATAGTATGGCATCCTGGATGGGATCCTGGAATAGAAAAAGGACTTAATAATAATGTGTCACTATTGGTTTATTAATTGTGACAAATATAAGTATCTTTTCTGTAAATCTGAAACTGTTCTAGGGGCTTGCGGTAACTAAACAGGGGAGCAGGCCTGGGAAGCGATTTGATACTTGGCAGGCTGGCCCAGCTCTGACTGGGAGTAGAGCTGGGCGGTAACCTTTCAGGAAGGGGCATTGTTGAGTTTGGTTCAGACCAAGCTTAGTTCCTGGTTACTGGAGTCTTGGGAATGTGGAAGGAATGTTGCTTTTCTGCATTAAGCTACCCCTCAGTTGGGGAATATTATAGCAGTACTTCACAGAGCTTGAGATCCCCTGTATCCAGAATGAAGAGAGGATTGCACTGAATATTTGTGATAGTGTTGCACTTTCTGTTTCAGACATAAAAGATACAGCACACTTCGAGATGCTGGATAGTTTATTAGTCCGGTAGTGAGTGGTGGAAAGCTGTGAGCAAGTGAACACTGACTCGGAAACTGCAGTCATAAACGTAACCTAATCCAGTAAGAACCAAGCTAGACAAGCTTTAAACAAACTGACTGGATTCCAGTTGGAGAACTTCACATTGAAAGTGGCCTGTATCTCTGATGAATGGCTACCTAGCAGAGCCCCTCACAGCAGCTCCAACGTCTCCATGGGATTGGGCAGAGGGGCTCATTGATGTAGGGGTCTTCAGGATTGGTGTTCAAGCAGAAACTGTGGCTTGCCTCTACACCTTCTGGCTCCCACCCAATACATAGGGGCCATCATAGAAAAAGAAGGTTCCACCATTTAGAACATCACCAAACAGTCTAAAACCGATGTCCATTGTAAAGAGAATGCAAGTGCTTCTGAGAAGTCAATTACTATCCTCTGTAACCCTTAGGGTACCTCTGTGGCTTATAAATCTATTCTGGAGATTATGCATAAGGAAGCTCAAGATAAATTCATAGAGGAGAGTCTCTTGAAGATTTTAGCCCATAACTTAATAGGCTGTCTTATTGGCAAGGAAGAGAAGACACCTTAAGAAAATTGAGCAAGACATCATGATACTTCCACTGTAGAAATTGATGCTATATAACTACAGCATTACAGTTAAAGACAATGTTGAAACATGTGCCAAAGCTGAGGAAGAGGTAATGAAGGAAATCAGGGAGTCTTATGAAAATGAAATTGCTTCTATGAATCTTCAAGTACATTTAATTCCTGAATTAAATCTGAATGCTGGATTAAATCCACTTCAGGGATGCCACCTCCCACATCAGGGCCCCCTTCAGCTATGATTCCTCCTTACGGTTTGAGCATTCAGACTTCATCTATTTATCCCAGCCTTATCTGTAGGTGACATTTATTGGCAAGCTGGAGCAGGACATCAAACAGCTTTCTTGCTTTGCAGGAACTTAAGATCGCTCGAGCTGAAGCACCAGATGTTAGTGAGGATAGTGATGGCCTTCAGAAGCTCAGTTCAAGGCTCATGGAAGAATTTATGGAAAAATTAAGAAAAAGAAAACTTTGTTAGTCCTAAAGAAGAGGTGAAACTTGAAGGTCATATCATAGTGCCATCCTTTGTTGCTGGCAGGGTTTTTGGGAAAGGAGGCAAAACGATGGATGAGCTCAAAAATTTGTCAGAAACAGAAGTTGTCCCTCATGACCAGACCTTGACGAGAACAATCAAGTGATGGTCAAAATAACTGGTCACTTCTATGCTTGCCAGGTTGCCTAGAGAAAAATTCAGGAAATTCTGACAGCAGAAAGATCTGTAAAGTGGACCTCCTCAGTTAAGACAGAAGCAAAGGCTCAGGAAACAGCCCACCACAGAGGCAGATGCCAAACCAGAGACAGATTGCTTAACCAACAGACAGGTGCTAAACCCCTATCCAGAATGCACAAGTTTTTATCTAGCCAGTTGTTTCTGAAGACCAGGCAACTTTTGAACTACTATCTCTATGAGAATGTATACTTTATGCTCTCTAAAATATATGACACCAAGCTTTAAAAAAATAAGTAAGGGGAAGGGAGAGAAAAAAGAGGAGCTCTGCTCTTCCCTTTGTTGTATCCTCAGTGTAACAAATTTTCTAATTTTTCTTAATATTTCTTCATAATGCCAGAAATTGGCTTAATGATGTATTCACTAAATTCATTGAATAGATAAAAATAGATTGCTTCTAAGTCCAATTGTTAAAATTGGACCAGAATCAAATTATTACAGGAACTTAAATATTAAGCTGTTAGCATAGAAAAACTGTTCTCAGTTTTATATATTTTATTTTTAATTATGTTTATTGGTTAATACAATTATATAATTTTCAGGTGTACACTGTAATTCGACATCTATATATTCTATGTGTGATTACCACCCAAAGTCCAGTTTCCTTCAGCTACCATATATTTGATCCCCTTTACCCACTTCACCCTCCCCCTACCCCTCTGTATTGACCTCCTTTACCCCGTCTACCTGTCCCCTCCTCCCTCACCCCCTACCCTCTGGTAACCACTAGTCCATTGTCCATGTCCCTGAGTCTCTGTTTGTCCTGTTCATTTGTTGCTTTTAGGTTTATATCCCACATATAAATTATATCATCTGATTTTCAACTTTTTCTGTCTCGCTTATTTCACTTAGCATGATTATCTCGAGGTCCATCCATGTTGTTGCAAATGGCAGTATTTCATCTC
>NW_006438113.1:13642144-13702848 GCF_000325575.1 Pteropus alecto
CTTATTTTTAAGCTTATAATGCCTTGATCCTAGTAAAGGTTGCACTCCTCTGCTTCTATCAGCCTGCTAGTCACCTTACTCCTAATTATGTATTTTCTTTTTTGTCATTTTGTTTTAAGTGAGCTGACCCCTTTCAGTATTTCCTATAGTGCAGGCCTCGTAGTGGAGAATTCCCTCGAGTTTTGTATTTCCGGAAAAGTCTTTATTTCTTCTTCATATCTAAAGGAGAGCTTAGCTGGATACATTATTCTTGTCTGGTAGTTCCTTTCACTTAATAGTTTAAATATTTGATTCCATTTCTTTCTGGCTTGTAAAGTCTGCGCTGAGAAGTCCGACGATAATCTGATGAGTTTTCCTTTATAAGTTACCATTTTCTTCTCCCTGGCTACCCTGAGAATTCTATCTTTGTCGTTGATTTTTGATAACTTTAATACAATGTGTCTTGGTGAAGACCTTTTTAGGTTGATATAATCGGGTATTCTGTTAACTTCTTGAATTCCAAGCTCCAGCTCATTCCTTAGATTTGGGAAATTCTTGTCCACTATTTGTCTGAAAACGCTTTCTAGTCTCTGCTCCTTTTCCTTGCCTTTAATAATGCCCATTATTCTTATGTTTCTGCTACTGATAGTATCAGCTAGTTCTTGAATTTCTCTTTCATTATTTTTCATTCTTCAGTTTCTCTCTTCATCTGATTTATTTCTAGATTTCTGTCTTTGATATCACTGATCCTCTGCTCCATTTGGTCGACTCTATTTCCCAAGCTTGTTATTTCATTTTTCAACTCTTGCATTGTGTTTTTTTTAATCTCCAGAAGATCTGTTCTTCTTGAGGGTTTCAATCTCCTTGCTCTACTCATCTAGTTGTTTTTTCAATTCCTGAAATTGTTGATATGACTTGTTTTGGAACTCATCGAAGTTTTTCAGAAGTACCATCCTGAATTCTCTGTCATTTAAGTTGCATATTTGTATGTCTTTAGGCTTATTTTCTGGAGATTTTTCTCTTTCTTTCTGAGCCGCATTGTTACCTTGGTTGTTCTTGGTGTTTAATGGACTATTTCTCTGCCTGACCATTAATGGAAGTGTATTCTACTGCTTTTCCAGAAAGAAGATTTATTATATAAAGGTCTCTCCTTAGCCTCCTACAAAGAAGGCGCTTTTCTTTTGGTTTCCAGTAGGTGGCCTCTAAGCCTCTTGGATTCCTGCTTTATATAAAGCCTAAATAATGTTTTGTTTTGTTTTTTTTTTTAATTTTTTTGTGGAAATTTAATCACACTCACTACCCTCAGTTTCGGTCCCTGTCAGTGTTAGCAACAGTTTCAGTAGCGTTTGCTCAGATTCCCCTGGGGCTTCACAGTGGCGGTCTCTGAGGGAATGTGGGGAGGTGCCCTCTGGGTTGGGAATGGGGCCTGCGGATCAGCCTCAGTTTGGTAGCCGCAGCTAGTAAAAATCAACTGTTGTTTCTCTGTGGCTCCATCCCGCTTCTCTGCTTTCTGCCCTGATGACTGGGCCCTGCTGCCGGCTGCATAGAAGTCCCAGCACTTCCAGGCAGGAATGTTCAGGGAAGTCATCGTACCTTCACCCCTCCCCCTCCTCCTGCAAGGAGCTCCAGCAGCTGCTAGAGGCAGCTTCTTTATTTCTCCCAGTCTATCGCCTGATACTCAGGGTTCTGACCTGTGGTAGTTCTTATGCACAGATCCCACACTCAGACTTGCCGTTGTGCAGTTTGGGTGATTTTTGTTCAGTTTTAGATGTTCAGCTTATTGTTGTTTCGAGGAGAGAGATCTGAGGATGTGTCTCACTCCGCCAGGTTTCCCAGAATCAGCCCTCAGTTTTATTTTTATCTAACTTAACATGGATAACCTAAGGAAGTGCTGAAGGGTATTGGCAGGGGTATTAAATGTGCATTTTTTTTCTCAGTTACCTCAGGCATTTGGTAATGCGCTGAAAGCAAAACTTTTAAAATTTTCATATACTTTATAAAGATAAAAACCCATCTTTTTTAAAAAAAATAAAATTTAATTCGCTAATAGGCAAATAACAGAAGAATTTTACTTCTGGCTGGTAACAGTAAAGCTGGAAAAGTAATATCAAGTTTTTTGAGGCTTTTGGCATAGTTACTGGAAAACTTGATAAATGCTTTGTGATATGGAGCAGTGCCTGTATTTAGAGAGCAGCAATACCATTTATTTTTTTGTTTATGGTAGGGAAAAGTTTTTGAAACAGAGCGAAGTAGTTGCAAGAGGTTTTTGGAATGGCTAGTTTAAATGGCTTTAGGAGACTTCAGTTTTTTTGTTTGGCTACGTGATTGAATGTGCTTTTGACTATTGCTACCTAAAGGAAGTGCATCAATAAAGAGATGTAGCCCCTGTGGACCTGAAACTGATTGGCAAATGCAAGTATCAGCTTGTTTTATAGGATGCTTCATTTGCTAAGCGTCCTCTGACCAGTTGGTTTACTCTTTGAGCAGACCCCAAAAGATCAGCTTTGTGAAGACCAATGGGGCAGTTAGATGGTGTGACAGTGTTTGAAGGCAATAAAAGACTGCATCTCCGTGTGTATGGCACTGTCCTGAGCCTCACTCAGCTACTTTGGAGATTTTTAAACAATGATAAATCAAGGAAATTGAAAGGCCACCCGAAATATTACATAAAATGCAGTAGGATTTCTATATTCTCTGCAACTAGTTATTTGAAAATAAGTCAAAAATAAGTAAAGAATATAAGAAAACAGTTTTTGGAATATAATTTGAATGACTATAATGGAACATTTAACCTTTGATATAGAACTCATTTGCCCATTCCATAACTTAACGGCAAAGCCTGATATATACAATTATGTGGGTGGTCTCCACGGACACGCTTCTCTCAGAATTGTTTCTGTATTGCTTTTCATAACATGATCACAGTCATCATATTACACTGATCTCAAGGGCATATATGATAATCCTTTTTAAAAAATCATTTTGGCTCATTTGTATTTCAAGATGAATTTCTACAGACTAGGTAAGTTTTTCTGATGATATGCATATCAGACATTTTGAAAATGACTTGAAATGTTTTCTTAAAGGTTTTCAGAAAACCAGTTTATTTTGTAGATTTAGCGGAAAAGTGCCCTTTTTGTCACTGAATTTATCCAGCGTTCATAAATTGCTAAAAAAAATTGCTAAAAAACAAAACACGATTGGCTTCCTTGTTGGATTTCAGGTGAGGTGTGCTTAAGCCAGAGAGCTCTTCCTCAGTGTTTGAGTTTTAGTGTGTGTGTGTGTATTTAATACACATAGGCGTTGCATTTAAGGTGTTGCATTTATATCTGCTGGTTTAAATTCTAGCCTTTTAATGTGGCAAATCATGTTTTATTTTTAATTAAGCATTGGTAATAGAGTATCTGGTGATAGCTAGGATATAATTCTGTAACTGAGTTTGTATTTACTGCATATGGATCATTTCTAGATACCTTGATGCTGAATAAAGTTTTTTATCATTAGGCGCCAAAAAAACTGTTCTAAAATTAAGTTTATGTCTACGGCCAACCTGAAAAAGCTCGATCCCAACTGATCTTGGAAGCTAAGCAGGGACGGTCTTGGTTAGTACTTGGATGGGAGACCACATAGGAAGACTGGGTGCTGTAGGCATTAAAAAATAATAATAATAATTAAGTTTATTAGAAAAAAGGGCAACTAGAATACTTTGATAGAATAGTTAATAGGATATGAAATGCTATTGAGAAGGCCTGAAGACTGTGCGAGCCAAATATATATATGGGTGTGACTTCTAAAACAATTCTGTAGATGTTACAGGGCTGATGGCTACTATATCTCAGTCGTTGGGAAGAACACTTTGTGTCAGTGTCCAGTAGGCTGTGAAGCTTTAATTGTTTTTTCTCGTTGGATTGTGCAATGAGACGTTAACCTGGGCATCATTGTTAGTAATGCCTTTGGAAGTACTCTGCTCCAGTAACTTTCTGAAGACAGAACATCTTAGGCTGGTGACAGAAGTCTTCATATGCACCTGCCAGTGAATCCTATATTTCATACTGCAGCTGCTTACCCATAGTTAGAAAACAGAATGTTTTGTAGACCCCAGAGACTCAACCAGTGCAAAGCAACTGGTGTAGCAGGGCCTCCCAACAATTTCAACTTCAGTGTTATCAAATTCATTAATAAGGGTACATGTCAAAGATCTGGGTATTTCTCCAGGATATCCCATAATTTCTGTGTCACTTGAAGGTGACAGCTTCAGAACTGCAGAAGACAGCATTGTGGTTTATCTTTCAGGTTGTATCTTATCTGTTGGATTCTTAGGTCTAATTAAGCTATTCAAGTCTGGTAACCAAATTAAAATTTGGGATTTCTTATGTAAGAGTCAGCATCTTTACATTGATCACAAGAGCGTTGATGGTTATAGATGTTTAATGAGTTTACAGCAACCAGTCTATGGCCATCCACTGGTAGTTTGTACCTAGTTTCAGATATCCTGGTAGTAGTCCATTTATTCTCCTAGGCATTGTATTTTCTTAATCACATTTGTTTAAGCTAGGTGATCTCAAAGCACTATTATTCTGTCATTACCATGTAGTGACAAGAAACTTTTTTTGTCTTGTTAAGATTTGTCTTAAGATGAATAAGAAAGATTTGTCTTCTTATTGGAAAGAGTATTGGACCAGGTGCTGAAATGTGGATTCTTTGACTTATTAACCATATGAACTCTGGTTAAGTTCATAATAATTAAATACCATGATTTTGTGGGGGCAATTAAACGAGAGACTAGGTAAAAATGCTTTGCAAAGTAAAAAGCACCATACGAAGGGAGGATAAATTGCTCCTTTAGCCTTCTACACAAGAAGTATTTTTCAAATATCCCAAAGAAGATTGGTTTTTAGAACATTTACAGAAAATTGGTATTATGATCAATATCACTTAGACCCAGCAATTCTACTTATAAGTATTCCATGTAATTCCTCATAAATACATACAAAGACATATGTTGAAGGATATTCATTGCAGCATTGTATATAGTAGCAAAAATCTGGAAAGAGCTTAAATATCCATCACCAGTTAGATTGTTAAATAATTATGGTCTGTCTAGGCAATGGAATACCGTGTGGCCATTCCAAAGGATGAGGAAGACCTGCATATACATATGCGGAAAAAACACTAAGGCAAAATGGTATTATTGTTTTCTGCTTCTGTTTAAATAAATATATATATTTGCATATGTATATAAATTCTTCTTAAAGGACTATAAGAACACCAGTCCTTTACTAGTGCAATGGGAAGAAGAATAAAGGGATGCTTTTTGTTTCAGATACTTCTATATCGTTTAAATTTAGTACAGCGAGAAGGCATTCATACCATTTGTTAACTCTTTGATGGTACAACTGTGATTTTGTTGATCATGTGTCCATTTGCAAATGTGCTGTACACATGCTAAAGGGCATGCTCTGGCCACAGTTAAGCCATGCTTGTCATTATGTCAGCGCCTTTCTGCTAGGGCCTCATTTCCTTGCAGTAGAGGCTATTAGAACCCTGAAACTTCCCCGAGTGGCTAGCCCCTATTGTCTTTGGTAGGATGTTGATGGTGCAAGTAGCATGCCGCTTTCCCAAAGTGTCAGCCTAAGGCAGCATCTGTCATCAGTTATTATCTGAAGAAGTTTATCAGGGTTTCTAGATGGAGAGAAACTCTTGACTAGCCACATCTTCTGGAGGGACACACACACAGAGCCATGGAAGAGGGTAGGCTACCCAGGTCAGCATGTTGATTGTCTTTGTCATTGTGGAACCCAAGATTGATAGATCCCCTCCCACCTCAGTTGTGGGAATCAGTGCAAGTGAGCATTTCATACTCATGGTTGTAAGGTACAGCAGTGCACAACTGGTTAGAAGCTGAACCCAAGAAAGAAAAGCACAGAATGGTACTGTCTTTGGTAGGATGTCGATGTGGCATCAAGAGGCAGTTCTGGTAGCTCTGCAGACCACTGGCTTGGTCTATATGTATATAACGGACAATACAAAGAACAAACTGATGGTCAGGATTCCTCAGTCTGGATCCAGCACACCTTTCAGTGTCTGGTTCACAGTCAGAGAGTTAGTCAGCTCTTATACTTTTTTCTTGCTGTGATATAATACAAAAATATATTCGATCTTAGTCTTCAGTTCCTGGCCAAAAAGCTCTTAAAACCCTTGGAATTTCCTAAATGATGAGTGTCTTTTGATATTTAGGATGAGCCCTTTCATCACACCTGAGTTTATGCTAATAAGGCGACTTATGGTGGGGCCCCTAGCTAGTCTCAGTCTGGGACTGGTCAGCAGAAAGACCAAGTGATTAAAGGGTGAGACCTTTCAATCCCGCCCACCCACCTACCTCTGGGACCCAGAGAGGAGGTTAGGTATTGAGCTCTATAAAAACTCTGGAGTAATGAATGACATTTGGAGCACTTCCGGGTTGGTGAACACATTAAAGTGCTGGGAGGGTGACACGCCTGCCCTGAGAGGGCATGGAAGCTCTACACCCTGCTTCCATCCATCCATCCATCCCTTGCCCTATGTATCTCTTCCTTTTGGCTGTTCCTGAATTGTATTCTTTATAATAAACCAGTAGACATAATAAAGTGTTTTCTTGAGTTCTGTAAGTCATTCTAGCAAATTAGCAAACCTGAGGAAAGAGTTGTAGGAAACTGATTTACAGCAGTTGTTTAGAAGTATAGGTGGCCTGAGATCTGCCTGAAGTGGGATAAGTCTTGTGAGACCAAGCCCTTTAACTTGTGGGATCTGATGCTAGTTCCAGTAGATAGTGTCATTAAATTGAATTGTTGGACACCTAGTTCGTGCCTGAAGAATAGAAGAATTGGTCGGAAAATTTGTTGGAAAACATCATATACTTGCATTTCGGATTTCTGGATTTTCAAATTACTTCTCTATTAGGTGACACATTTTATATGAATTGTAAGTTTCTTGAAATTTATCAGTATTTAAACATTTTCCACTTCATTTTATAAATTTTCCATACTTTTAGTGGTACTATGATAACAGAATGCATGATATTTTTTAACTATATATTATAAATTGAACTTGAGCAAAGTTATTTTATACAAATATAAATAAGCTTCTGTTGTTGAATGTATTCCTCCTTCCCAAAATACTTTTCCTAATTGATTTATTTTAGGCTTGTATCTTCTATTTGCTTGCACCGAGCAGGCAGTTTGGTCATTTAAAGTTGAGTGTGTTGACACTGAGGCTAACCATTGTTGATGACCAAACAGAAAATTTTAAGTTTTTTTAAATAGAATACTTTTCTGTTGTCCAGAAGTAAAACATTGTGATATATAGAATGCCTATACTATAGAGTTAGGAAAGTCTAGTCACATTTAATATGTAACCCATCAGCAGATATCGGTGTAATCCATTTTTCTTGTCTTTTAGTATGTAATTGGGGTGTGAGCCTCTGAATGGAGCCTCACCCTGTCTTTTTAACTATCATCTGCCCTTCTTGTAGAAGTTATCCACACTTACCAAACTCTTCTTTCCTTATATAGCCCCCAATCATTTCTCCTCTTATCCAATAGAAGTCACTATTGTACTGCTTGTTTTCTTACTACTTAATGTCAGAGCTATTCTAAGACACTAGATGATTTCCTTTTAATGTCTATATGTGTTCTCATCTCTCAATAAGGTGGTTAGCCCTAACATTTCTTGAATTTTTATTATAACTATCCCATAGCTCCTTCAAAGTAAATACGTACTTGATATTTTTATCACATAAATAATTACATATGCACCTTGCAATCTGCTTATTCTCTTCAAAGATATTAATGATGTCAAGAGGCTGAAACCTGGCTACCTTGAAGCTACAGTGGACTGGTTTAGAAGGTACAAGGTTCCTGATGGAAAACCAGAGAACCAGTTTGCTTTCAATGCAGAATTTAAAGATAAGGTAATATGTCATCCAGAACTGTAGCTTTAGGTCTGTTTGTAGAGACTTATAATTTAACCTATCGTTACCATTTAGATACTATATGATCATAAAAAATGTGTAAAGATATAATAGGGTCTACGGCCATGCCACTCTGAACGTGCCCGATCTCGTCTGATCTCGAAAGCTAAGCAGGGTCGGGCCTGGTTAGTACTTGGATGGGAGACCACCTAGGAAGACCAGGTGCTGAAGGCGTAAAAAATAAAATAAAATAATTAAAAAATGAAAGATTGTAAGCTGAATTATCTTTTTTTTTCTTTTCTTCTTTTTAGTTACAAAATAATGATGACAAATGTATGTTCATGAATGTTGATACTAAGAATACTTTTCTATCATTGTAATGCATACCTCCTCACATTACAGGACTTTGCAGTTGATATTATTAAAAGCACTCATGACCTTTGGAGAGCCTTAGTGACGAAGAAAATTGATGGAAAAGGAATCAGTTGGTAAGTGTTGACTCTTCTCGGCATGTTTAGCACACAAATCAGACCAGCTTGCTCCTAAAGGTTTTAATGACCATAAAACACCAAACCATTACTTTCACTTAGAAGAGAGATAATGGGTTTTGTCAGTCAGTGCTCAAGTGAGTAGGAAGGTAGATATATAAACAACTGAAAAGTGCCTATAAGATACCTTCTGAACAAGTACAAACTAAAACTATAAGGGGGACAGTGAGATCAGAGCTTTGTGAGGGTAATTGGGAAAGGCTGCCTAGCATCTGCATGCTCAGAATGTAATAGGTAAAATAAGGCTGAGTGCAAGAGTTGATATTCTTCTGATGTAAGTATGTAAGGTACATCACAACTAAATCAGTATCTACCAAGCACACAAAATTTACTGCCACTAATAATAACAGCTAATATTTATCGTGCAGTGAATGTTTGCACCAAGCATGTAGCAGAGATGTAGGAAGATTAAACTTAACCAGTCATCCCACAATAAGTGTTTCAGAGTTAAGACCTGTATCAAAATCTATCTGGCCCACAACCCATATTCAGGACAATATACTTCCTCTTAGTTATTTAAAGATTTATAAGAGAATGTCCAGTATCATCACTTAACTAATGTTGTTCTAGAAATAGTAGTGGTCAATGAGGTAAATACGAGAAACGATGTGTTTTAATGCAAGAATATTGGAAAAGGGGGAGCATATTGGGGCACCTAGAATTGTGTACCTAGAAAACTCTAGAAAAAATAAAGAATTCAGCAAGGTGACAAAATGAGTATATGTGTACAGCTGACCCTTGAACAACATGGGTTTGAACTCCATGGATCCACTTACATGTAGATTTTTTCCAATAAATACATATAGTATTATAAATGTATTTTCTCTTATTTTCTTAATAACATTTTCTTTTCTCTATAGTTTACTTTATTCTAAGAATACAATACATTGTAAATATACAATTTATTGTAAGTATATAATACATGTAACATGCAAACTATGTGTTAATTGACTTTATGTTATCAGTAAGGCTTCTGGTCAATAGTAGGCTATTATTAAGTTTTTGGAGAGTCAAAAGTTATATGTGGATTTTTGATTGATGGGATCAGCGCCCCTAAGCCCCACACTGTTCAAGGGTCAACTGTATAAGATCATACTGTATTTATTTTTTCTGTCTGACTTGTTTAACTTAACATAATGCCCTCAAGGTCCATCCACGTTGTTGTAAATGGCAAGATTTCATTCTTTTTTAATGGTTGTATTATATTACATTGTGTGTGTGTGTGTGTGTGTGTATCCCATTTTCTTTATCCATTGATGGACATTTTGGTTGTTTCATGTCTTGGCTATTATGAATAATGCTGCAATGAACATGGGAATCTCCATATGTTTTTAAATTAGCGTTTTAATTTTCACTGAGTAAATACCCAGAAGTGGAATTCTAGATCATATGGTAGTTCTGTTTTTAATTTTTTGAGGAATCTCCATACTGTTTTCCATAGTGGCTGTGTGCATTTCCCACCAACAGTACACAGTTCCCTTTTCACCACATCTTTGCCAACACTTGTTATCTCTTGTCTTTTTGATGATAGCCATTTTAACAGGTATGAAGTGATTGATACTTCGTTGTGGTTTTGATTTGCATTTCCTTGATAATTAGTGATCTTGAGCATCTTTTCATATACCTGTTGGCCATCTGCATATCTTTGGAAAAATGTTCAGGTCCTCTGCCTGTTTCTTAGATTATTTTTTTCCCTCATTATTTAGTTGTATGAGTTCTTTATACATTTTGGATATTAACCCCTAATCAGATTGTGATTTGCAAATATTTTCTCCTATTCAGTAGTTTGCCTTTTCATTTTGTTGATGGTTTCCTTTCCTGTTCAGAAGCTTTTAGTTTGATGTAATCCCATTTATTTATTTTTGCTTTTGTTGCCTTTGCTTTTGGCGTCAAATCCAAAAATTTATCACCAAGACATGTCAAGAAGCTTATTTACTGCCTGTGTTTTATTCTAGGAGTTTTATGGTTTCAGTATGCCATTTAAGTCTTTAATCCATTTTGAGTTCATTTTTGTGTATGGTGTAAGATAGTGATCCAGTTTTGTTCTTTTGCATTTTGGATGTCCACTTTCTCCACTATCATTTATTAAAAAGACTGTCTTTTCCCTGTTATATATTCTTGGCTCCTTTGTCATAAATGAATTGACCATATACGTGTGGGTTTATTTCTGGGCTCTCCTTTCACTTCCATTGATCTATGTATGTTTTTATGCCATTACCATACTGTTCTAATTATAGTATATAATACTGTAATATAGTTGAAATTGGAGAGTTCAGTGATGCTTCCAGGTTTGTTTTTCTTTCTCAAGATTGCTTTGGATATTTGGGGTCTTTTGTGGCTTCATACAAATTTTAGGATTCTATTTGTGTGAAAAATGCCATTGGAATTTTGATAGAGATTGCACTGGACCTATAGATTGCTTTGAGTAGTATAGACATTTTAACAATATTCTTCCAATTCATTAGCATGGAATATATTTCTATTTATTTTAGTGGACATTATTATTTTACAATATATATTTATATGTATAACTATAAAATATTTAGAAGATACAGTTTTTTCAAGTTTTTTCATTAATGTGTCATCGTTTTCACTCTACAAATCTTTTACTTCCTTGTTTAAATTTATTCCTAGGTATTTTATTCTTTTTGATGCAGTTGCAAATAGGATTATTTTCTTAATTTCTCTTTCAGAAATGTAACAGATTTTTGTATACTGATTTTGTCCTGCAACTTAAGTAAACTTGAGGTTCAAGTAAACCGAACTTGAATCTCATCTGGTCTACCATCTTCAGCTTCTTTTTTAACTCTTAAGAGAAGTTTTTGTTACTGTGACTCATGACTACTCTTTTTTTTTTTTCTTTTTAATTTAATAGCATGAACACCACAGTGTCTGAGAGCCCCTACAAGTGTGATCCTGAGGTGGCCAAAGCCATTGTGGATGCTGTATGTAAAAGTTTCTTTGAAAAAGAACATAACTAGTAGCTAAAATATATGGTGGTAAATGGGGATAGGAAGTATTTCTTTCAACAACTATTTGAGGATCTCCTGTTTGTATACTACTGTGTGAGGTCTTGAAATTACAGACCATGAACACATGTAAGGACACATTTGACAGCGTAAAAGTTGAGGGTGGTCCTTGCCAACCCTCAATTGGGCAAATAGCAAAAGTAGGACAATTTGTAGCAATCAAAATGATTCCAGAATGTACTGACTAACCCAAGTGCCTATGTACCTTATCATAAGCCATTTTTCACAAAAGAAACAATGGGAACTTCTTTGACTTGCTTTTAGCAAGGACTGAGAAAGTTATTAAATTTCAGGTACTGTTACAGGGGTGGTTCATAATCCTAGAAGATTTTCATGTGAGATAGTAAACCATGTATTTAAGAAATAACTTTGTTTTTATACTATTTTTAATTATCTGTTTTTTTATTAACCAAAACACTGCACTAGATCATCTTAATTTATTCCCATTTACAATTTTAAATAAAACAAAAGAAAATGAAGTCTGACTTTTTACGGCTTTGTAATTGGGGTAGTACAAGGGAAAAATAACAATTTAATGAAGCCAATACATTTAGACTTTATATATGAATCCTGACAAAGTTGAAATGAATAAGAAAAATTGGAAGGGAAAAGCCATTGGTTAACAGTCATAACTTGTCAATGAGAACGCTCTGCCTACATTATATATGTGGGTGTGTATACAAAATTATATGGATAAATCAGTTTTTATTCTTTATTTCAAAAAACATTTCTCCTGTGTATCATTAAAAGTCAAGAGGCTTGAATTTGTTAGCATTTCTTAGAAGTAGAGCAAATCTTGCATTGTACCTATAAATTACAAATGATTTTAGAGCCTAAAAATTACGAGAGTTGTCTTCTGTTCAAATTCATTTTAGTTTTTGTGTTAGTTTACCTTTTTTTGCTTTTTTTCCCTGGGATTAGACTAATACATTTTAATATTTTATTTTAGTTACCACCACCATGTGAATCTGCCTGCACAGTACCAACAGATGGTAAGATCAATATTCTAGTAAAATTAAACGTTATGTATATGTATGAGAAAATTATGTCTATATCTATAGATAAATCTTACATACCATATCCATACAGAAAAAGAGAAGGAAGGGGAGAAGAAACATTTTTAGAGTTTGGTAGTGTATGTGGGAAGAAAGATGGCTGTATATAACCCCTTTATAGTGTCCCATCCCCCACCCCCCGCCCACCCAAATCACAGCAGTTTCCAAACCATGACCCACTGTTCTCCTCTGGGTTTCAGGTAGATGCCTCATGGAAACTGGAGCAGGCTAGGCTCTGGGTCCCCATCTGGCCACAGGCTGCTTCACCCAGAAAATAGTTTTCTCCCCTTTTAGACTTAGAATTCTCTGTAAGGTTCTTCTGGTGAGAATTGTATGTCTATATGAATAGTATCCAGAGTAAGGAAGCCTCAAAAGAAAACATAAATTACCTGTTTTTGCTGCAGTGAAACTTTGTACATATGAAAGTTTGTTTTAAGGTAATCCATAGTAGGATATGTTAAAACAAGTATATTATTATTTGTTATATGTTGGGTGTATTTTGACTCTTAACAAAGATTCTAATTTGTTTTTCTTTTTTCTGAATGTAGTAGATAAGTGGTTCCATCACCAGAAAAACTAAGGAAATTTCTCTGGAATACAAGCTGATACTGCAGCATCCTATTCATCTGGGAGTATTAGATGCAAAAGTAGTGGCTTTTCAAAGCTTTGAATATACAGAACTAATCTAACAAAGCAAATTCTGCTGTGACCAATCCAGTATATTCAGCATGTTATCTAAAAGCATTTTTTCATATCAACTCAGATAACTCTTGGTACATGCTTAAATATCAAAGCAGTTGTAATTTAGAAGTCATTTGTGAATAAATGTGCAAGATAAGTACATATTGGATGTATATGTGTTAGAAATAAAATTATTTTGCTGAAATTGGGCTTATGATATTTTTATTATAATCTGAAGCTGACATTACCAAGCAAGCACGGGTGCTGTTTGGTGTTTGTTTTCTATCAGTGATCTTACAATTAAATTTTATAATTATTAGACTAAAACTGACTTTATTTTTAGGAATCGGAGAATGAGATCCCTTATTTATATAGTAGTTTGATACTATCTGCTTTCACCTAATTCCTAGCATCCCACTAGCAAAAGCTTTTTAATTTATATATTAGCAGAAAGCACAACCTTGCTCACCTTTTGAAATGATATAGTTACTTCTTTTACTTCTAATTGAACCTTTAAGTCATTTATATTCTGAGTTATCAGCCAGAATAGTTTTGTGATTAAGTTCATGGGCTTTGGACCTATACAGGCCTGAATTTTTAATTCTAACTTCTACTTATTAGCTCTGTAATCTTAGGTCAGTTATCAACCACCCAACTTCAGTTCCCTCATTGTAAGAGAAATGAATGTTTTAAACATTCAGATTATTTTTAGTTGAATTTTTTATTGAGATTGTTGATTAATGTGCAGTTAGTTGTGAGAAATAATACAGAGTGATTCTCTCTATACCCTTCCCAGTTTCCCCCAAAGGTAAGATTTTGTAAAACTGTTGTATAATACGCCACCAGGACATGTGCTTTTATACAATCCACCAATCTTATTCAGATTTCCCAGTTTTATCTGTAATGATTTGAATAATATATCTATACAAGTTAATCACCTATGTAAGTTCCTATATTATACAAGATACCAATTCTCTTCTATGTTTTATAGTTTTACATTTTACATTTAAGTCTATGATCCATCCTATGTTTTATAGTTTTATATTTAAGTCTATGATCCATTTTAAATTAATTTTTGTATAAGGTGTGAGGTTTAGATCAAGGTGCATTTTTTTTTTCCTATAAATGTCCAATTGCTCCAGTACTATTTGTTAAAAGGTTATTCTTCCTGTACTGAATTGATTTGGGGCTTTTATTAAATATCAGTTGAGCATATATGTGTGGGTCTATTTCTGGGTCCTCTGTTCTATTCTACTGATCTATGTGTTTGTCCCTCTGTCAGTATTATACTCTTGATTACTACAGCTGTATGGTAAGCCTTACTAGTGAATAGAATACTTTCTCCCACTTTATTTATTATGATTGTTTAGTCGCAGGTCTGTGCTTTTTTATTTAAATTTTAAAATAAATTTTTCGTATGTTTATTGTCTATGCCTATAAAAAAATTCTGAGATTTTGATAGGCATTATGTTAAACATTTAGATCAATTTTAGCCATGTGTTTGTTTAGTTTCCTAACATATTTCTGTTAGTGATTTCTAGTTTGATTCCATTATGGTCAGAAAACACATTATGTAAGATTTCAGTACTTTTTATGTTGTTGTTTTATGGCGCAGGATGTGGTCTGTCTTGGGGAATGTTCCATAACTGCTTAGAAAAAATATGTGCATTTTGGTGATGTTGGGATTCTATTTGTTAACTAAATCCTGTTGATTGGTAGTGTTGTTCAGATCTTACATATCCTTGTCGATATTCTATTACTTTTATCAGTTGCCAAAAGGAAGGTGTTGAAGTCCTCAGTTATAACTGTATTCCTCTATTTCACTTTTTAGCTCTATCAGGTTTTTAAAATTTTTTTTCATTTATTTTGAGGCTCTGTTTTGGTGTTGTACACATTTAGGATCTTTATGTCTTCCTGGTGGATTGATCCTTATATCATTATGTAATGTTCCTTTTTGTCTCTAGTAATTTTCTTTGCTCTGTAGTCTACTTTATCAGATATTAAATACAGCCACTTTTTAAGATTAATGTTTGCAGTGGTTTATCTTTTTCTATTCTTTTACTTTCAACCTACATATGTTGAGTATGAAGTGAGTTTCTTATAAATAGCATATAGTTGAGTTATAGTTTTTTATCCACTCTTCCAGTCTCTTAACATATTTAGACCATTTACATTTAAAATAATTATTGCTGTGTAAGCACTTTATCCTGTTTGGGGTTTGCTCAGTTTCATGGGTCTATAAGTTTGTGTCTCTCACCAAATTTGGGATTTTTCTGCCATATTTCTTCAAGTACACTTTCAGCCCCAGCCCCACTCTCCTCTTTCGAGACTGACAATATGAATGTTAGGTCTTTTGTTATTGTCCCACAGGTCTGTAGGCTCTGGTGTTTTTTTTCCAGTCTATTTTATCTCTTTTTCAGACTGGGTGAGTTCTATTGTTCTGCCCTCATTCACTGAATCCATCCTCTGTAATCTGCACTCTAATACTGAGACTACCCAGCAAGTTCTATCATTTCCATTTGGTTCTTTTTTAATAACTTCTATTTCTTTACTGAGATTTTCCATTTTTAAAACTTATTTCAAGGGAATTTCAAACTGATTATCTAATTGCAGTTTTTGGACGGCTGCTTTAAAATCCTCGTCAAGATTCATCTCAGTGTTGGCATCTATTCTCTTTTCTCATTCAAGTTGTAATTTTCTTGGTTCTTGATATGATGGGTGATCGTTAATAGTATCCTAGACATTTTGTCTGTTAGGAAACTCTAGGTCCTATTTAAATCTTTTATTTTAGCAGGCATCACCCTATTTGGGTTTGTCACATGTTCGTGGCCTACTTTTGTGGACTGTGGTTTCAGTGGCAGTTTAATTTTCAGCAGCTTTGCAGGGTTATTTTGGTCTGCTTGGTTTTTCTGGTGCTGCAAGTGCTGCTTGAGGGGAATGGGTACTCTGGGTAGAAGAGTGTGGAGGTCCCCTGCTTGGTTCTCCCAACCCCACTTCCCCACTACCTTGCTGTCTCTGGGTGGAGGAGGAGAGTCTTAGGCTGCAGGGATAAAGAGGCTTCCTAAACCAATCCACCTGCTGTAAGCTGTATTTCTCCCTCAGGCTCAGCCCACCCATCCACCTAGATAACCCCTGGTGGAAAGGGGGAGACTCAGGCCTTGTGGGGAAAGAGAGCACCTTCCCTGGTGGCTTATTTCTGCTGGGCCCCCAAGGATTCCCCTTGCCAAGTGGTAGCTTGCTCAGCAGAGGGACCCCCCATTCTCTGAAGGGGAGGAATAAGCCTATCTGGGCTGCCTTCTATTGCTAGGTCGAAGTCTGGAAGATTCCCCTCCTTATGTTGGGTGGTAGGATCCACGTTTCCTGCCACTGTGCTGTGCTCTGGTCTTGAGGTCCCAAACCAGCTCTCTTTCTTACCACCTTTCAGAGTTCTCCTTGGGTGTTTTGTTTTGTTGCCATTCCAGGGTTTATAGCTGTGCTTAGCAGGGAGAGGCAGGGAAAAGGGGACTGTGCCATCGTGACCAGAATCAGAAATGTCAGCCTTTAGAGTTTAGTAATTTTTCTTACTTTGTGTAAGTCCTTCTATTTTTAAATGTTCCCTCAGTCATTATGTGATTTCTGAAGTGATTTGTTAGGATATGAAATATGTTTTCTAATGAAACATTATATAATGTGGCTGAATAGGAATCACCCACTCATATTTATGGAAAGGGGGACAGAACACTAGCAGGAAGAAATGTCAGCAAGTTTGTGTAAGATTCTCTATAGAAAGCTTCCACTCCTGTTAAAGCAAGGAAATGTATAATACTTTTATTAGCTTGCTAGGGCTGCTGTAACAAAGTATCACAAACTAGATGGGTTAAACAACAGAAATTTATTATCTCACAGTTCTCGATCCTAGAAGTCTAGATCACAGTGTCGGTGTCACCAGGGCCATGCTCACTGTGAAGGAGTTAGGGGAGGATCTGTTCCAGGCCTCTCTCCCTGCTGCTGGTAGTTCCTGGCTTGTGACAGTATAATCGTAATAGTATTCTCTGTGCTTATTTAGGTCCAAATTTCCCCTTTTCATAAGGACACCAGTCACATTGGGTTAGGGGCCCACTCTACTTCAGCGTGATCTCATCTAAACTACATCTACAATGATCCTATTTCCAAACAAAGTCACATTATGTGGACTGGGGGTTAAGACTTCAAGGAGAGGCTTTGGGTATTTGAAAAGCTATCTTCTTCATTGATGCTATATTAAAGTTATCTGCATATTAAAGCCAGAAAGAAATCTTAACCCCTAGAACTGCCGTTCTACAAACATGAGATTAACTTTGTCCCAGGCACTGTTTTAGATACTGGGACACAGTGTTAAACTAGATGGATAGTCTGGATAGGTTCATTATGTTCCGCAATCCCCAAATCTCAGCAGTTTAAGAAAACAAAGTTTATTCCTCACTCACACAAAGTTGGCTCTGCCTCTAGGCAGCTGCCCTCCATTTGATAGCTAAGCATGGTGCTTCCATATTAACATGTGTTTTCTTATGCTGACCACCATATCAGAGGCAGAAAGTGTTGGGTTCTTGTACTAGTGATTACATACGTTTGCCCAGAAGTGACATATCAAGGATGTTCTCATTTCATTGGCTAATGCAAGCCTTATGTCCATGCTTAACCGTGGAATGAAGTCTTAACCATTTACACTTAGTGAGAATGCCAAGTACTTTGAAACATTATACACAGAATTTTTTTTGAGGAGAAAAGGGACCTAAGTAACTTGCCCAAGGTCCCTCAGATAGTAAATAGTAGAGGCAATACTGAAATCCAGTCAACTGACTTTGAGACTAGGGGTTTTCCCACTATTGTTTCTTGGTCTTCTCAATCATCATTAATGTATACTTAATCCATCAAACTGATTTACTTAGTCATGCCTCTTTTGTTAAACTTTGTTGTTTCTAATGTTTAGCTCTTTGTTGTCTTTGGGCATAACTTTTTTCCTTGGGATTATTTTCTAAGAATAATTTTTCAGGGGTGGATTACAAGGTCACAGAATACAGACATTTTTGTTCCTCTTTGTGTTCTGCAAGTTTTTTTAATTTTTTTTTCCTTTTTTGCCAGTTTTCAATGCAGCATATAACCTTATTTCCATGGGTCTGGATATCATACAGAGATGACTATATTACCATGGTCAAATTACTCTAACCTATTTGAGCATAAGATTTTCCATCTGTAAATGGTGATACCATCATCACAGAGTTGAAGGAAGGCAGGTGAAGGACTCAGCCCAGTGCCAGGGTCATAGTCGGTGCTCAGTGAAGGCCATTTGTTCGCAATTGTAATCTCAACAACGCTGAGTGTGCTTAATGCATTTTTTTTTTCAGGAATCTGAAACACTGGCACAGTTGTGTAAAACGTCTGAATGAGAATTTAGATTGGAAATTCAAAATTCATTTTTATCATCACTGAGCCCAAGCCTACATGTGCTGCAGCTGTAATGACAATTATGTCCTCTGGGATCCGCACATAGGCTCTGCAAGGGCTTAAATTGTGCTTTTGCACTGAATGTTCTAAGCTTTCCCTATTGCTTTCCGGGAGTGTAGGCAGAAGGGTATTTGCGTTTACATTGACGAGAGTTCTAAGCAAAGAGTGGACAAGTATTTATTGAAGAGTTATAAACTTGAGTTAATTGTCACATAGTTCATTGCTTCCTCTGTTAGTCTTTGGGATCTTTCTCCTAGTTATTACAAAACGTTTAACAGAAAATATTCACCAAGAGTAAGATTAAGCAACAAAAATCACAAGATTATGTGGCAATCTGACCTTAAAAAGAAGTCCGAGAGCAATTTGGCAATTTCTATCAAAATTTTAAATTCACATTTACCCTTTGAGTCAGCAATTTTGCTCTAAGAATTCATTCTGGTCAAATAAGAATAGTCAACCAAACACACAGTATATGGCAGCTCTGTTTATATAGCGAAACCTGGAAAAATATCTAACTGTCCAATCAAGGAATGGCTCAATATATTATCTGGACCATGTAACAGTTAAAGAATGAAATCACTGCATGGGCTGATAGGGAAAAGAAGTTCAAAATATGTATGAAAAGAGAAAGCGGTAATGCTCCACAGCAGCCAACGATGGCTTGTGGTCCAAATCCAGCCTGCTGTCTGATAATAAAATTTTATTGGGACACAGCTACACCCATTCATTTACAAATTGCTGTGGCTGCCTTCAAGCTATGATGGAGTTTAATAGTTAGAACAGGGACCATACAGTTCCGCAAAACAGAAAATATTTACTTTCTGACCCTTTACTAAAAACATTTGCCAATCCCTGCTCCACCCATGATTCTATTTGTGTTTTTTACAAAAGCAGCATTGGGTATAGACAATTTCTGGAAACAAAAACCATAGATAATGATTATCTTGGGGGGGGGATGGGAATATAGTGTGGAAGAAGTGGGGTCCAGGGAGTTTCTCTCCTCTTTATATGCGTCTATGCTCTGAATTATTTTTCTAAAAGCCTGTATAACTTAATTAAAAATTTTTTTTTAAAGAAAATCAAGTAGAACACCAATGGATGGTGCTCAGAACAGCTTGTGGTAGATGGTTCCTGGCTCAAGGCAGCCTCTCTTCCAGTGGTCCCTGAACCTGAGAGATATCTGTTAAAAAAAAAAAAAAAAAAAGTATATATATCAGACCTGAATTGGAACTGGGAGGGGCTGGGCTCTGCAAACTAATTTTTAGCCAGTTCCCCTAGGTGATTCTAACAATGATGTTTGAAACCACTACCCTAGTAATAAATCTCAGAGATTGGCAAAAGATTTCTCAGGGGGTTGTAATGTAATCAGCATGAGATAATCCAGTGAACCGCAGCAACAATAATAGCTCCCGTTTGTGAGCATGTCCCAAATGTCAGGTCCTGTGCTACAGGCTTTATGTACTTCATCTTGTTTAATTCTCCTGCAACACTGAGCCAGGGAGGCTCAGTGACTTGCCTGAAGTCTCTGAGTGTCCTGTCACCATGCACTGTGTGAGGGGCTGGGAACGTGGGAGAAAGACACCATCCTAGCTCCACTGCCCTCCCTGCAGTGAAAAGTTAGTCTCTTTCACCTGGCCAGCTGCATAATGCTGGTTGCACTTCGTGAGGTGTCTCAGAGACTAACCAGCTGGGTCACCTGCCGCACATAATGTAACTTTATGCAACTCTTGCAAAATGAGGGGCTTGACCTGGGTTCCCTGGAAGGCCTGTTCCAGCTGACACCTATGCCTCCAGCTTAAAGTAGCCATCACTCTCTGCATAGTGTGGCATTGCTGTCTCTCCTCTCAGCTCATTAAAATACATCATAAGCATGGAACTTGGATCCCTAAATAGCCTGTCAGCTCCTCACAGGCAGAGACTATGCCACTGTAGTTTTTATACTCTATTGTTCAGCACAGCACTGAGTCTATAGTAAGTGTTCAGTAAATACCTCTGACTTCTTCTCGAGTGGCTTTACAGTCAGAAATATAACCATAGCGTGCTCAAGGTGACAGAGCCAGCAGCTGCTGACTGCCTGCTTCCACAAAGAAGAGCTGAGTGTACATTAGTGTAGAATGATGTGTGGCTTTCAACACAGAGGCTCCAGAACTCCATGGGAACACAGCCTGTGCCAAGGAATATGAAAGCTACAGGGTAGACACTGTGCAAAGCCCTGGGCCTTCAATTTTACTAGAGAGTGAAATAATCACAAACTTATTTATAGGTTAAAAAACGTAGGCATGTTAATGGTTTTGAGTGCTAGTTTTCCAATCAATTTTAGAGAAACATTCTATTCCAGGGCAATTTGCTATTTGTGGCTTCTGTCTTAGGGCTATGCCACCAGATCCCTGGAGTCAAAGTTGATCCTCTTTTGGTTTTGAAGTAAATTCAGAGGCAAAGTGTGCAAGAAATAGCTTTGTGCTGGGAGTCATGAGACTTGAGTTCTGGCTCCAGCTTGGTGTGACATCAGCAGAACTTTTCACCTTTCTGGGACTGTTTCCTTGTTTTGTATTATAAGGTAGTGGTCTCCTACCTTGAGCATATATTTTAAAGTGGAAGATGTCATGTCTCTATGATTCTGATATAGTCCAGTCGAGCAGGGATGAGGTAGAAAATAATCCTCTCTGAGGGGGACAAAATGGTGGTTAGGGGAATAATATAAGGTTTAATCCATATTTGCATGATTCTGAACTTGCAGACCACAAAGAATGGTCATGACCATTTGCTGTGTCAGGGTATGTTCATAGCTTTTCTTGGAAGATGTGGCATGGCAAGTTGGAACCTGAGGTACAACCTCACTAAGATGGTGTGCTGTGGTTGGATTTCACTTTTTCTCCCCATTTCCTGCCAGGGTGGTAGTTTGCAGTGACAGAAAGTTAAAGGTTGTGGTTGGAAGTCACAGGAATGAGATCTGAGGGTTGAGGAAGGAGGACACTTTTGGATACCCTGTGTATGCTTGGGCTTTATCCTCAGTTGCAAAATTCTTAGGAAAGGAATCTACCAGAAGGATTTGAGTGGGGGGAGAGTAACCAGGAGAACTGAGCTCCCTTCTTTATGAACAAATACTCTTTCCTAAGGAACAACAGAGGGAAGCAGAAGGTCATGGAGATTACCAAGAGAGATGGATCTGTTTCCCTTTTACTTCAAAGCTTGACATGAGTGCTATATGCCAGCACTGAAGTCCTAGGGATCCTGCCAGGAAGAAGACAGTGAACTTCTCTTATACATGATTTTCTGTATTTGTGTGCAAGCAATACATCCAAACGATAGATCTCAACAAATAATAGATAAGCCTTTTATCTTTTCTGTTGGGGAGGTGCTAACGGCGGTATAATAGTCAGGGAGAGAGGATTCCATAAATAGTATTTATTTTAGAAAAATCTGAAAAAAAAAACAAATAAATATAGTGATGGTTTAATGTACTTCTAAACAGTGGAACATACATATACATAAATACATATACATCCACATATATACATATATGCTAGCCAATCTTCATTATTTCTCATTATTTGCAGATTCCAAATTTTTGTATTTGCCTACTTTAAAATTTATTTGTAACCTCAAACTCAATACTTGTGGTACTTTCATGGTCATTTACAGCTATGCATAGAGAGGCGAAAAATTTGAGTTACCTGATGTGCACATTCCCAGTGGAAGTCAAACAAGAGGATGCTCTGCCTTCTTGTTTCAGGGCTCATACCGTAATTAAGTATCCTACTGTGGTCAACTTAGTGCCATGTTTTTTGCATTTGTGTGCTTTTTGTTGATTTCACTGTTTAAAATAGCCCCGAGTATAGTGGAGTGCTCAGTGCTGTTCAGTGTTTCTAAGCAAAGGCTGTGATGTGTCTTAGGGAGAAAATATATGTGTTAGATAAGCTTTGTTCAGGCATGAATTATACTGCTGTTGGCTATGAGTTCAATGTCAATAAATTAACAAACTATATTAAATAAGATATCTTTAAGCAGAAACACACATAAAACAAGGTTATGTATTGATCAGTAGATGAAAAGGTTGTAAACAGAAAATTGCAAGAATTGTATTTCCCCAGGGAGCAATGGTTCAGTATATGCTACTTCAGTGTTTGGGGTGATTTTATAGAACATAACTACTGTGAAAATTGAGAATTGGCTGTACATAGATACACCTCTGTGTGTGTGTGTGTGTGTGTGTACGCACACGCGCGCGCACACACACACACAAAATTGGGAAGTTGATTTACACCTTTGTAACTTGCTATTTGAACCTAACCTAATGTAAACTTTTCTCCATTTATAAAAACATTCAACACTATATAAACTGACTCAAACAATTACATAAAAATATATAATAGTACACTTACTAATCACCTATGACTTGCCTTTTGGTTTACTTTCAGTTTCTTCTGATTTTAAATAATGCTACAATGAACATCTTCATAAATAAATCTCAGAAAACATCTCTGATTTTTGTTCTGAAGATAAATTCTTAGAACTACAGGGTCTATGAGTATGCAGATTTACAAATATTTTGACATGTGCTCAATTGCCCTCCAGAAAGGTCTTTTTAGTCTGCCCTCTTGCCAGCTGCTTATGTAAGTGCCTCAAATCTCAGGGTTCTGAACATAATAAAAAAATCTCAGTTTATTAAATGTACTTTCTCATTCCTTCTAGTAATGTCTAATTAACCCTCAAAAGAATGCTCTAACCTTGTGTTTCTCAAACGTCAGTGTGCATCAGAATCACCTCGAGGGCTTGTTAAAAATGAATTGCTGGACCCAATCCCAGAGATTTCATGCATTAGGGGTGGAACTTGAAAATATGTATTTCTAGCAAATTTGCAGGTGATGCTAGTCCGTAGACTGTACTTGGAGAGCACCGCACCAGGGAGACTTAACTTTTCCTATGGACTTACTCTGTACTGTGAATTGTGCTAAGTGATCTGTCTTACTTTGCACTCTACATTTTGCTTCCTGTGACTTATCACTAGCAGAATGTGGACTTTATAGGCTTGCTTATATCTAATAAGCATGTGTTACAAATTTACCTTATACTGGCACAAGGTGACAGAATACCACAATTTCACATTTTTTTGCCTTCAAGTTTACTGGCAAGGAGAAGCATTAAAAATTATTACAGACATGGAGAAACTGGACCCCCTCATACACTGCTGGTGGGAATGTAAAATGGTGCAGCCACTTTGGAAAACAGTTAGGCAGTTCTTTAAAAGCTACAAACATAGAATTACCAAATCACTCAGAAATTTCACTCCTAGGTATATACCCAGAAGATGTGTCCACTCAAAAATCTGTACACAAATGTTCATAGCGGCATTATTCCTAATAGCCAAAAAGTAAATACCTCAGATGTTTACCAACTGATGAATGGATAAATAAAATGTGAAATATTATTCAGCCACGAAAAGGAATAAAGTACTGATACACACTACAACATGGATGAACCTAAAAAACATTATGCTAAGTGAAAGAAGCCAGACACAAAATGCCAAATATTGTATGATTCCATTGACAGGAAAGTCTAGAATAGACAAATCCATAGAGACAGAAAGTAGATTAGTAGTTGCCAGAAGCTGGGAAAGGATGGCAAATAATGCTAATAGGTATGGGGTTTCTTTTGGGGATAGAGAACATTTTCCAAAATTGGGCTGATGATTGCTCAACTCTGTGAATACTAAAAACCACTGAATTATATACTTTAAATGCTATGTGAATTATATCTCATTAAAGCCATTACCAAATAAACAAAAATCATTGTAAACCAACATTGGAGATGCTATAATAGTAGAAAAGAAGCAGAGGGACAATATGGGGAGGGGCCACCCAGGAAAGGCTGACCAGGGGTTTTGCTTGACCTGGGTCTTGGAGCAGCAAGGTGCAGAAGAGAGAGCAGTGTTGCAGACGGAGGGAATAGCCCATGCAAGTATAGACACAGGAAGGATCCCAAGGCTGAAGAAGATGTTGATAAAACTAAAATTAAAGAATCATAAAATCCATTTCTTCATGCACTCAGGCAGTTACTGAACAAACTTCATGGGGGCACCTACTATATGCCAGGGATTGTGCTAGCCACCAGAGACACTATAATGAGTTAGATATTATTCTTATCCATTTTCTGCATATTAACATTTTAAAAGTTACCCAACGTTACAGAGCAAGTAACTGGAAAAAGTGAGATTTAAACCCAGCCCATCTGACTCCAGAGCACATTTTCAAAGAACGTTATAAGATTATGCAGCCCCGTAAATAGCCATAATTTAACATAAATGCATAAATATCACACATATATTTCCCCTGCCTCTCTCCTCTCTCCTCTCTCTCTCTCTCTCTCATCTCACTCTCTCTTTCAATCTTTTTCTTTTTCTAGCTTTGGAATAACACTAACATTGTATAAGTTTGAGGTATACAAAATGTTGACGTGATAACATGTATTGTAAAATGATTGCCACCATAACATTAGCTAACAACTCTACCAATGTCATGTCACATAATCACCCTTCCTTTTTTTTATGGTGAGAACATTTAAGATCTACTCTCTTAGCAACTTTCAAGTATATAATATAGTATTATTAACTATAATCACCATGCTTTATATTAGGTCCCCAGACTTATTCATCTTATAACTGGAAGTTTGTACCCTTTGACCAATTATCTCCTTATTTACCTCCAACCCCTTGCCCCTGGTAACCACCACTCTGCTGTTTCTAAGAGTTGGGCTTTTTTAGGTTACCTATACAGTAGTCCCCTTATGTATCCCCCTTATCCATGGGGGATATATTCCAAGTACCCCAGTGAATGCCCGAAACTGCAGATAATACCAAACCCTGTACATACTAAGTTTTTTCCTATACGTATATATCTATATAATGTTTAATTTATAAGTTAGGCACAGTAAAAGATTAACAACAACAATAAAACAATTATAACAATATCCTGTAAAAAGTTAAGTGAATGCACTCTCTCTCCTATCTTATTATACTGAATTCACCTTTGTTCTTGTGATGTGAGATGATAAAATGCCAAACCTATTTCTGAATCTGTGTAACCATCCCCTATTTGCAAAAACAGGCTTGGTGTCACTTGTTTCAGGGGATCCCTTGCTGAAGTCTTCACAGAGGCTCAATGCTTTCTGGTACAACACATTACCACCAACAGAAAACACATTTTCTGTTCATTTTTTTCCCCATCCCCCAATGTGTTTTCCACCTTAAGCACTTTTCACACACTGTGGCCGTAACTTTTGCAGTTTGAGAATTCTTTCTTTGTCATTGATTTTTGATAATTTTAATACGATGTGTCTTGGAGAAAGCTTTTTTGGGTTGAGATAATTGGGTGTTCTGTTGACTTCTTGAATTCCAAGCTCCAACTCATTCCTTAGATTTGGGAAATTCTCAACTATTTGTCTGAAAATGCTTTCTAGTCCCTACTCCTCTTCCAACCCTTCGAGAATGCCCATTGTTCTTATGTTTCCTCTCCTGATGGTATCAGCTAGTTCTTGCATTTCTCTTTCATTATTTTTCATTCTTCGGTTTCTCTCTTCTTTCTTCTGATTTTCAGATTTCTGTCTTCAATATCACTCTTCATCTCTAGAAGTTCTATTTGGTTCTTTTTAAGGGTTTCAATCTCTTTGCTAAATAAATCATTCTGCTCATTTAGTTATTTTTTCAATTCCTGAAATTGTTGATATGACTTGTTTTGGATCTTATTTAGGTTTTTCAGAAGTACCATCCTGAATTCTCTGTCATTTAAGTCACATATTTCTATGTCTTTAGGCTTATTTTCTGGAGATTTTTCTTTCTTTCTGAGCTGCCTTGTCATCTTGGTTGTTCATGGTGTTTAATGGACTATCTCTCTGCCTGGGCATCGATGGAAGTGTATTGCTTTTTTTTTTTTTTTTCCCAGAAAGATTTATTATATAAAAAAAGTCTCTCTTTAGTCTGTTACAAATAATGCATTTTTCTTTTGGTTTCCAATAGGTGGCATCTAAGCCTCTTGGATCCCTACTTTATATAATGTCTTAGAAATGCCCCTTTTCTCCTTCTAGATGTTTAATCACGCTCACTACCCTCGGCTTCAGTCTCTGTCAGTGTTAGCAACAGTTTCAGCAGCGTTTGCTCAGATTCCCCTGGGGCTCCACAGCGTTGGGTCACGGAGGGAATGGGGGGAGGGGCCCTCTGGGTTGGGAGTTGGGGGCTGTGGCTCAGCCTGGATTTTGCAACCGGAGCTGATAAAAATCAACTTGTATCTCTGTGGTCCCTGCTGCCCCTGCTTCTATGCTTTCCACCCTGATGCCTGGGCACTGCCCCTGGCCACGTGGAGCTCACAGCTCTCCCAGGCAGGGCTGTTCAGGGAACCTACTGCACCTTCTCTCCTCCCCTCTCCTCCTACAGGGAGCTCCAGCTGCGAGGCGGCTTGTTTCTCCCAGTCTACAGACCAACTCCCAAGGTTCTGACCTGTGGTAGCTCTCATGTACAGATCCCATGCTCAGATGTGCCAGTGTGCAGTTTGGGTGTTTTTTGTTGAGTTTTAGATGGTCAGTTTATTGTTGTTTCAAGGGGAGAGATCTGGGGACGTCTCTCACTCCACCATGTTTCTGATGTCCAACTTTTGCAGTTTGAGATGCAACAGCAAGACTAGCACAAATTTTTTTCCTTCTTCACAATTTCATCAATAGAAGATTCATTCTTACTGCAGATCTTAACAACCTCAACATATGATTTTAATTCCTTAAGTCAAGAACTTTAACTTTTTCATGTAAAGGAAGCACTTTACACCTTATCTTTGGCATATCTGAATTGCCAGCATCTCTATTCTTCTGCTTTGGGGCCTTCATTAAGTAAAATAAATGTTACTCAAACACAAGCACTGTGATACCATGACAGTATACCTGACAACCTAGTCAGCTACTAAGTGTCTAAAAGGCAGGTAACATATACAGTATGGAGACACTGGACAAAGGGATTTGTGTCCTGGCAAGACAGAGCAGGGTGGTGCAATTTCATTATGCTACTCAGAATGGTGTGCAATATAAAACTGCGTATAAAAGGGGCACTACTGTATAAATGTTACAGTATTTATCTTTCTCTGTCTAGCTTATTTCACTTAGTGTAATGTCTTCCACGTTCATCCATGTTGTGGCAAATGGCAGGATTTCCTTTTTCTCATGGCTGAAAAATATTTCATTGTACATACATACCACATTTTCTTTATCCATTCATCACTGATAGACATTTAGGTTGTTTCCATATCTTGGCTATTGAAAATAATGCTACAATGAATATGGGAGTACAGATATCTCTGACTTATGCTGTTTCATTTCCTTTGGATATACCCCTAAGTGCAATTGCTGGATCATATGGAAGCTCTATTTTATTTTTTGACACTCCTATACTGTCTTCCATAGTTGCTGTACCAATTTACATTCCCACCAAAACTGCACAAGGTTCCCTTTTCTCCCCATCCACACCAACACTTGTCTTTTTGATGATAGCCATTCTAACAGGTGTGAGGTAACATCTCACTGTGGTTTTGGGTTGCATTTCCTTGATGACTAGTGATTGAGCATCTTTTCATGTACCTGTTGGCCATTTGTATGTCTTCTTTGGAAAAATGTCTACTTAGTTCCTCTGCCCATTTTTCAGTCGGATATATTTTTTTGCTATTTAGTTATATGAGTTCTTTATATATTTTGGATATTATATATATATAATTTACAATTTTTTCTTCCATTCTATAGATTGTCTCTTAATGTTGATTATCTTTTGAGACAGTCCCATTTATTAATTTGCTTTTGTTGCTTATGATTTTGGTGTCATATCCAAAAAACCGTTAAGACCAATTTTGAAGAGCTTTCTTCCCCCATGTTTTCTTCTAGGAGTTTTACAGCTTTAGTTCTTATGTTTAAGACTCTAACCCATTTCAAGTTAATTTTTATGAGTAAACAGGAGTCCAATTTCATTCTTTTTCATGTGGTTATTTGATTTTCCCAACACCATTTATTGAAGAGACTATCATTTTCCCATTTTCTTGGCTCTCCTGTCAAATATTACTTGACCATATATGTGAGGGTTTATTACTAGGCTCCAGGACTTACACCAGCAGCTTCCCAGTTCTCAGGCCTTTGGACTCGGACTGAATTATATCACTGACATTCCTGGGTCTCCAGCTTGCAGACAGATCATGGGATCTCTTGGCTTCTAAAATTGCATGAGACAATTTGTATAAATAAATCTCCTCTTATATATATCCTATCTTCTGTTTCTCTGCAGAACCTTGACTAACACAGACGCTTTTCAGTCTCCATTTTAGTTTCTTAGCACCTGTTTAGCTAATGTTGAGCATGTGTAGGGGAATAATAGAGTGGACAGAAGAATTACATAAAACTCCTGTTTCAACACTCCACTGGCTCTCCAGATCACTCACAATAAAAGCTAAAGTTCTCACAGTAGCCTACAAAATTCTAAAGATTTTCCCTCTACTGGAAAACAATTCTCCATGAGTCTCTTACATTTCTATACTTCTGGAGCCAAGGTACTGGCTGCCTTTGGACTATCTTTTCAAAGATAGATATAACGAACAGCTTTAGGAGACAGACTCTCTGGGGCAGGGGATAGGTTTGTTTATTGTCCAGTATAATAATATCTCCTTCTGGGTCAAGGGCTTGCAATCTATTAAGAAAGATTTGAGTTCCCTAAGCTGGGAGTTCCTCAGCTGTGATGCAGACCCACCATATGGGCTGCTCTGTGTCACTTGCAAAGGACTTGGGAGCGGGTGGAGAGGGGGACGGAGGGGAGCAAGTGGAAAAGACACAAACATGAAGTTCATGCTATTTGCTATGCTTGAGGTTATAAAATCCTTTGTTTCTGCCCTAGGAGTCTCCTCTCTGCCAGTATCCATGGAAATGTATCAGGCTAAGTCGTTAGCTTGCAAATGAGATAAAGTCTCAGAACCTTTCCAATTCTTAACTGCTTACCCACACCTCTCTCACCTCATCTGCTACTCCTTCCCTTGTCATCCCTGCCTAGCTACTCTGGCCTCCCAGCTGTTCATGGACTCTGTCAAGCATACTCCTGCCTCATGGCCTCTGCACATGCTGTTTTCAGCCTGGAATATTTTATCCCCAGATGTCCTTCAGGTCCTGTCCAAATGACACCTGAGTGGAGTCTTCCTTCACTACTCTATGTAAAATAGCCTTGCCACCAGTAAACAGGTGGAATTTTGCCAACCTAATGGATGAAAATGGAATCTCAATGAGTTTTAAATTTTTTATTATTTTCTATATCTGTATATTCTATAACATTTACAATATTTCCATTAATAGTTTATTGTGCTTAAGAGCCATTTACACTTCTTTTCCTGTGAGTTGTCTGGTCCTATCCTTTGCCTATTTTTCTAATGATAGTTGGTATTTTTCATATTAATTTTTCACTTGCCTTGGATGTAATTACATATACTTTTTCTCAACTCGTTATCTGTCTTTTGAGTTTATGGTGTCATTATTATTTTAATGTGAAAGTTTTCTATTTTTCTGTAGTTGAATTTATCAATTTCTAATGGCTTCTGGATTTTCAATCAAAACCAGAAAGCTCTTTTCCATTTTAAGATTATAAAGAATTCATCCATGCTTTCTTCTATTTTTCTAGTACTTTTACAGCGTTGTTTCAAAATATACAAATCTCTGAATCATTTGGAACTTATTTGGTGGAGCATGTGGCTCATAAATTCAACTTTTAGGGTTTTTTTGACTATCCAATTGTCCCAACCTGTTATTATATATTTTTAAGCACATAATTGAAACATTTATTGAAAACCTACTTGGGGAAAATTGCTAACATGCACAGCAATGCCTCTTTCACCCATCTTAGAGGTGGGTACACTGGCCTAGGGCATTTGTCAACTTGCCCAAGGCTGGTCAGTTGGTAAGTAGAGTTTGCAGATCTTCTGAGAATCTGCATGTGTGCTCTCTCCTTCCTTCCAAGCTTCCCCTCAAACGGCTCTTATGGTTTGGGACCCCCCACACCTCTTGCAACTGCACTTATATCGAGGCCGGTAATCCAATGCATTGGCAGTAATCTAGTTCACTGGGGCAGCCCTGTGCCTTTGGGATGTACACATTAGGGTTCCAAGCCCCATGAACACAGTAACCCTGGTTTAGCCAAAGCTGGTGAGAAGCCTCCAAACATGGACTAATCCCATACTGTGTCTGGGCAGGATTCAAACTCAATGCAGAAGACCCAGAGGATGAAAGGTGGGGGAAAGTATTGCTGGAGTTGCCAGGTGCCACTTTAATTTTATTTCTGCATGTATGTGGTTCTATTTCTGTCCTTTGTTTCACTAGTTTGGCTTTTTGTGCACTAGTACCAACTATTTTAATTACTAAAAATCTACAACATGTTTTAATATCTGATAGTGCTAGTTCCTCCCTCCTTGTTCTTCTTTTTCAGAGCTTGTTTCCTGAGTAGTATTTTTATTTTTCCTTTTGAATTTTAGGAACAAATATGGTAGTTTAAGAAAAATACATAACTTATTAATCCTATTAGTTCTTTTATAGGAATTATGTTAAATTTATAATTTTACATAAAGAGAATTGAAATCTTGGTGATATTGTGTCTTCCTACCCCAAAATATCATTCACTTTTCGATCTGACTCAGTTTTCTTATTTGTAAAATGGGAGCATCACACCAATCTCATAGAATTAAATGAGAAAATGCATGTGACGGACAAAAGTAGGAGCCAACGTGTTACTTTGCCACTTTGCCACTCTCTAGCAAATGAACTTGGGCTTGGTTACCAGACTATTCTGAACTTAGGTTCTCTATTTGTAAACTAGGGGTAATAACTATCTGTTTAATAGGACTGTAATGAGGGTCAGATGAGATGAGGCATGCCAAGTACTCAGTGCACTGCTTGGAACAAATTCTCAAAAAATATTAGGAATCCTAAAAAGTAGGCTATCACAGGGCAATGTGACTTAAAAGCAAAAGTTTGCAGAGATCCACCTTAGGTCGAGGGATCTCAGATCAAATCTTTCCGAGAACCTACCTAACCGTCGGTCACCAATTCCGACTTCCCCCATGCGCCGGAGAAGGCAGTCCGATTTGAAGTCACGATGCCCAGCGTCTAGATCCACCGCGAGCCTCCAGGACGCTGCCTCCACCCTCTGGAACGCGGCGCTGCCACGTCTCGCGCGTCCAGCTCTCTGTACGGGAGGAGGCGTGCCCACGTCGGGCCAGCCCCTGAGCGTGCTTCGTCACGCCTGAGGTCCGCCCCGCCGCGGCCGAAGTCGCAGGTAGGGGGCTCCCCACCCCGCCCACCTCGCCCGCCTCGGTAGCACAGCGCGGTGACGCTACGAAGGGGCGGGGGCAAGCACGCGCCCGGAAGTCCCGGGGGAGGGAATGTTACGTATATCCGGCGAGTAGCTGGCGGTCCGGGTTGCTGCTGGGTTGTGTGCTCTGAGGGAGGGTCGAAGCCGCCCGCCGCCTCCGGAGGAACCCCCTAGGCCGTGAGTCAGGCAGCCGGGGCGAGGGAAGGAGTCTGGGTCGGAGGGGCTGGAGCGGACGGCGGGAGGGTCGGGGCGGAGGCCTGCGCAGGCGGGGTTGGGGGGGGGAAGTGACACGCAGGCGGTTCTGTGGAGCCGCTGGGCTGGTTCTGGGCGGGAATGGGCTTACTCAGCCGGGTCTGCTCGGTCCCCTGCCGGTCTCTGGATTTCAGGTCGGCCCTGCATTCCGCTCAGGGGTTTTGCCCCTGCTGTGCAGATTAACAGTTTTCTTGTCTGTACTGTGCGCTCTGGTTTACGAAATGGTTTCACACCCCCTGTCTGGGATGAGCCTCACAGCCCTCGGGGAGGCGGGTGGGAGACTTTGATTATCCTTGTTTTACAGACTTGGGAACTGAGGCTCACTGAGGCACAGTGAATTGGTCAAGGCTCCACAGATAACAAGCGTGAACGTTGGAACCAGTTCTCCTGGCTCCTAGTCCAAGGCTCCCCTTCGCTCCCACTTCACCCCTCTGTGTTATCATCTGATGTCCTCGGTAGAACCCCGTATTTTCTCCTTCCACCTCCATCTTTGCCCTCTCGCTTTCCTCAGTGCATGGAAAAGTTTCTTCATGTTCCTTTGGTATAGATTAATAATTTCTGCACGATTCTAGCGGAGAGGTCAGCACACTTGTGAGCGTCGGCACCAAAACTTAGTGTTTTCCCTAGCTCTTTCCTTCTTTACCTCGATCCATCTGCTTAAGTTGTGACAGTGGGCTTATGGAGCTTTACAATAGGCTGGTCTTTGACATATATCCTGCAGCTAAGCAGGTGTCTTGGGTAAAAGGCAGCTGCCAGCTACCCCAGGTCTGTCTGGAATAGTGTCTCAAAGGAGTTCTGAGTGTGTATAGAAGTAATGAGTATGTATAAGAAGTGATGCATAGATTCTTTATTGGCTAACAGTCAGCCTAGTGCTTTTCCTTTTTATTTATTTGATCAATCATTCCTGAATTTTGCAAATTTTAGTTTTGGGTACATTGGTAGTGCTTTCGTTGGTAGTTTAGGGCCCTTAAATTTTAGAGTACTCTGATCTGCCTTAAAGTGCCAGAAAGTAGAGAGAGGATCAAGGATAGAAAATAAGTAGAATGCTAGTTATTAATAGACCATTCAAAAGGTGCGGTGTGTTGTAAGGAAGAAAATTTTAGAAGATTATCTGTGTAGTTGGTGGATTAAGGACGTTTTATATCTTTTTAAAAGCAGTTGTGTAACTTTGATATGAGTTTTATGTGACATTAACAAGAAGAGTTGTGGCTTTGGCATTAAAAGAGGAGGGCTTATTTTGGCATTGTTACTTTTCCAGCTGAGCAGTCTTGATTAAGCCAGCTAACCTAGGAGCATCATCATCTTCATCTTGTTAAATGAGGCCAAGAGTCTATGGCCATGCCACCCTGAACAAGCCTAATCCCGCCTGATCTCGGAAGCTAAGCAGGGTCGAGCCTGGTTAGTACTTGGATGGGAGACCACCTAGGAAGACCAGGTGCTGTAGGTGTAAAAAGTAAAAAATAAGGTATTGTAAGCTGACAAGGTCCTTGCAATCAGTGAGGTCAACCAAGAATTGCCTCGCCTAAAAAAATAAATAAATAATAAATATAAATGAGGCCAAGGATTCCTGCCTGGTGGGGTTGATGTGAGATTGAAATGAGATGTATATGCAGGTACTGCATAAACTGTAAAACTACTCATGAGAGGTACAGATCCTAGAATCTCAAGGATGGAGGTGCTATCAAAGCCATTTCCTTAATTTTGGGTAGCAGTGCAGCACAAGTCTTTGTGTCCAATAAGGATTTTTATTATTTTTTAACTTCACCTGAAGAGTTTCTTCAAGCACTCTCTGTCGATCATTTTGGCGAGAAGAATTATAGGACTTGTAAAGCAGGTATGCCAAAGGAAAATAAATGGAAAATCAAAGTAGTTCAGTTATCATGAAAAATTCCTTAAAGTGGGGTTTTTCCCTTCTCACCTTCCAAGAATTCATCTAGTTGGGAAGACTTCTAAAACGATGTAGTAAAACTTTACGAGAATCTGTAAACTACTGACTGCAAACCAGTGTAGTGCAAATAAATTCATGAGTGTTGAGTTTTAAAGGAGTGATCAGAATGGAAGTGATCTAAACGAGAGGTGCTTTCTAAAGGTGAGCTGCACTTTTCCAGGTGATAGACTGAGAAAAGGAGGGAAGGAAAAGATGGCTTGTTTGTGGGATTGCAGAGGAGTGGCACATGGTTCTTTTATTTACCAACAGTGGGAACTTAAGTACAGGTACTTTGTAAGTGATTTAAGTCATTGATTTCTTAAAGTGCAGGCCAAGTTTCCAGACAAAACTGGAAACATGCTAAATTTGTTCTTTCTGCCATAGTATATTTTGCTGTTACTGAAAGGGCAAAAAAAAAAAAATAGAAAAACGTATTTAGTATCTTTTTATAAAAGCTTTTGCCTTCAATCTTTACCCTCACTCAAACTCCCAAGTTTCATTTGGCCCTCTATGGTAACAGTCATAGAAAATAATATTAAGTAGTCCCTAAAATTTATAGGTCAGGCCACAGGCCTGATTTACAAAAACAAAAACACAGTAACTGGATGAAAAAGAAAATGAACACTATCTTAATTTTCCAATTTCTAATTCATCTAGCATTCTTTGAAGAATATAGATGGATTTTTATGTATAAACCATTTACAGGTCACTATTAAAAGTAACAAAACTAAACTTTTATTTATTTTTTTGAAAAACAAAACTTTACAAAAGTTTTGTTTGAAAGCAGTTGCTCATATGTAGTGTAAAGGCTTGTGTTCAGATGCTTTTGATGGACAGGAGTGAAAGTGGAGTGGGGGGGGGTCTTCTTTTTTTTCACTTTTTGCACCAGAGAGGCATAAGTTCAGTGCTGATTCTGAGAAACCTTAACATCCACCATTGGCTCTAGATCCTCCTCTCTTAACTTTATGCAGAGGTCCTCTTGCTTATTACTAGTGTATGTAGATCTTTTGCTGCTTTGGGTCATCTTTTGTTTTGTCTAGGCCTATGAGAAACAGTAGAAAAAAGTGGTGTTAATATTAGTACTAATTAAGGTGTGTACTTGCCTAGGAACCTACCACAATGTCCTGAACAAGTATTCTTATTTTAAGAAAATCTGTATTTGTAAAATGGTTAGGTCTTGATTATTCACATTATGAAAGGATTATCTTCTTACTGCTTCATAGTTCTCCAGAATGGTGATACCATCTTTATAATAAGTTGAGACATATATCTAGGGCTTAAACAAATATTGTTTAAGAAGAGATAGTATTGATAAATGCAACAGGGCAAATTGTGTGCCCAAAAGACTTTTGGTGACTGTTTTTTAGACTGGTTTACAGGGAGATGGGTTAATATGTTTTTCATTCTGGTTAATATGCCTTTTTTTTTTTTCATTCTTATTTTCTACTTAGTGCATCGATGTGACATTTTGATCCAGATTATTGATGGGACTGATTTCCTAGAGGTTTTGCTAACTGGTAGACAGCAGTGGTGTATCTAGGGAATGTGAATGAGCAGCTGCCTGGAGGAGTGAGTCACACAGAAAAAGAGGAAAGTATATCTTTAACTCCTGATCCTCTGAGTATCATAGATTAAAAATTATTAGAAAACCAAAAGTTTAAACTATTAGAAAACCAGGAGTTTGTCCAGATCTGAGGACCCCAGAGACTTCCTTTGTTTTCTTATCCCCAAAATCATGGGACTGTAAACATGCATCAAAGCCAGGGAATGAGAGTTAACTTCTCCAGAAATGTACTAGCATTCAGAAAGCTAATGTTTGCTGCTTTTGTATTTTTTACAGGTAGTAAGCGTTAATAATGTCTTTCATCTTTGAATGGATCTACAATGGCTTCAGCAGTGTGCTCCAGTTCCTAGGTAAAGCCGTTTTCCTTGAAATTTATCATAGATTTCAAACTTTCTGCATTTCCTCCAACAATTTAAATATAAGAAGCCTTTAGTAGATAGAAAGCAAAATTATGTTGAAACTTTTTTTTCCTCTTTTAGGACTCTACAAGAAATCTGGAAAACTTGTATTCTTGGGTTTGGACAATGCAGGCAAAACCACTCTTCTGCACATGCTCAAAGATGACAGATTGGGCCAACATGTTCCAACATTACATCCAAGTAGGTTTGAAAACAACAGGTGACCTTTTGATATTTAAAGGTCAATGTCAGGGTTGGGGATGAATCCCCAATTGATGCAATTCTTTTATTAACTGAAGTCCCAAAAGACAGCTCAACTGAAAAAAAATTTTCTATAAGACATACTCAGGTCACATACTCATAAATCTAAACCTCTGGAACTATCTTTTCAGATAGTTCACTAGTCCTGAAATGGGACGCATCTCTCATACCTGCTTCTAAGAAGCAGCATACACCTTAGAGAAAAAACTTGGCCTTTTAAAATAATTTAATAATGTTTTCACACTTGTATTCTTTACAAGGCGAAAGCTTTATTAAGTTTTGTATTTGTATTAGCTTATAGTCCTGGTAGCTGGGCCTTGTTGGATGGAGAAATTTATTTTTTCTCTTTTGATCATTTTTTAGCATCAGAAGAGCTGACAATTGCTGGAATGACTTTTACAACTTTTGATCTTGGTGGGCATGAGCAAGGTAAGAAAGAGACCATTCAGTGAAAGGATTCATTCTGTGTTCCTCCTCATTTTTTAAAAATCAGTGTCATTTTTGCCTTTTAAATTGCTTGCACTTAAGATTGAGTTCTTATTACTTTAATGAAGTTGATTTATTCACTTGTTATTTTTAAGTAATTTCCAACTTGTCAAAAGTTGCGTAAATAATACAGAACTCACTTCTTCATACCTTTTGCCCAGACTAATTAGTCTTCCTCTATATAATACATGTTAACATTTTTTTCTTGAACCATTTGTGAGTTCATCATGCTCTTTTATTCTTTAATGCCTTAATGCATAGTTCCTAGGAACAAGAATATTCCATTATATATGAATATCAAACATAGGTATCAAATACAGAAAGTGTTATTTTTATCTACTCTATAGTGTATATTCCTTTTTTGTCAATTGTCCTAATAATCTCCTTTATAGCATTTTTTCGTTTGAACATGATCCAGTAGAATAGCACATTGAATTTAATCTTGTCTCTTTTGTATCCTTTACTTAATGGAGTATAAGTATATAGGAAATTAAGTTATTATTTTCAGTAATTTCAAACTTGTCAAAAGTTGCAAAAATGATACAATGACTCCTCTGTGACCACTATGATCTAAATTGATATTTTATATTCTCTACCTATTTGGGTCAGTTGGTAGAACATTTTCTTCTACCTTCTTGTTCTCCTCAGTGCATTTTGCCTTACTCAGGCTATGTCTGTCTGGTTCCCAAATCCCTATCAAGTGTCTTATATGTCTTTTAAAGATACACAGAATAGGGCATCTTTATCTGATGGACACTCACTTTACATTTGGCAAGACTCTAGGCTTAGGAGTAAAACATTTACGATGTGGGAATAAATATTCTGGAAGGTAGAAGAAAGAACTCCTGAGATGCTTTCAAATTTACTCATTTGTTTTTAAATTGAGTTTAGAAGTTTCATTTGGAGCATTATATTAGGTTGAATCTAATTACAGTTTTTTAAAAATTTAGTTAAAAATAGAATATTGGTAAGTTAAATTATTCAGCAAAAAAAATTTAGCCAAAAGGTTGAGAAGCAGTTGAAATAATTTTATAGTCAGTGATTACATCAACATATAATTACATTTATTTTATTGACTATTTATAGGCTACAAAATCATATAATAGTATGATCACAATCACATAAAATATTTGTACAGAAAATGTTGAAAAAAGTATACAGAAACATTAGTGGATGTGTTTTGATGGAGGATTACACATCTTGTTTCCTTTTTTTATAATGAGCTTCTATTTTCAATTTGGTAGCAATGGATGTATGCTGTTTTTTCTACTTCTTTCTCTTTTTTTTTTGCCTTTTTTTCAAAAAGAGTTGTAACTGCTTACAAATTTAAATTCAGAAGTAGTATAATTATAAGCTGAATCGAGACCATTTGGAGAATGCAGAGCAGTAGATGTTTTTAGACACTGGAACTGGGAATTGTGTATTGTTTGGTTTGCTAATTTAGCTTTCTGGTTTTGATAGAGTAAGAAGAGAAATGTGTACATACTTTTGTTTGAGGAAAATTTACTTAACAGAAACACTTTTTCAAAATAACCTAGCCACCAATATATAGGAGTTATTAAAATGCGGTACATTTGGAAGTTTTTTTTTTTTAATATATAACTTTAAAAATTTACCCTATAAAAGTAGTGTAGGTTCAGTATAACAAATGAGTATACAGCTATGGAAGGTAAAAATGAAAGTTCCCGCAACCTCTTCTTCCCAGTCCTGCTCTTCAGAAGTAACCATTACTATCTGTTCGATATAGAATCCCGTTGAAAGGACTAGAAATGAATGGCTTAGAAATCATAATACCATTGAAGTGTTGCTTCCTAAACAATTATCATTTCATGTCATAAACAAAAAAATAAAACTTATAGGGCACACCACGTTAAAAACAAGAGACCGAGGTGATTGGCCTGGGAATTTTAACCACTTGTCAGGCCCAGTCTTCTTGAGGGCTGAGCAGATGAGTATGTCAGTATAATTACACATTGGTTAGTTGGGAACTAACTTAGGTCTAAAGTTACTTAGACAAGTAATTTACATCATGATATTTTAACTCAGAGGTTGCAAACAAATGGCTTCAGAGACGAGATGGGTGATTTAAGTGAGTGAAATTGGGTGTAAGACAGTAGGGAGTGGTGGAAACAGGCAAACTGAAGAGCCCAGCCCTCATCTAAAGGGGCAGCCACTGCACAGTTACCATTGGCAATTGGCATGTGGGTAGGTAGACATGAGATTGCCAGAGATAGTGCAGTACATCAGAAAATCAGGCAGAAACCTTGGTTTTTGAACTTTGAAAAATCAGATTCAGTCCATGGACCATTAGTTTATACCTTCTGTTCTGATTTAGTAATGGCTAAGAGTCGGAAAATTATATGAAGTCTAATGTTGTTGAAACCTGGTAAAGGTTTGCCCACTTCATAGACCATCAGGTTATTTATTTTCAAAATATGTGTATTTTTATTGATGCAACTGTAAACTTTGTCTTTTTTAGCACGTCGGGTTTGGAAAAATTATCTCCCAGCAATTAATGGGATTGTCTTTCTGGTGGACTGTGCAGATCATTCTCGCCTCATGGAATCCAAAGTTGAGCTTAATGTATGTTTATATTTTTTTCCTTTCTTGACCTCTGTTTCTTTTTAAGAAATACAGCTCAGTGGTGCCAATACTTAATCATTCCAGTTAACATTTGATGAAAGTCTTAGTATGGGAAGAAAGTGTTTTAAAATCTACAACATTGCTTTTCAGGGTCCTAAGGAAACTAACTCAGCTTGAACTTGAATAAATTAACTTTGTTTATATCTATCAAGGGGTGGCTCGGTGTCCAGTTTACTCAAGATGCTCCTCAGTTTATGCCTGTTATCCCAGCATAATTAACATCTTTCTCTTTTTACATATCTCCTGTGGCCATTCTTTATGAAGTGCTGGCATAGCGAACCCTTAAAAGAGATTAGAGTACTTAACATTTTGAATCTGCCCTCTCAGATGGTGCCTGCCCACCCTTGCACTCAATGACTTGCTAGACCTTAAGAGTCTGTTCTCAGTCTTCAGTTTTGGTCACATGCAGCATTTGATACTATCAAGGACTCCAAGTGTTCTCATTTCTCAACATTGCATCTTGGCTTGACAGGTTCTATGTTGCCTTTGTTATCCCTACTGCTTTGCCCTACACTTCTTTTTTTCTCTTTGATTTATAAGTGTCTCTCTGCATTCTTGGCAATTCGAACCTGTCTCAAGCTTATTTGAATGTTTCTAGAATTTATACTGAAGTCTCATGGAGAATTGCCTGTAGGGCAGTCCTTCTCTTACTTGACCTTTTGGCACTGGCCATTCTCTTTAAACTCCCTTTTACATTCTTGATTTTGGAGCTCGCTCCTTCACTGAAACTTCTTAGACTCTTTCATAAGTACCCGTTCCTCTGCTTAGCCTTTAAATCTTGGTGTTCCCCAGGGCCTATACTTTTTCCCAAGCTACTTCCATTCCTTCATCACCCATCCACGTGACAGTGACTCCCAAATGGATTTCTCTCGTCTAAACCTTTTGAGTTCTAGCCTCATACATAGTGCTGCCTGCTAGACAACTCTACCTACCAGTTCTGTCCTAGAATGGAACTATTCATCTTTCCCACCATCTACCTGGACATGCAGTCCAGACCCTGTGAATTACTGTAGATTCCGCTACTACCACCCTGCCATATACTGTAATAATGCTAGAAGAACTTTTTCAAACTTGTCATTGCCCTACTTAATATCTTTTAATAAATCTTTATCACCTTTAGGCTAAAATCCACAAATCTTTTATGTAGCACATAAAATCTTTCATGAGCTTTCTTCTGTTTATTTCTCCAGCTGCTTTTCTCTCTGTTGCCTACTTTGAACTACATTTCAGCATACAGAACAACTTGCCCTACCTTGCGTATGCAGAAGTGGCTATCCCTGCACAGCTTTCTCACTTGCCCCTCTACCTTGTTTTGCTGGTAAATTTCAAAATGTCCTTTAAGAGATCTCAGAGTTCAGGTATAACTACTAGGAAACCTTTCCTGAACTCTCAGACTGTTAGACTCTCCACCTCATCAGTGTCTGTTGTCTTTACTGGTTTTCTTATAGGTCTCTCCCACCGGACTGTGAACTTGGATAGTAGGGACCTTGTCTTAGTTCTTTGCGAAACTCCTGCATTTAGCAAAGCATTGGTTACATAGTAGGTACATTGATAGAATGAATAGTCAAAGCATATTCTTCTTTATCTGTTCAACTCTATAGTCTCCTTTTCAAGTTTTTCCTGTCAGAACTAGATTCTCAGTGCAATATTGTGATTTATAAGAAATATATATTTAGTCATTCAGATGATCAAAATGTATTTCTCATACATATTTGGTCTTCAGCCATAGTTACCGGCACACAGCTCCCCAAACCTAAGTGGGGAGTGCTACATAGGTATCTTTTGTTACGTCAATGAGGTGGCTTTTGGATACCTACCAAAGAATGGGGGCTGGTTGCCAGGAGACCCAACCATTAGAAGTTGGAACTTTCAGCCCCATCCCAGAACCTCTGAGAAGGAAGGAAAGGGCTGGAGTTGCCCGTGGCCAATGATTTAATCAATTATGACTGTGATTAGAGCCTCCATAAAACTCTCCAGGTTGGTGAACACATGGAGGTTTAGAGAGTAGCTCTCCTGGAGAGAGGGCATAGATGCTCTCTGCTCTTTCCCCATACCTTGCCTTATGCATCTCTTCTATCTTGACTGTTGCCTGAGTTATATCCTTTTATAATTAACCGGTAATCTAGTAAGTAAAATGTTTCTCTGAGTTCTATGAGTCATTCTAGCAAATTTAACAAACCCAAGGAGGGGGTTGTGGGAACTTCTGATTTTATAGTCAGTCAGATATACAGATAACAGCTTGGACTTGTGACTGGTATGTGAAGGTGTTGGGGGCAGTCTTGTTGAACTGAACCCTTAACCTGTGGAAATTGATGCTATCTCTGGGTAGCTAGTGTCAGAATTGAGTTGAATGTAGAAAACCCAGCTGATGTCCCAAGAATTGCTTGTTGGCTGGGGAACCTCCCCTTACATTGTATTCGATACCAGAACCAAATACAGGCTTGAAGTCACTGCCAGCTTTGACTCCTCTTTTGTCTGTCCTATCATTTAAACTTTAGTCTCTTTACTTCTTACTTCAAAATGCCTGGTGCACTATTCGTTATATACTGCCATCTTAAGCTAGATCATCTCTTACCTAAGCACCACACATAGATACTATTCGTGAATTCATTGTACTAAAAGTATAGATTCTCTCTCTGTGGGGTCTTCAGGTTCTATTGCAGCTAACCTCTCAGACTGGCACCAAATGTTGGTCATCCCTTCCCATCTCGCTTACTCCGTCACTACACGTCAACATAAATGCTTTAATCCAGACAGGTGATACTCTGCAGCTTCCTGAGTTCTTTGCCTGCTGTAAAGCCATTGTTTGTATTCTTTCTCCTTTCCACCTATCTAAATTCTGCCCCCTATTTAGAAACCAGTTTAGGTTCCATAGCTTTGCTAAGACTTTCCTCAAGCCTACATTACCATTTTATTTCCCAGAATATCTTTTAGTATTTATAGTCTTTCCCCATTCATTGTGACAGTTAATCGTCCATTTGCCTTGGTTTGTTGATAGATGTGTGAACATAGAGTGAGGATTTCTTGAGGCCAGGGATGTGTTTTACCCTTCCTTTCGTATCCCTCTCAGTACTTGAGATAGTGCTTTGCACACATTGGGCACACAGTGAATACTTAGGGAGTTCCTGTCATTTTTGAGGCTCTGTAGCCAGAGCATTCATGTGTCTAGGACTGTGTTCAGTGGATAACCTGAGGATAGCTTGTGGCTGAGTGACTTAGCTTTAAGATTGGGGTAGTTCTGCTCCTTTGTAAATAGGTGCAGCCTTAAGTTGCAATTGCTTTGAGGCCATTAGAGGATTTTTACCTAACGTCAAGATATTTTTAGGGGCTTTTTACCTAATATTAAGGGTGTTAAATATGTAATGTCAGGATTAACTTTTAAGATTAAGTTAATCACTCAGGTATAAAGATCAGATTTTCACTTTATATTTGATACCTTATAGACAAGTAAAAGTCAAAGTGGTTTTCGTTATCTGGTGGGCTTTTATAAATAGATTCCTCATTTTTTGTCTTGTCTTTAGGCTTTAATGACTGATGAAACAATATCCAATGTGCCAATCCTTATCTTGGGTAACAAAATCGACAGAACAGATGCAATTAGTGAAGAAAAACTCCGTGAGATATTTGGGCTTTATGGACAGACCACAGGAAAGGTAAGAGAAAAATCTTCAGGGGACATATTATTAAAGGAAATTCATAGCTTTTAAAATATTCATATTTTGCTGTCTAGATTTTATTTACCGTTCTACTAAAGTTTAACTGGGCTTAGGATTTGTTTTGTTAATAGGTAATTCGTAGATTCTCTGAAGTCAGCATGTTTTTTCTTTAACTGTTTTTTAATGCAATACATTCCTCAGGTATATGAGGATGAAGGAAATGGACAACAGGCAAACTTACCATTTAAAAATTTTTTGACTATCTTTCAAATTTGGTTCTGAGAAATCTCTTTTGAAAGAGTGGTTTTTAGCTAGAAATCAACATTTTTTTTGATTGGAGGTTTCCAGTTATGAAGAGTGATCATTTATATATATATCACTTTCTAAGCATTGAAATCAAAGCAGTGGATTGTCCTCATTGCCCCTTGCTGAGGGAGAATGGACTATTACCCCATTTTGAAGACGAGGGAACAGGATTATTCATGTTTATACAGCAAGCCAGTGATAAGACCAGAAATAGAACCTGAGTCTTCCAGATCAATAGGTTATGTTGTCTCCAATTGGAAGGACTAATGCAGAAAAGTGTGCTTGTGAGAGAAAACCTAGATGAGCTCTAATTAAGCAGTAACCCTGGTCTTTTCAGCTCAGGGTTTTGACATATTTAATTTAAAATTTTTTTCTTTTGAGGAATTTATGATAACTTTTTAACTTTACATGGTTCCTCAGTCTTGCCTCTTGGTTATCTGTTTCTTTCAGAAATGCTTTCTTTAATTCATTTAGTTTCCCTTCCGCACAAATTTTACACGCATGTGAATTCTTAATTTCCTCAATGTAACTTATTATTAATGTATATTTCTGAATGCTTGCATTAACGAAAATGTCCTTATTTCTAAAAACTCCCAGACTTCTTTGGGAGCTTGTCCATCAGAGAGCATGCTGGTTCTCTGTCCAGCAGCCTTCTTCTTGGTTTGCTGCTGTAGCTGGCCAGATGAATGTTGGTGTGTTCAAAGCAAATGCCCTTCACAAAGAGAGGCTAGGAATAGGACTTCGCTGCTTATTCTGTCCTGAAAGCATGAAATTCTTGGGAAATCATCTGTATTGCCTTGACCACATTTCTGTAATTAATCCCTCTTTAGATTTGCTTTTAAAGAAAGGAGACAGTGATTTTTGTGATCACCCTTTCAAGCTTTTCCATCACAGAGATGCTAGCTAACAGGCCTTTCTTGGTTTTGTTTCCTTTAGGGGAATGTGACCCTTAAGGAGCTGAATGCCCGCCCCATGGAAGTGTTCATGTGCAGCGTGCTCAAGAGGCAAGGCTATGGAGAGGGCTTCCGTTGGCTCTCCCAGTATATTGACTGATGTTTGGACAGTGAAAATAAAAGAGTTTTACTCCTCTGGACTGATCCTATTCACAACTTCCTCATGAACTTTTCTAATAGAACAAGGAAAGCTCTCCAACTATGTCTGGCATTGAGAAGCCAACAGTCTCTGTCAGCTCTCCCATCGCCCAGTGGTGATATGTGCTCTTCTCCACACTGCCCGGAGGTAACGCTGCCCCATGTGCTGGTGCAGGTCAGCATCCTGGGACTTGGAAACTGGCAGGATTTGCTGGGTAACGCTGTGTGCCATCATGGGGCACGGGAAAAGAAAAACACGTCTCACCACTGTGGTTAATTTCAAAAGAAAGCGATTCTATTTTTTAAAGAAAGTGTTGTTAATGTAATTGGTTTCCCTCCTAACTTTCTGAGTTTACAATTTACTTGGTCCAGAGTTTTCTATTCCCTTTTTTTTTTTTTAAATCTAGTGAATGGCATTTAGATACTTCATAAAATTATGCACAGATACATGTTGGAGGCTCGTCAAGTGAACTTAATCTTGTTGAGTTAGCAGGTTGCTGAGAGAAGCTCCCCTGTCTGTTGAACTGCCTTATAGCAGGTGGCATCACCTTGTACACAGAGAACTAGGAAAGGGCAGAATCCTGCCCTCGCAGTTCAAGCAGGTTTCCACTGTGGCAAGCTAGGGTTATTCCTCATCATGGAGTGTATAGCAGATTATTCACTGCAGAGGAGTTAATTATTGAGTGGGTTATTATTATTACTTATAAAGTTAAGAATTTCAGCCCATCTTTGCTTTTAACTGTTACAAAGTTTCATTTCCCTATAGCACCTTTTTCATTTTCAGTTATACAAAGTTGTTATATACTACAGATGTGTGTCATTTACTTTTGCACATATTCCAGGGGGAGTTTTTCTGAATAGGAGAATCGGTTTTTCTGAATAGAAGGGCTCTTAATTTTGTCACTTGAGAACTTAAAAATCTGGTAGTGTAGCATTTGGTTGAATCTAAGAAAGATTTACACAGTGGGCTTTAAATTTTCCACTTGCAGAATTTGGTCTCTTTATTGGACTGTTCATGAACTTACATCAATTTTCTTTGGTATTTAAAGGTTAACATCTGTAGCTTTTCCTTTTGTGTGTGTGTGTGAAATTGCCTTTCTCTGTTCCAGAAATAAGCTGGAGAAACTAATCCAAGAATCTTATGTAGAGCTATTTCTTTTGAGCCCATATCACTTATTGTCAGTAAGCACCCAGTACAGAAGTCTCCGAATCTCCAGTAGTGTGATGAGGATTATTTTTATATCCTTATTTCTTAATGCCATATGTGAAATTGGATTTTCATGATCTTAACCAATTTTCTACCCTTGCAGTAAAAGATGATGGGAAGGGAGATGGTCTTAAGGGAGGATATCTTCATTCCTTTTTCCTTTAATGAATGATTAGAGGTAGTTTCCTCAAAATTGAAAATTGTTATGATGATGCTTATTTGCAGAGGATTGAATTCAGTGGATTCTTGCTTCTAATGTGAGGGGAGGGAAAGTGGATAATATTCCTGGGGTGAGAGAGTATCATTCTTTAGTTGGATTTCTCGTTGTTAGTCTTCAGTACTGACCTGTTGGGAAAGCATACTTTTCACTGCCAGGTCCAAATGTAGAGGCTCAGTGAAGTATAAATCTGGGAAGAGCATGACTTTCATTAACGAGCAAGTTTAGCTGGATTAAGACAAAATTGTTGGTTTGGAAAGGGGTTAAAGCCTTAAGTGAATAAGTCTAGCTAATGGTGAAATAATTAGGTAGTTAACCTTCATACTTTTAATTTCCTTTGGCTAAAGGTAATCCATACTTCTCTATCCAGAGACATGAAAAATATGATTGTTTTAGTGTTTTTCCTGTTTTTGTTTTACCCCTAATCACTTTGTAGCAAGCTAGAAAATTATGGCTTCTATGCAGGGTGGCTCTTTGTGAAAGTGGTCTATTTTGGCCACTGGAGAAAGAGGGGATTGAAAAGTCAAGTAGCACTTGTCTATTTCTTGGACCACAGAAAACATTTCCTATAATAAAATAGTAGAAAGAAGCTGCTGTTGAGCTTGGCTCCTAACAGCAGGGATCAGAGCTTCGTACAGGAACTCCCATGAATTGAGACTTTTCATTCTGTTTTATCAGAGTGCATATATGTCCTATTTCAGGAAAAGTAAAACAGTCATTTACAAAAGAAAGTCAATCTGTATCCTAAGCATTTTAATAAAAAGTTGAAACAAACTTTTCTGTCTTTTTTTTTTTGGCCTTGGTTCTGAGTTTGAACATGTGACATTTGTTGTGTGGGGGAAAGCAAAAGTTTCTCCCTACTTATGGGGAGAAATATATACAATGGATGTAAGAGACATAAAATTTGCTACCAGGAAAAAGAAAAGGCTAGGCCAGTTCACACATTCCACTAGAAATAAATTTAGTACTGTTTGAGAGCCTTGGAACATGTGGTGGTCCCGGGATTGGTGGTCATCTCTGTGACAGGATGGACATGGCAAACTTTTGAACAGTCATATTAATATGATAGATAGTAAGGCCTGGATCCAGTTTAGCTGTGTTTCACTCATTTTATACGGAATTGGAGATATCTAGTTGAATCCTACATTTGGCAAAATAGGTAATGAAACAAACCTGTGCTTGTGCATTTACTAGGCTTGTAGAAAGACGGGCTTTTAGAAAACCCCAATTGAGGTTCTAAAAGTATCAACAAATAGAATGGGAAGCAAAACACAAGAGGTTTTTTTGACAATATTAAAATTATTGGAGGCATCCTGTGATTGAAACTAATGTCCATGTTACTATGAAAGGAAGCTGTGGGTTCTATGTTCATTTGTGTTTGTGTCGAAGTAGTGCATGAGAATTAAAAGCTGAGTCAGTGAGCCCAACACTCAAGGCGTCTCACCTTGGCTCTTGGCTGTGACTTGGGACTCTACTGTGATGTGCCATAAACAGAAAAATCTGTCGTATGTAACAATTCATTCAGGAGGCTTGAGCATCATTAAGGAAGAATCACTAGGCTCTAGAGAGAAAGGCTCTTAATTGCTAGAAAGTTGAGATACTTGAGAGATTTTACTGAGCTCAAGCCATCTTTGTCAGAACAAAAAAAGACAACGCTTGCTATGGAAAGACTGCTAATTTCAGTCTTGCCTCATACTAAAATGGATCATCATTTCCCATTTTCAGCCAAGTTTGTTGCTGGGAGCAGTGCAAGCATTACCTATTGTGTTGTGCTGGGGTACACCAAGCAGCATTAGTTACTAAAAAGTTTGAGGCACAAAAGTATAATTTTAGTAACTGAATATATTTTTCATTAATGCTGACATAAATATGTATTAAAATAATCTTTTGTTAAAATATGTACTTTAGTGATATGAATGTCTTCTTTGTAGTGACTGCTTTGGGGATGACCTGGAGCCTCCCAGAACATACTTACTCATCCTCTTCTATCCTCAAGGATACTTCTTTAGAAAAGTAGAGATGTTTTATGTTAGATCAGGGATGGCAAACTATAGGTTGTGGGCGAAATCTGGCCTGCTGCCTGTTTTCTTATGGCCTGTGAGGCAGGGGAAATTTTATGATGTTCACATTTTAGTGCCCATAAATAAAGTTTTGTTGGAACAGAAAGCCACCCCATTCCTTTAGCTTTTGCATGCTACAACTGCAGAGTTGAGTATTTAAGACAATGTATGGCCTGCAAAACCTGAATACACTCTAGCTCTTTACAGAAAAAGGATTTGGTCTCTGACCTAGATAAATCCTGAATGGTCATGTGAAATGTGCACACTGCAAAATATAGGCTTGTATAATTAAAAATTTTGACTTTAACCACTGTATATAGTCAATTTTAAGGGACAACTTTATTTGGAACAAATCTAGTTTCCATGGGATTTGTTGTGGGCTTTGGTATGAAAAGGTCTGAAGTTTAATCTTGTGAGCTCCATGTCCCTTAGTGGATTGCTGTGGGGTTTACTTACAAAATTTCAAAATACTGAATTGACCAAGGATTTCTTGCAGTATTTATTCTGTCAGAGGTCGAACGTCACCTATACCTGGGCAGATCCTGACAGGTGCTTTCATGGCCTGGGCAAGTGTAGCCACATTAGCTCTCGTTTATTCCCTTTCCTGCAGCCCAACTAACCGAAAGGATTAGTTAGGCTCAGCGGGACCCTCCCCTGTCCCTCCCCTCTATCCCCCGGTAAAGCCGCAAACCTGTCACTCTTCCGGGGCTCGTCCTCTGGGGCAGCTTCGCCCTCCACGCTGCACGGGCCGCGGAACCCACAGGGGCGGTGGGAAAGGAGGGGCCAATCTCAGTAGCCAATCAGGGCTCGGCTCAAGGCCCAGCCAATCGGGCCGTGTCAGTTGGGCTTAGCCAATAGGACTCGAGGAAGACCTGACTCAGTGCTTGCGTCTCTGGCTTCCAACTCTGGGAAGCGCTGCGTGGTGTCTGCGGTCAGAGTCCGGTCCTGTCTCGTTTCGGCTGGCGTCTTCGCTCGTCCGGGAAGCATGCGGCGGCAGTGGGGACCCGCCATGAGGGTGGCAGAACAGGCGGGCTGCGTGGTGAGAGCCTCCCGGGCCGGGCAGCCCGAGGCAGGCTCCTGGAGCTGCAGCGGGGTGATCCTGAGCCGCAGCCCGGGCCTGGTGCTGTGCCACGGGGACATCTTTACCCCTTTTATGCGGGCCGGCAGCGGAGTGCTGACCGCGGCGGCCGCCGCCTTCCTGCCCGGCGACAGTTGCAGCGACGACTTGCGCGTGCACGTGCAGTGGGGCCCAACGGCCTCGAGTCCAGCAGGCCGCGCAGAGTGGGGCCGCCCCGGGCTGTGCACGCCCCAGTGCGCTGGCCTAGAGCCGATCCAGCCGACCTCATACCGCGGGCGGCCCCTGAAGCCCCCTCATCCTGCGGAGCTGCTGCTGCTGCTGAGCTGTCCAGCCTTCCGGGAACACTTCGCGCGCCTCTTCGGGAGCGAGGCAGCGGAGCAGTGGCGCTTCGCGAGCGCGGCGCCGGACTCCGAGGTGTCGGAGGACGAGGAGGAGGATCAGCTGAGAGCATTGAGCTGGTTCGCTCTGCTGCGAGTGCTGCTCGACCCAGAGGAGGAGGCGGTCGAGCACGGGAAGGTATTGGCTGTGGCGCCTCTCGGAACCGTGCCCAAGGGCGCACCGCTGCTGGCCTGCGGTTCCCCGTTTGGGGCCTTCTGTCCGGACATCTTTCTTAACACGGTCAGCGGCGGCGTGCTCAGCAATGCAACCGGCCCGCTGCTGCTCACCGATGCGCGCTGCCTGCCCGGCACCCAAGGCGGCGGCGTGTTTTCGGCGCGGCCCCCCGGGGCGCTGGTGGCGCTTGTGGCAGCACCCCTCTGCTGGAAGTCCCGCGAGTGGGTGGGCCTCACGCTGCTCTGCGCCGCCGCCCCTCTCCTTCGCGCTGCCCGTAACGCGCTCAGCCGCCTGCGACCTTCTGCAGCTTCCCTGGCCTCCCTCCTGCCGCCCGAAGTGGGCGCTCCTTGGGGCCTGCTCCTCCGAGACCCTGGGCCTCCGTGGGCAGGCGCGGCCGTGCTGGTGGAGTGTGGCACCGTCTGGGGCTCCGGAGTGGTCGTGGCACCCCGCCTCGTGGTGACTTGCCGACATGTGGCCCCCCGCAAGGCGTCCAGAGTCCTGGTGCGCCCCACTACTCCCAAGTAAGGCCAGTAAGGCTGCTCCCAATCTACCCCCTCTCAGGTCTGGATCTTAGGTTTCAGGTCTTAATCCACAGAATTATGGAAGCCTTCTGGCGCCACGCTGATGCTTTGGTGGTGTAGTGTGAATAGAGACCCGGGACCCTCCTCTCATCCCTGGCACCTAGAACTCCAGTATAGGGGATTATGGGCCTCCTGGCAGGGGCTGAATGGGCTTTGGGCAATATGCCTAGCAACTCTATATTTAATAACTGTGGGGCATCCCTGCATACCTGACTGAGCATCTTTGAGCTCCTCCCCGTCTGATTTTTTTCTGGGCAACTTATCTGTCAGCCCTGCACCCACACACCACTATAGGCCCTTTAATTGGAGACTTCCTAACCCTGACTCCTCCCCACCCCCCACCCCGCCCATGGTGGTAGTGAAGTCCCAAAGTCTCAGGATGCTTTCCTCTTGGGATAATGAGTTGGACCTGTACATCTTATTTATCTCTTAGATCTTAAACAGAGCTTTAGAATCAAAATTATAGATGTGGTGTTACACCTAATTAGAATGTGAGAGTGGGGCTGAGGCAGATAGATTTTACACACTTTTTGAGTGATCCTGGTGGGCAGTCAGGTTGGGATTTTATAGTCATTTGTTCCCTCTCTGCAGGAAAAGCACTCTTGCCCTCCTTTACTTCCATTTGCTCTGATAGTAGGTACAGTGGCCTTGGCTTCCTGGCCTGGTTTTCTACTTCATGTTCTATTTCCTCTGTAGTTCCAGGTACTTAAGCCAAAGCAAAGCGGGATAGCACCTTGGTGTTAATGCTGGATGTTCTCCTGTACCTGGCTCAGTCCAGCCTTGCAGCTCAGGCCTTTCCAAATCCTTCTACTGAATTCTTGAGATTAACCCAGCTTGCCATAGAGGTCCCCATGGTAGCCAACAGGACGGCCATGACATTATAGGGAAGACTGATTATGAGCATTTCCCTATGTGTGTAGTCCCAGATTCCTCACCTCCCACCCTATTTTTCTGAGAAAACCACCAGGTCTGCTGGAAGCTAGCTACCTCTCCTACTTTCTGTAGCAGGGAGCCACTGCGTGATCTTGGGCAAGTACTTAATCTAAGTTACCTTGCCTTGAGTTGACATGTAAAGGTCTTGGAACAGAACCTGGCACCCAGAGTGATGAAGTCATATCATGCCTGCCTTACCAACTGACAGGATTATCTGTATCAAAATGAAACAGTGAAGGAATATGTTTACTTTGGCTGCTGCCACTTACTATGTGATCTTGGGAAAGTTAGTCAACCTCTCTGGGTCTCAAATGCACCATCTAAAATGAAGATAATACCAGTGCTTAGTTCATAGGGCTGTTGTGAGGACTAAATGAATGGTGTCTGTAGAGTGTTAACACCAGGCCTGGCCTACAGTGCTCACTAGGTGTCAGGTATTTATGATCATGGTGACATGCCGGAAGCTTTGCAGAGCAGTACTCTACAATTGGTGAAGCATGTTTGGAAATAACCCAGAATGGTTAAATGACAGCCCAGAGTTACTGGCCTGGTAGGTTTCAGGGTTGGCACCAGATCTTTTTATTCTCAAGTTCATAACTTTTACTGTCATCTATCCTTTTGCTTCCTCCCAGCAATAAAGGCTCAGAAAGCTAGCCTGTCATTTTGTTTCCCTTGCTTCCAGGTATGCCAAGATGTGGGGACATGTGATATTTGCCACTCAGGAGACATCTCCCTATGACATAGCGGTGGTGAGCCTGGAGGAGGACCTAGAGGGTGTTCCCATGCCTATGCCCACTGAGCATTTCCACGAAGGTAAAAGACAGAGGGGCCCTCTGTTCTCAGGTGGACCTTGGGAAGGAAAGTTAGTGTTAGACACTCAAACCCTGCAGATCAGGGGGCCAGTCTCCCAGACCAGCTCCCTTCTCCATCCCTGCCAGACTGATGAGTCTGGGTGGCATCAAGCTGGCAAGAAATTCTGGTTACAATGCTTTGGCCGGGGATGCTCTTAGAGGCTTGCCTGCTTGTGTCCAACATGTGTGTAAGTGCTGGGGTGCAGGTGGAATCTCCAAAGAATAAGCATGCCTATTCCTTAGGTCCTGTGGCAACGTAGAATGGAAATGCTGGGCTTTGGGGGCTCCTTATAACACTACAGGCTGGTCAGAGAGGTGTTGCTCTTTTAAGGCTCCTTTTAAGGCATGATTTGAGTGAAAGGCTTTGTGATGCTCCCTCAGAAGTACCAGAGGTCTCACTTTGTACATGCAGTGTAATATAATTAAAGAGAGTACAAGCTCTCTGAGCTGGCATCTCTTCTGCCATTTACTAGCCCTTTGTCCTTGGACAGACAACTTAATGTTCTCTGCCTCAGTTTTCACATCTGTACAATAGGGCTAGCTCCCTACTCCTGGGTGTTATGAGGCATAGGTGAAGCACTCAGCCCTGTGCTTGGTGCATTCAAAGCACTTGGTTAAAGGAAGGTTTTGTAGTCATCATCCCCATTTTTTTTTTCACAAATGGACTTCTTAGTCCCAGGAAGGATGAATGTTAATTCTACAAACATTTACTGAGCACTTAGCTAGGTGCTAGGAATTCCAAAAAGTGACTACCCAGTCTAGCAGGGACAGAGGGCAGGGGAACAGCTTGATGCTCAGTAGTTGACTGAGCATCGTGCTGGGAGCTCAGTGGAGGTTCCAGCCTCTACCTCGGGACCTGGGGAAGGCTCTCTGAAGGCAGGAGTATCTGAGCAGAAACTTAAAGGGCAGAGTGTTTGCATCTTTGGAGAGGGCAGGGGTAGGGTTGGGGAGGATGAATCCTGCTAGACAGAAGAAGCTTCACAGCTTCACCCTCCTTCCCTTTCTGGCAGGTGAGGCTGTCAGTGTGGTGGGCTTCGGTGTCTTTGGCCAGGCTTGTGGGCCCTCGGTGACCTCAGGCATCCTGTCAGCTGTGGTGCAGGTGGATGACACACCAGTGATGCTGCAAACCACGTGTGCTGTGCATGGCGGCTCCAGTGGGGGACCCCTCTTCTCCTGCTCAGGGGACCTCCTAGGTAAGCAGCTCCTTGGCCCTCTCCTAGGCTTCCCCGTTAAGAAGTCTCAATCCTTTCTAGTGAGTGCTCAGTGTCCAGCCCCAGAAGCCACCCTCTGTCTGAGAAGATGGCGTCCTTAATACCTGGGAACTAGTTAACCAAAATTTTCAGGCTGTTCTGCACCTGAGGATAGATGCTGAGCTGTGAGGGAAAAGGTCTGGGTTCTGGTCCCTTCTCTGCTACTAAGCCACTCTTTGACCTTCGGTAAATCACTTAATCTCATTCAATCTGTGAACCTTAAGAGTTTAATTAGTGCAAAGGTCACAGACTCTGAAACGTACAGAGACTGGGCAGGTAAAGTGAATGAATGAATGAGTGAAGACAACAGGGAGCGGAGGGTGAAGGGTGAACTGAGGTGAACATCATTCAGCATATTTTGCCATATTATGAATAAATGTGAACCTAACACTGACTGATCTCCAGTTTTTCACAAGAAGCTATGAACCTTGTGTGTGTATGTGTGTGTGTGTGTGTGTGGTTGTGTGTGGTTGTAAAATCTTTTGATTTTTAAATTTAGGTAACTAATTTGAGTTTTTAAAAAAAGTCTGTTTATCTATTTAAAAAAAAAAAAGCCAGCATGAGTCTATTAGATACCTCCAACTGCAGTCCAGCACACGGGGTTTATGTGCTCTTCCCCTTCTCTTATTTCTGAGTGCTTTCTCCCATAGTGAGAGAACTTACTTTTATTAGCTACAATAGATTTACGTATTTCTTCACCCATAGTATGACAAATAAAGTCAACCATAACTTTAAATATATATGTATACACACGCGCACACACACACATACACACAGAGATAAGTGGATACAGAAATAAATATGCGTATGTATGCATGCATTTATATGTATGTGTGTGTGTATGTATGTATGTATGTATGTATGTATGTATGTATGTATGTGTGTATATATATATGTCCCAGCTCTGTCTGCTGTGACACCCCTGTTGTGGTGAGCATACCCAGAACCTAGATCTTGGTTTCTGAGGGCCATTCTCTAATGAAAAGAGCTGGGAACTGGTTGATTCTAGGAGTGGGATGGGGAAAATCCAGGATGAGTCTGGAGTACCTTGTGGTGCTGGAAAGGAAGGAAATGCTAACAACAGCAATATGATAGAGCATGTCATATGCTGAAAGAAAAAAGAGCTGACTTGAAGGAGCCCCCATTGGAACAACTTGTACAACAAACCAAATAGCACTAGTATTAGATTGTAACTCAAAGAAAAGAATGAATATTCATGAGTTCATACAGCTATAAATAAATATATGAATAAATTTTAAAGTGGAGACAAGCAACAGCTCTTCCTTACAGACTTCCAATTAATAAATGTAGAAGAAAGTCACTGTTGTTTCACTGCTGTAGGAATTGCTGCAGACAGGATCCACTGATGTATACTAAAATCGGTGGGCAAAAGTTTAAGTAGAAACAGGATATTTGCCTAACCCTAAAATAGTACTTTACAAAGGGGAAAAGAGTACGTCTACAGTGGAGAAACCTGGCAGATACCACCTTAGCCTAGCGATCAAGGTTAACATCACAGTAATGTTTATGGATATATACCTCATAATAGGAAGCACTGAGGAGGACACCTTGATTCTATAGTATTCTCAATAATTCTCAGTCTTGAGAAAACATTTAGGTAGACTCAAATTGAGGGACAGTCTACAAAATAACGGACCCATACTCTTCAAAGTGTCAGAGCCATGAAAAAAAGGAAAGACTAGAAGTGACCCAAATGGGAAGAAACTTAGGAGACATGACAACTAAATGCTGTGTGGGATCCTGGATTGCATCCTGGAGGAGAAAAAGAGCATTAATGGAAACACTGGTAAAATTCACGTGAGATCTGTGCTTTAGTTAATAGCATTGTACCAAGGTTAATTTCTTTGTTTTGATGAATGTTTTGATCAAGTTATTAATTAACAGAAAGGAAAGCCAGGTGAAGGATGTATAGGAACTTCTACTATTTTGGCAAGGCTTCTGTAAGTCTAAAATTGTCTTTAAAAAGTACATGCATGTATGTACCTACACACACATAAACACTAAGCAGGCCAAATAAACTGTGTCTGGGTCCTATTCATTTAGTCATCCACTCAACAAGTGTGCCTCCTCTGTGCTGGGGAGGCTCATCCAGGGAGACTGCATGAGCAAAACACAAAAATCCTGCCCTCGTGGACCTGACGCTAATTGGAGAGAAAGATAACAAAATAAGTGAAAAAAAATAATATGTTAGATACTGATAACGTTAAGAACAAAGTAAAGCCCAGAATGGGGACCAAGGTGTGGGGAGCTGGTGTTCATGAAGGGAAGCCCAGTATCTGTCACTATGAGAGTACTTTGAGCCCCAACAGGCCTAGGGCCGCCAGGATGGAGATGGGCCTCCCTTCCTATCCATCTGTTTTTCTCCTGACTCACACCTTTTTTTCCTCTCTCCTCAACAGGCATCGTAGCCAGCAATACCCGGGACAATAACACAGGGGCCACCTACCCGCACCTGAACTTCAGCATTCCCATCACGGTGCTCCAGCCAGCCCTGCAGCAGTATAGTCAGGCTGGTGACCTGAGTGGCCTCCAAGAGCTGGACCATGCCACTGAGCCAGTGAAGGTGGTGTGGCGGCTGCAGCGGCCCCTGGCAGAGACCCCACGGAGCAAGCTCTAAGGCTGTGTCACCCTCTGGAGAGAAGAGCAACCAGTGTATGTCACGGGAAGTGCTGAGTTGATGGCAGCCTCAGGATCCTGACATAGTACAGCCCAACTGAAAGGCCTCCCCCCTCACCACCCATGTTGTTCAGCTCTGGAGTCTGGTTCAAACTTCTGGAGTCTGGAGCCCCATGGGTCTCCAACCCAGCAGCCCATTTGGGGATGTTTTCTTCAGTCCCCATCTCTCTCTGGCCCCCTGGCATTAGATTCAGCTCTGTCATTCCCCTTCTGGGGAACCCAGCACAACTGCACGACAGCCCTGGTCCTGACAAACAGACGCTGGCTGGAAGGCAGCCATTGTGTCTGCTCCCTATCTCTTGATGGCCACTGGCTCCCAGAGCAGCTGCTCCACTGGGGCTAGGCTCCTCTTTGCTCTTTATCAGAATTGGGTTGACAGAGTACTGGGACTTCCTCAGAAAACTTTGGCAGAGAGGCTCTGCTCTGATGACCAGAGACAAAGGAAGGAGCATTTCCCTCTTCTGCCTGACCTATGGGGAGGCAGAGTCCCCGAAAGTCAGGACTCCAGTATCTTCATATGTCACGTGTCACTGACATGCAGAGGCACTGTGATGCAATGCCTTAATTTTCCGGCCCATACAAAGGGTCTCAGGGATCTTGGGGATAGAATGCGTCTGTTTGAGGTTTAAGAATAAACAGGACCTACCTAGAAGGACCTCTATACTTTTGAGAGTCAAATCGGGAATAGTACAAGCACCAGGCACAGAAACATACCTTTTCTGTCCCATTTTCTCAGTGGGGTTTGAGCTCATGGGATACTCTCGTGCCAGACTAGTCCTGGTAGCTGGTCATGGTGCCAGTCAGCACTGGATGGTGCTTGTAGATCCTGAAAGGTGGTGGCCTTGGCCTGGCAGCAAGTGTTTACAGAGTGCTCAGGATGTGCCCAGGCCTGTGCTAGGCCCTGGGGTGTGTGGGAGTTGAGGAGTTCAAAGGTTAATGAGACCAAGTCAGCCCCTATGAGAAGACAACCCTGCAAGTCACGAACATGCACTGTGTGCCCAGGGCCCTGTGCATGTGGGCCCTCAAGAAATGATGGTTAAATCGTTGACAGGTTGAATGCCATTTGGGGCCTGGGCACTAATGCCAGGGGCACTAATTCTAATTATGGAGGATTCCTGGGAGTACTTTGTATCTAACATCTATTTGTTGAGTGCCAACTCTGGGCAACCAGAGAACAGTCCTGGGATGGTGGTTCTCCCCTTTATGGATTAGCAGTGGGTCCAGAAGACAAAGTAAGCCCGAGAGAAGTGCCACAGTAAATTAATGGTAGCAGGGGCAAAGGCTCAGGTCTGACTTTGCTGGGAGGGGCCAGGGGGCTAGGGGAGGGCTTACGTCAGCATGTGTGGATACCAAGGAGCTCAGGCTATTAGGGAGAAACTGGTGTGTCAGCCCATTAGTGCAAAGAGCAAGGCAGCTCTGTCCCATTCAGATGAAAGACTGTTCAGAGGCCCAGAGAGGGAGGATTAGGCAATGCTTCATCAAGATGACTAGAGCTGAACTCTGAAAGGAGAGTAGATGTTTATCAAATGGACTGGAAACAGGGACAACCTGTTTTCCAGATTGAGAGCAGTGGAAAGCTGGTACAAGGAAGTGGGAAAATATGTTTATGTTCTGGCAGTGCTAAATGGAGAGAAAATTGGAAAGGAGCAAGACTGGAGGCTGGAGAACCAGTCACAATGGCCCAGGTGAGAGAGAAGACACCTAAGGCAGGACTGGCTGAGCTGATGGCTGAGAGTCAGCAATGCTTCCTCCTCTTGGATTCCGTAGTATTAGACAATTTTGCCTGCTATTCCTACTAATCATTAAAGTGCCGTAGAACTGCCAGTGTTTCAGCATCCAAACTGTACCTTCTACTACCTCTGGCCCCCTGGAAATTCAAAGACAAAAGTCCTTTGTTAGGCAAGGAGCCCTAAAGTTCTGTTGCAAAGCTATGGGCACTGGAGTGGGAAGAGAGGAGCGACATGGAGTGAACTGCCTGAGAAGGGGCATGAAAGAGGTTGCACTGAGACTCCCTTCTTTTGGATCAAGGTGTCCTCTGGTTGCCAAGGACGTGTTGAATATCAGACATCTTCCCTGATTTTCATGGTTTGGGGTAGGTCCTTGAAGATGGACCAGTCTGACCCACTCCAGCTATGACATGCGGTGCCCAAGCCTTGTGTGGGACCACCACACAACTCTCCTTCCTGGCTTGAGGTTTTAGGGTCCTTCCCCTTGCACTCTGCTCATTGGAACCCTCTTCATCTATCTAGGCGCAGCACTTCCAAGAAAACTTCCTTGACCTTCCCAAGCCCCAGGGCAGGCTGTAGTGCTCTCTATTTACCTCCCACAGGGCCAGGACATGTGCCCAGCAAATTTCCGCTGCTAGCTTGACTCACAGTTGAGGTTCTTTGCCTGCTCCGTAACTTCTACCTCCCTTAGGAAACCCCTGCTGAGGGGTTTCCTGGCTTTAGGGTCAAGGCCCAGTGCTGCTTTACTAACTGTGTGATTTTGCCTAAGTTCTTAGCCTGTGAGCCTCAGTTTTCCTCATCTGTGAAATGGAGATTAATAAAACCTACATTGGAGGACCCATGTGAAAAGTAAATTGGAGAAGCTATCCCAAATAGTTTGCGTTCAATAAATATTAGCTATTATTTTTCTAAGAATACTGGTAGTATTGTTTCATTAGAAATGCATCACTCTGGTTGCCAGGGGTGGGTGGAGGGAGAGAGAGGGATTTGATCTCATGGGATACTCTCGTGCCAGACTGGTCCTGGTAGCTGGTCATGGTGCCAGTCAGCACTGAATGGTGCTTGTAGATCCTGAAAGGTGGTGGCCTTGGCCTGGCAGCAAGTGTTTACAGAGTGCTCAGGATGTGCCCAGGCCTGTGTTAATTTTAAAACATCATTCATTTAAACAAATATAGTGAACTCCTGGGGAACCAGGTGCTCCGTCAGTGCCAAATACTGAGGACTCAAGCAAAGTCCAACAGAATGAGGTCTCTGCCCCAAAGAGCTGATCAAAGGTGGTTGTTGCTGTTCTTGGTGTTCGAGTTTAATCCCCATCCTTCTTCCTCATAGGAGTTTCTTGAGTTAAAAAAGGAGATAAAAGCTATTTGGAAGTTTGCAAAGTCCAGGACAAATGCAAGGCTTGCGGTGCCTAGAACATCAAACCCAACTTAGGGCTCTATGGTGGTTCCTTGTGAGACAGGATTAGGATAGGCAGGGCCCGTGGGCTCTCTGCACCCACAGTATGGCATCATTGCTCTTCTGGGTCCCTAGGGGCTGACAGAAGGATGTAGAGACTCCTGCATCTCTGACTATTCCTTCCTTCAGCCCACATTTATCAGGCAGGGTACTAGCCAAAATAGGAGGAGAGGCAAGGATTCCAGAGAACTGGAAGATGCAGGCTGGGCTTTGTTGACTAAGAACGAGAGTGGGGTGCTTATGGGAGCACACCAGCTTTCTCCCAGGTCAAGATCATTCCGGGCACCAACATCTTCCCGATAGAATTGCCAGTGGTACTGGATACCAGGTCTTTGATTATAGCTTTTGGAAGAGATACAGAAATGGCCACTTCTAGTATAAAGGTTCACGAAAACCAGGAAAGGTAAGGGCAGTATTCAAAAGAGTGTTGAGCTGGGAGCCAGGAAGCTGCCAATGCACTATTTAGCCTCAGGCAAGCTGGTCAGCCCATATAAAATATCTATAATAAATGCTGCTATGTATTTGTTGCTTCTATGTGCAAGGGATTGCACTACAACACTTCACATAAATGATTTCATTGAATCTTTTCCACAACTCTTAGAGTAGGTGCTAGTATTTGCAGTAAATAGATGAAGATGGCTTATCTGTAACCAAATTAGCTTGATCCTACCATGAGGTTGTAGCTTGCATCAGTCCATTTCTCTACAGATCCTAGTCCAAGCTCCTTTTTATTTTATTATTTTATTTTATATATTTTCTTTTTATTTCATTTTTATCATTTTATTTTATTTTTATTATTTTATTTATTTTATTTTATTATTTATTTTATTTATTTATTTTGTCCCAGACTGCCCTCCTAACTAGTTTGCCCAATTTCAGGCAGCCCTTCCGCTCCCTCATCCTTTCACCACAGAACATAACTCAGACCTGTCACTCTTCTGCAGTGGCATTCTGCTGCCCTTGGGATGACAGGGACAGTCTTCATTAGGGCCTGGAGGCCTGTACCTACCTGCTCATGCTGGTCACTCTGTCTTTCGCCTCTGCCATGTCTCTACTATCACCTCATTAGACAGAAAGCAGAAACCATGCCTGTTTTGTTCTCTGTTTTATCTCCTAGCGCCTATCACGGGGCCAGGCATACGGTGGTGCTCAACTGGGTTTGCAGGATTATTTATATGCGTGCAGGCAGGAGGTTGGTAATCCGCCGGCCCGAGGTGGCACAGGCAGTGCCTGGGAACTCTTGCTCTGAAGTTCCGGCGGCGTTAAAGGTGTCTGGCAGAAAGTCGGGCCGGATTTTGAACTCTCCTGTCCGAGGGTCCTGCGCAGCGCAGCGGGCGTCGACCTTAGGGGTCATCTGTTTCAAGGTTAGGGCCGTTCCCACCCACTCGCGGACCGACAGGGAGCGCGCCGGCCGCCGCAGTCTCCGGAAGGAGAGGGTGGGGGGATGGG
>NW_006438113.1:13706357-13713585 GCF_000325575.1 Pteropus alecto
GGCCGGGAGAGGCCTCGGGGCCCCGCCGCGACCGGAGGCACCGGGCGGAGCGACGTGGCGGTGGGAGGCAGCTGGCGTGTGAGGTGACGTGCTCGTCGGCCTTTCGAGGTCCCTCGCGCCTGCCGGGCTTCACAGACGCCCGAAACAAGGGCGCATCAGGGCCTGGAAAAGGCAACGGACAGCGTCGGAGGTTGGTGGGCCCGAGTGCGGCCTTGGGAGGAAGGGGCTGTCGTCTTTGGGATACGGGGCTCGGGCCTGCACCACCCTTGTTCCCCTAAAACACAACAAGGAGGTTTACTTCCGGAGAAGCCAGGGCAAACTCGCCCCTTGCCGTCTGCTCCCTGAAAGTCCGGCTAAGTCTTCCCAGGTAAGACGGATTACCCTGTTTCCTCCTCTCCTGTCATGGGGTTGCTCTGAGAGTCGCTGCGGAGTGGAAGCTGGTGTCACAGGGCAGGAGGAAAACCTCTGTCTCTAGGAAGGAAATACCTGTGTTACCCAAGTAAGATTAAGTGGTGGAGCTGTGGAAAGGAAGTGTATTCCAGGGCCAGCCTGGTCTTTAGCTGGTGGTGAAATGAAGAAGCCAGGGTCCAGACACAGTGGACAGATAATGGGGGTGTTACGGGAACCACAAAGTGACTGGATCCCAGGAAAAAGTACAAGTTTCATGGCCTAAGTTTTTGTACAAGAGTGTGTATGACATCGGAGACTGTCTGCCCAGAGCTGCCCTCTCCTGGGCATGAAAGGACAGCTTCTTCTTCAGACTTTGAGTCCCTTTTCGAAATTGGTCTTTTTTGGGTTATAGCCAGCATGTGTTCCCTGGGGGTCTGGCTATGGAATACCTACTTCTGAACCTGTCATCTGGTGTCCAGTGAGGGAGGCTGTGGCCCCTGCTCCCTCCCCCATGTGGAGACGAGACAGTCATGGTGCTTGGAATCCCTCTAGCAGGCCTCTCATTCAGGGTGGCCACTCTGGAAACATGGCTGTAGAAATCTACGCTGGGTGCAGCTGTGTATTTTATTTGTAATCTCTATAAAGCAAACCTAGGTGGTGTCCTTGCTTTGATCAAAGCCCACATGGTTCCTGCTCTATGTCTTCAGAGGTGTGACCTCTCAACTACTTTGGCATAAATGTAACTTCCTTGCTTTTCAGTAGATTTCTAAAATCTGTATTATTAGAGAAGACTCTCATTGGTGTGAGACTGGATGTCCTTGATAGAGAAAACAGGATATACTGAGAAAATTCCAGGGTAAACCAGATTGTGTGTGTATGTTGGGGGAGGAGTAAAATTCTTTAGGAGTTACTGGACAATTAGTATTTGTTCTCTTGGACGTCTTTTATGCTAACCTTCCTGAATCTAGGCGGATTCAGCTCTCTCCCTTGGTTTGATGTTGAGTTAAAAATCAGATGACGGGTTTGGTGGTTTCTCAAAAAGTTGAATCTAGAGTTGCCATAGGACCCAGCAATTCCACTCCAAGGTATACTCAAGAAAATTAAAAATATATTTTCACACAAAAACATGTACACGAATATTTATAGCAGCATTAGTTACGATAGCCAAAAGGTGGAAACAACCCAAGTATACATCAACTGACAAATGGATAAACAAAATGTGGTATCTCCATAAAATGGAATATTATTATAAAACATGCTAAGTGAAATAAACCAGACAGAAAAGGTATGGAATAGGCAAATCAGTAGATACAGAAAGATTAGTGGCTGTCAGGGCCTAGAGGGAGGAGGAAATGGGGAGTGACTGCTAATAAATGTGGGTTTTTTTTTTTTTTTAGGGTGAATAAAATGTTCTGGTATTAGATCATGATGATGATCGTACAACTTTGTGAAAGAAACCACTGAATTGTACACTTTACAATAGCGAGTTTTATATGTATAATATCTCAGTTTATAAAAATTAGATGGTAGGAGGCCTGTCCTGTTTTTAAAGCTTTATTATTTCTGTAAAAATGATATACTCGTTTAAAAATTTTCAAACGATACAAAAAAAAAGCTCAAAGAAGAAAGTAAAAACATCATCTGGTGACGTCTATGACCATATTGGTTTGGGGCGCAGGTCTGTCAGACTGTTGAGGATTGAACTTAGGCAAGTTACTGACTTTCCAAAATGGGGAGAAAAACACACCTATTCAATGCAAAGGTATGGGTAAAAGTGTAATGAATGCTAGCTCTTATATTCATTACATGTATGCGTGTATATGTAGCTAAGTACATTATCTGGTTGCCCATAAATGGGATTAGGCTGTACATGCTGTTCTATTATCTGACCTTTTCATGGACAAACGCTTTTTAAAGACTTAATTTTTTTAGAGTAGTGTCAGGTTTACAGCTAATTAAGGGGAAGGTGCAGAGATTTCCCATGTGCTTTTTGTCCTCACACATACAGAGCCTCTCCCGTTATCAACATCCCTTACCAGAGGGATATACTTATTGTAGTTGATGAACATGCATTGACATAATCACACAAAGACCATAGTTTACATTATGAGTCACGCTTGGTCTTGTGCATTCTCTGTGTGTGGACAAATCAGGAACAAACTTTTCATGTAAAAATCATCCACTCTAAAAATAAATGGCTTCAGAATATTCCACTGTATGGGTATATAACAATGTATCCTATAGTCTTCCATTGATTGAGTCTCCCATTGATTGAGGCTGTTGGCCCAACACCCCTGCTACATTAGAACATATAATTCAACATCATCATTTGCACACATGTTTTTTGGGCACTTACAAGGTGTGTGGCTGGAAATGCAGGTTCATAGCTTAAGCCCAAGGTTTAGGTGTCTGACAAAGTCCAGCTGTGCTCAGGGGTCAGGCAAGAATTGGCACTGGAAGAGCCAAGGGAGAAGCTGTGTCCAGGAGTGTTGGGCAAGGGAGACTGCTGAGGAAAAAGGGTGCAATCGGCTGGAGAGCTCTCAGCCCCCCATTCTGTAGTGGGAGTGTCAGAGGTCAGTAGAGGAGAGAAAAGAGCAGATTCCAGGAGAGGGTCAGGTGGCTTGGTGTATAAAACCCTCTCCCGTCCCCTTACCTAGCCCCTTATGGACCTGGTGTGCCTTCACACTCCAGACCCCCCACTGGACCTCCAGAGAGGCAATTTGCCTTCGTTGAGGGTGTACCTAGGTGGACAGGCCAGGGTTTGCCCTTTAGGGAAGCCAGGTGATGATCCTGGGGGCGCCAAAGGGTTCGACTCCTTTGGTCAATCCACTGCCCATCAGGCTTGCACTCCGGTCGCTGGGCTTTTTCTCCTCCCTGAGAAGGAGACCCTGTGAGGGACCCAGGGCAGGCCTGGTGGTTAGAACTGGACATGTAGGCCCAAACGTTGCCCTGGCGTTGTGTATGCTGGCCCCTGTCCCTCGCCCTCCTGGCATCCCCACCTTGTTCTCTGAATTTGTCCTAAGCCTTCCTTTCTGCCACTGGACTTCTTGGCCCAAGCTATTCCCTCTGTGGAGAAGGCCCTTCCCCCAGCTATTTACAAAGGCTCTTCCTTGAGCTTCCCTGGGTGGTCCAGTGTGACCTGACCCATGGTGGACCCCCTCTCTCTAACAAGCTGTGTAGCCCCGCTCTGGCGTGTGCCCAGCCAGCTTGGAAGCAGAGCCCTCTGGGTGTTTCTCAGACCTCCTTGCTAGCTGCTGACTCCAAGGGCAGGCTAGCACAGAGGGAGCCATGCTGAAGGGAGCAGGTAAGACATACTCCTTCCATAGCCTGCCTGCCTTATCGCCTGCCACATTCCCAGGCTCTGCTCAGCTCCTAGTGTTCACTCCTGAATTCTGCCTGGGCCCCTGGGTTTTCTTGGGTTTTGGTTCCCAGGAGATTTTCTCCTTTTGGCTCAGTTGGCAGATTCTGCTTGATGAACACTCAGTGAATAAGCTCTGGACAACTTTTCTGAGGGCCTGGAGCAGCAAAGGCGGCACTGCCTGGTGTGTACTTGTCCTGGTCCCAGCCCTGCTGAGGGCTCAGTTTCTTCCTCTGTAAATGGGTAGACTGTCCAAGCCTCAGTGCACTGGGGACCACTTAGTCAGTGAGAGACGATGTTAAATTCCTGCCATTCTCCTGTGCCAGATCTACCCTCCTTCTCTAGGTTCTCCCTCCCCCAGGGACAAGTTAGGCAATGGGCATTTGAATACCAATGAGAATGATGCCTGTAGGTCCAACCATAAGCTGCCCTCGTAAATGTGGGAAGATTTGAGGCCACCATGTCTTGGAAACCTGTGTGTGCAAGGACATCTCAGGGTGTCCCCTACCATTACAGAGGGTAAATGGAGGCCCAGAGAGGGGAAGGGTTGTGCCTCAGGCCACACAGATGATGCAGGACAGAGTGGTGGCCTTCCGGCTACCTGCAGTGCTGCCTGAGAGAGTTCCAGATGGGCTGGAACATGCTTCCCCATCAAGCCTTTGGGCAGCTTGCTGTCTGTCCTTCAAGGTTGGCCTGAGTCCACTTCCTCCTTCCTTGCCACCCAACCTGTCATCCCCCACTGTGAACCTCCCCTCTCTGAAGCCTATAGCAGCTGTTGGGCCTCTTCCTGCTTTCTGTGCAGCGTGAGCTTTGCTTCTTTCCTTAGTGTCTCTCTTTGGCAGCTTGGTTTATTTCTGCCTCTTTTTAGAGCCCAGCACAGACCAGGGATAGCATCTCCCAACAACCCCTCCCAGGCTGGCTGGGGGAGTCCAGGCAGGATTTGCCACCTTCTTTTTTCGTCTGTGCTCAGCGGCTCAGCATCTAGTGACCCAGCCCAGCTCTGTCCTCTACCTCAGATGTCCTCCAGTGTCTAGCTCTTGGCCAAGAGTTTCTTGAAATTTAGCTCCTTAGGGACTCAGCCAAGGTTTGTTCTCAGTTTGCTGGGAGCTGATCAGGCTGCTGCAGTCCATGTGTGAGGGTGAGCCTGGGGTGCACTCGGCCTGCAGACCAGGCCCCCCACCCTCTGCAGGCACTATCACTGATGACAGCTCCCCTGTCTGGCCATCAGGCAGGACCATGTTTCCCCTCTCTCATTGGAGCCTGCATGATCAGAACTTCTCCCCCACGCTCTTTCCTGCCAGCAGACATTCCTTCTTGGTCATTAATCAGCACTGTTTCTTCCCCAGCAGGTATTTCTTTTTGCCCCACCGTCTCTTGGGGGATGTTGTCCAGCAGTCCTGGTGTACATCCGCTGTCTCAGGAATACTCGGGGGAATGATCTGCCCACTGCAGGCCACTCTTCCCCACCCCACTGTCATGGCCTTGGTCACACCACATCCTAGTTTGCAAGCTGATTGTCATAACCTGCTAGTTGATCTCTTTAGTCCTGGGGCTCAAGCTAGTGACCTGCGAGTCAGCAGAATCTGGTCACAGATTAGTGCAAGGCTTAATCAATTTTGTTTAGTTCCTTTGATGTGGCCTTGCTTGCAGTCCCCACAGGTGTGCCTATTATTTCTATTACTGTGCACCTCACCAGCTTCCCACATCACCTGGCCCTTTGAGTTTGTAAGCCCCGCCTTTACAAGGTCAGGTACCCTATCTGTCTTTCTCTCTGACCATAGGATCGCATGTCAAGGAACAGGAGCTCAATTAATGTATGTCGTTGAGTGAGCACATATATTGAGTGAAAAAAAGGTGCAGAATAGTTTAATGTGTGCTAAATATAATTGATTATATCCAGAATATGTCTAGCAGGATTCATATAAACTTGGTAACAGGGGATGCCTTGGAGGAGGGAACTGGGTGGTTAGGGGGTGGGATGGAATTATGATACCCTTCATTACTTTGGAATTTAGTTCAAATTTTACAAAATTGGAATTTTGTTAATGGATGATTACATAATTAAAAAGATCAAGCCTTGGCATTTGAGGCCTTTCTTGCTGTGTGCTCGCCCCTGCCCTCCTAGCCTCAAGTCCCCCTTGACTCCAGTGTGGTCTCTCCTATCCCAGCAGTGCCTGGTTTGAGATGGGGTCCCAGGTCTCAGTGGACATGAAAGGCGTGCACGTGGTGATCGTGGGCGGGGGCTTTGGTGGGATCGCTGCTGCCAGCCAGCTGCAGGCACTGAACATCTCCTTCATGCTGGTGGACATGAAGGACTCCTTTCACCACAACGTGGCAGCCCTCCGGGCCTCCGTGGAGAAAGGTAATGGACTTATTTCTGGGACTTTCTTGGCGGGGGTGGTCTTGTCATGCTGTGGGTCTGGGGGTGGTTAAGGTCACTGGCCTTAAGCAGCTACTATCTCAAGGCCCCAGAAATAAGAGCTCGAGCTTCCCTGAGGACATGAGGCCCAGACTGGCATCTTGGGAGGTGGTGGATACCTCGGGTATGGCGCTGGTTCAGCTCTTTGGCCAAGGGCACCCCTGTTGGTATGTAGCTCAGGAAAGGTTCTGAGTTATCTGGCCTCCTGTGGGCAGCCCAGTTTTACATTGTGACCTATTTTGTGTCCACCCACTCCCCAGGGTTTGCCAAAAAGACTTTCATTTCTTACTCCGTGAGCTTCAAGGAAAGCTTCCGACAGGGCCTGGTGGTTGAGATCGACCTGAAGAAACAGATGGTGCTGCTGGAGAATGGTGAGGTGAGCACAGGGGCTGACCAGTCCATCAGCTGCTTCAGGAGGACATGGCTGTTGGTGAGAGGAGACCTGGGTGGGTCTCTTCAAGGATTTAGAGAGTCCTCTATGGTCCCCAAGTATTCCCCCCTACCTGATGCTGGTTAGATAACAGCTTCCTCTTAAGCCAAGGCCTGACCACAGCAGCCACAAGTGTGGTGGCAGATATTTCTTGAGCTTTTCCTGTATGCTAGACACTGTCTTAAGCCTGATATAATTTCATTTAATGCCCACCATGACTGTGAGGGAGGTGGTATGGCCCTACTTTACCAAGGGGGTGAGTGGCTTGTCTAGGATCCCATAGCTGGGAAGAGACTCAGCTAAGATTTCAACTCAGGTAGTTTCACTGAGCCCACATTCTGAAAGCCAGTGTTTTGGACCAGCCCCAGGCCTGGCCAGCACAGGGAGCCCTCCTTGCTGGCTAGAATCAAAGGGCAGGCACAAATGTGATCTCTATCCCTGGAAAAGGAAGTCATGGGGGCAGAGGTTTTCTTCACTCCTGGATTCTTCAGCCCAAATGTGTAGCACGGTGCCTGGTTTATAATTACAGTGAGGAGAGCTCCATCAGTGAGCTGCCACCAACTCACTCATCATATTGAGGGTCACCTCCAGCCTGGCCCTCTACTCTATTCAAAGCTAAAGGTTTGGCGGG
>NW_006438113.1:13713692-13736355 GCF_000325575.1 Pteropus alecto
GCGGGGGGTGGTAGATTAAAAAAGTGGACACAATTCCTTTTCTCAGTGAGTTATACGTTTTAGTGTGAATCAGTCTTCCTTGAATTAATTTTCGGGCTGGGGGAATCTCCCAGTTGGAAAGATTACTGAGAGTCTCTTTGCCCTGTGGTTTTGGGCCAAGCTTTTCAGAGCTGTGGAAGGGTCCATGAGGGCATCTCAGGCCTCCATGAGGAAAGCGGGGGCTGAGAGGGATACAGGCCCTCTGGTCTTCTACCCATCAGAGCATGTAGTTTTGTCAACTTTATATATTTAGGCTCCAAACAGGACTTTTATTCCTCTCTCCCTTCTTTTCTTCCTTTTTATTTTGGGAGGAAGGGTCAGGGACAGAAAGTAGTTTCTTCTAAAATACCTAGGAAATTCTAAACTAATTCCATATTGGAAGCTCAAAACCTGCTTATTCCTATAAATAGTTTCCTATCTCCTACTCACCTGCCCCCTGCAGTGGTGAGCTCACTCCTCCCATTTCCATGTTGGTGGCTCTGGCAGGAGGTAAAATCTGCTTTCTAAGGTATTTCCAGGTTCTAGTGCCATTCCATGGCCTAACCAGAGTGATGGTTTTGCTCCCTTCCATGGAGGGCTGCCTCGGAGTGCCCAGAGGGGCCTCGCCACTCAGTGCTCCTTGCCCTGTGGGCCTGGGATTAGATGCAGAAGCTCAGGCCTGCCCTCACCTTCCTTTTCCTTGCCTCTCACAGGCCCTGCCCTTCTCACATCTTATCCTGGCCACAGGCAGCACTGGGCTCTTCCCCGGCAAGTTGAATCAAGTTTGCAGCCAGCAGGAAGCCATTCAGGCCTACGAGAACATGGTGAAGCAGGTGAGCTGCCCTGTAACCAGAGGCAGAGCAGTGAGGGAAGAGGGTGGCCTCTGGAAGAGCAGAACAGCCGTGGAGATTTAGGGCTGCAGCAGGGAGACCCCAGGGGGTATTTGGGGCTGTGACAGTGGTTGTAAAGATGGAGAGTTATTAGAAAGAGATTCCTGGGAGGAGACCTTTAGATCTGTTATCAAAGCCTGTACATGAGCAACGAGACCTGCTCACATATCTCTTGGCGTGTCCCTGACTCCTCTCTTGGAGCTTCCAATTGCACAGGCCTTGTGGCTTATAGAGCAGGCTTGGATCCATGACCTCAGTCAGCTTTCACAGCGATCCTGAGAGGTGGACAGGATGAGTCTATCTATATTGAAGTGGAGACCCTGAGAGGGATCCCAAGGTCAGTGCTGCCACATGAGTAAGGCCAGGTCTTTTCCTCTCTGCAAAACATCTGAGAAGCCTGGGGAGAGCAGACAGGGTAGAGGGTAGGAAACAGGCTTTGAAGTCAGACCTGGGCCATCCATGGTCCTGGGAAAGGAGGGCAGGTAGTGATACTTGCCTCTTGGGGCAGTTGTGAGAATTGAGTAAGAAAATGTGGGGAGACTCTCAGCAAGTGCCTGGCCCTGAAAAAGTACATTTAGACCTCGAATTTGAAATGGGTTCTCCACTCTCGTCTTTGGCCAAGGAACCCCCACCCTAGGCTGACCCATGAGGCAGGCTGGGTTTTAGGGTGCCTTACATTTCCTTCTGCTCTAGGTCCAGTGCTCACAGTCCATCGTGGTGGTGGGCGGAGGCTCTGCAGGAGTGGAGATGGCAGCAGAGATTAAAACAGAGTATCCTGAGAAGGAGGTGGGCAAGCGACCTTGACTTTGACCTCTTAGTAGTCAGCTTATTTCTGTGTTGTCTAAGGAAAATTAGGAATTTGCTCAGGTCCTGGGAGGCAGAACTCCCTTAATATAAAGTGGGAGTGCGTGTTTCCCATCTCCTGCTTTCTGTATTGGGGAATCCCCTAAAGTCCCTTCTCCTGGGAATTTTTCCTGGAGATCCAGGGGTCCTGCCTTCTGGTCCAGCCAGGAGGATCAAGCTCAGGAAAGACACCTTATACAAGGTTAACTCCTGTGTCTTCCTGCAGTGTCCTGGCCTCTGTGGTCTAGATGTAGACTTCGATTACCTCTTTTGCTGACAACTAGCTTGGTCAAAGGCACCCCTAGTTGTTTTTTTGTCTGGGGAAAGCAACAGCTTCTTTGGTCCTTAAGAGACAGTAGCCTTTGCCCTCGACAGCCACATGGGGAAAGCCTGCCGTATAGCCCCTCACTGTGCATACTGGGGAAAGACTGGCCAGCACTACCTCCTGCCCACGGAAGAGTGTCCCTGTTTCCTTTTAATAATAGAGGGGTAGAGCACCTGCCTGGTACTCTGGAGAGAAAGAGAACATCCTGGCAGGCTATAAAAGCTCAGCTGAGGGCTGAGCGATGATTAATAATTATGGGTCCTGGGGACAACAGCTTGCTGGCAGCTGATGCCAGATGAGCTTCAGAGTGTAACATGGAGCCTGTGACTGGATCTTTTTCTCTAGGGAAAGGCAGGTTGGTGTTGAAGAGTAAGATCTATACAGCTAATTTAATTATACAGTTTTCTGATGAATTGTTGGAAATTATGACTGATGTGAAATTTTATTAATTTTGATTTATGGGGTAAAGACCAGTCCGAAGAGGGAAGTAACTCAGTATAACTTCCATGTGTTCATAATTAGACAAATAAGGGCAGTGGTAGTCACCCTTTCATAAGGACTCAGTATGTGTTGAGTTATGTGCTTTATATACATTTTCTCCTTTCATCATTAAAAAATTCTCACTAGTGGGATTGTGATCTCGTCTTACTGAGTTGTCAGGCAGTTTCTGAATAAGTATCCTTGATGGGATTTCAACTCAGACAGTCTGATTTCATAGTCCGAGCTTTGAATACCATTCTAGGCTGCCTCCTACTTTCCTGTGCTGACCCAGAAGCAAGTAGACGTGCCTGAAAGAGCCAATTTGAGAACCAGCTTTAATGTAAATGTCAGTCTGATATACAGTTAGAATGCCAGTGGCTTATATATAGACTGTATAGTCGTAAGTGCCCAAGGATGCTTGAAGATAGCTTTCTGCGTGGCCCTGGGGTGGGTTGTGGAGCACTGGCGCATTCTGAGCGTCCTAGACCAGGAGATGAGGCTCCAGCCAAGCTCTTCGTCAGTTTACTGGCTCTGGTGTTGGGCAAATTACTTCACTTGGGCCTCTGTTCCCTATCCTGTAAACTAGAGGTAGGGAAGGAGGTGGAGAAGATGGACTGATGTGTTTTTAAGCCTTTTCATGTGAGCAGGAGACCCAGTGGTTCCTTCTCTGTCCTGTGGTTGTCTGTCCCCAGGTTACTCTCATTCACTCCCAAGTGGCCCTCGCTGACAAGGAGCTTCTGCCCTGTGTCCGGCAGGAAGTGAAGGAGATCCTGCTCCGGAAAGGCGTGCAGTTGTTGCTGAGTACGTGCAAGTCCCTCCCTGTGCTGCCCCTCTCCTTGGCCTAGTGAGACTGGGCTCACAGGTTCGGTTGCTGTCCCCAGCTCGCTCTGTGTCCTGAGGTTGAGCATCAAAGCCCATTTGAGCCCTTTTGTTCAGCTAGAGGTTGTGTCTGTCCTTGGGCAGGGCAGAGGCCCCGATACTTATAGGATTTCCATGTTGCGGAGGCAGCACTGTCTGCAGAGGCAATTGCTTTAGACACTGTGCAAGAAGCACCTATTTGTTGAATGACTTAAAAATCATCTAAAGGATTTGACCTAAATTATGATGCCTCTGCAGTGGGGAGAATAGGTTTTTTTGGGGTTTATTTTGAGGGTGATGAAGAATGTGGCTTTCATCCAGGGCAGGAGGGAAGAGAACCACCCAGCCTGTTAGAGAGTGGGGCTCTAACTCCAGTGGTGTGACCGCCACACTCGTGGGGCTCCACTTCCTTGTTTTTTGCAGGAAGCCCATCCTGGCTCTTGGTCTCCTTGTACCTCGCTCTGTAGTACTGTGACCACCTTTACTTCTAGGCAATGAGGAGAGTAGACTGGTTTCTTGACCTTCCTTGCCTTGCCTTTGTTGGCGTGCCTGCCTCATCCTGTCTGGTCAGGACGGGATAGCTGACAGCCGGGGAGGAGTGTTGGAAGTCTTCTTCAAATAGCTTTCCCCAGAACGTGGGAAACTCAGCCTCAAATTGCTTCTTGGAACTTTCTTCCCATTGGATCCCTTGGGACCAGTTGTCCAGATTGTGCTTCTGGGGCATCAGAGTGGACTGGGAGAGGGGCAGGGAGGGAAGGAGGGAATGAGAGTCATTGCCTAGTTGGGCCACAATGTCTAGGCCTTTCCTGTGGGTCTCTAGCCTTCCCCAGGTTTGCCTTCACTTGGACCCCAGCCTTGATTAAGAGGCCATCCTCTGCCAGCCTTCTGGTCACAGACCTCCCTCGACAGGTGAGCGGGTGAACAACCTGGAGGAGCTGCCTCTCAATGAGTATCGAGAGTGCATCAAAGTGCGGACGGACAAAGGCACAGAGATGGCCACCAACCTGGTGATTATCTGCAGTGGTATCAAGATCAACAGCTTTGCCTACCACAGTACGTTTGGTAAGCAGGAGTCTGCGCTGTTGCCCTCTCCCGAGATAGTCACCTCACTCCCCAGCCTCCCAAGAAGGCCCCACAGGCCTCTCCCCGAGGAATCGGTACCACCCTGCCTTCCACGTCTATCCCAGCAGTTCACGTCTCTTCTGAATGGTGACATCCAAATTTTAATCGAAGATTCTGGTCCACTCTTGCCGTGCTCTTCTCAGCTGTGACGATGATGACTTAGCCCAAAATGCCCAAAGTGACCAGAATTTTCCAAAATTAGGGCCCGCTCCCTAGTGGTGAGAGGTGAGAACAGGTTTCAGAGAGATGAAAAAGATCTATTTTCTGTTTCATTCCTTGGAACACATGCAGAGGAAATTCAGGGTCAGATCTTTCTCTGTTTACAGATGTGCTGCTCTCCTCAACCCCTGATCCAGACGTTTGGCCACATGAGCTTGGAACAACCATTGGGGAATGGGGGCAGCAATGTGGCCTCATGCTCTTAAAGCTCAATATTGAACTATCTAGCTAACTGGAGAGCAGGTGGACTGATGGCCTCCATGTGTGAGCTAGAGACTCAGTGGCTCCTTGTCAGGCTCCGTGGTTGTTGTGTCCCCATCATTTATTCCCGAGCACAAGTTGCTTATGCTTTGTGCCCTGCAGGAAAGATTTCTCTAATCCCAGAGGAAGGAAGTTAGTCCAGGCCAGGTGTGGGGGTGGGACTGGGGGCTTATAATGGAGAGATCCCAGAATTTAACACCTAATTGTCCTAATGTCATATTTTCAAAGTACCTTAAAATGAAAAGTTTATTATTTATAAAAGCCCTGCAAAATTTACAAAATCTGATCCATGTTCAAAAGAAAATTCAAGACTTGGCTAAATTGTAAACTTAATCACCGTAAGTTAAACTTACAGAGTTATGCATATTATGTAAAATGACACTTGCTGTATTTCTGACCAGTTTTCACCCTGGAAAAGGAACCTTACCTTTGCAGGAAGAGTTCTGAGGTAGGGACTTTGGGCAGAGAGGAATTAGGTGGGAGGCTTGCTTGTGGAGGGCAGCCTTTGGAGGGTGCTTTGAGCAGCACTGGAGCTTCTTTCCACCGCGTTCTGGGGCCACTTAGCACAGCAGCTCAGGATCTTGGTTTCGTGTTGGTTTTTCCTGGCAGATAGCCAGCTGGCCAGCAACGGCACCCTGAAGGTGAATGAGTACCTCCAGGTGGAGGGCTGCAACCACATCTATGCTATCGGTGACTGTGCTGATGTGAAGGAGCCCAAGATGGCCTATCATGCTGGTCTCCATGCCAGCGTCGCCGTGGCCAACATCGTCAACTCCATTAAACAGAGGCCCCTCAAGGCCTACAAGCCGGGTAAGGGAACCCCACATGCTTCATCGTTTAGAGAGTTGGGGTTAGACATGGCGAAGCCTTTGTGGGCTTTGAGGTAACTGACCGCTAGGACAAACTTTCAAAGCTGGTGACAGAACACCCCTGTAGAGCACTTTAACAATATTTTGGGAATTAATAAATAAATCTTGGAATTGCAGGCCCATGAATGGTGAACAAGATTCTAGTTTGTGCCTCTGCTCCACAGGCGCACTGACCTTCCTCCTGGCCATGGGGAGAAATGACGGTGTGGGCCAGATTGGTGGCTTCTACGTGGGACGGTTCATGGTCCGGCTGACCAAGAGCCGGGACCTGTTTGTCTCCACAAGCTGGAAAACCATGCGGCAGTCTCCGCCCTGATGGAGAGGCTGGGCGGGAGATGAGGTACTGCCACTGCCAGGTGAATGGATTGCTTGACAAATGGTGCTCATCTGACAAGTGCCAAAGGGCAAAAGCTCTTTTTCTGGGATAAGATGCCAGTGATGTCCTGACTAGAAACACAACTTACAGAAAACCAAAAATGGAGAGACAGAGATAGAAATTTTTAAAAAGACACCCTCTAGAGGATTCTTTCTGGGTTTGGAAAGGTCTGCTTGCTGCATGCTGGCTGAATGCTTCACTTGGTCCTGGGGAGGGCACAGTTGGCCTCCCAGGATATACGTGTGCCTGTGCACATGGGGTGTGGCATTCAGAGCTCTCAGTGTAGGGTGGAGAGCGGGGTCTTCTGGCATGGAATCCTGTCTGTAAGGGCAGGAAGGAGGGCCTACAAAGTGAGACCAGGTAAGGAAGCGAAGCTGGGGTGGAGGTGGCCCGCACCCCAAACTCTCCCTTTGTTCAGGTGCTAGGGAAGCCAATACATCCTATAACACCAGGTTGTTAATAGGAGCCTGATTTTAAACTGTTAGTCCCTAGTCTTTAATCTTCATGAAACTTTCTATATTTCTATTTTTAGATTCTGATTATATCCTATGTTATATTTAAGAAGAGAGAAAAATTTCCCTTCTGGTTAGTGCATCCTAACAGAGTGAGTTTTTACAAAGCTATCAGGAGTTAAGACTGAAGCTTGGCCTGCCAGCCTCTAGAAGTGTTTAAGAAAAGGCAGCTGAGCTAATGTCACCTTTAGGTGGGTTGCCATCTGATTGATATTCATGGAGCAGCTGAGGTGGGGGGTTAGCTGGAGGGTGGGAGGTGGGGGTTAGCAGGTGAACCCCTGCATGCTTTCAGGCTGTTGTCATGGGCAAATTTATGTGACAAAGCTCCAGCTGATGTTGGGGGACCCTGTGGGAACCTTTGCAGTTTGTGCTTCTGGTTGCCTGGCCAACCTTAATGTCACTTATCTGGAGGCCCAGCCATGTGGCAGTAATGCCTACCACCAGCAGTGCTAAGGTATATGAATGACTCCTCTATTTGTGGGGGAACTTCCAATCTGGAGGAGTCCATTTCGGACCACGTAAGTTAACTCTCTACAGCAGAAGTGGTTGATAAATTCATCTGAATAAACTCAGGCCCCGACCCTGCCAACCCTCCTCCTCTCTGCCCATTTTTGATGGTGGCCTCTGGGTACTTGGCCAGAGTCCTTGGGCACCAGCCTCACTGGGGTTCTCAGTCTATCCCATCTGGGCTGTGGCCCAGGCCTGAGTGAGACATTGCCTTCCAAGGATGGCTGTCCCGCCGGAGCTCCGCCCAGGGCAGTGTTCCTGTGGACCACGGCCCACCAGGCCTCACTTCTGGAATCAGGACCTGCCACCTGAGAAACAGGCCATGTTGTGCTCTCTGCCCTGGGACCTAGCATGGTGGGAGTCTCAGCCATTGGAGACAGGCCTTGTTCTATTTATAACATCCTAGACGTGTCCACTCATGAGGACAGTTTTCCAAACTGAGGAAAATGTCGCAATAAAAGAATATGTTGTAAGAAAGACACTGGATCTTTTATTTTTTTCGTTTCATTTTCTTTTTCTTAAAAAAACAAAACAAAACAGAAAAAAGTCTGAAGTAAAACCTTTTAAAGAGTAGTTACAGATATTAAAGGGGTGGGGTGGGGGCACTAAAACAAAAGAAAAGCACCAGTGAGATGCCTTTCTAATTTTCTTCTCCCCATCACTGAATACAGACAGCCAACAAAGCCCGAGTCACGTTTATGCCCTCCTCCCTTGTAAAAGGAGAAATAGAAGACTTAAGAATTTTGAAAGACTGTGTGTGTGTGTGTGTGTGTGTGTGTGTGTGTGTGTGTGTGTAAAAGTCAGTGCTATAAATCTAAAACGAAGTCTGTTTTTTTAAAAAGTTCTAAAACAACAGGGGGAAAACACATGGAAAGACCCCTCGTGGAGACCTGGTTTTTAGGATTGAGGATCTTTTTAACAATATAAAATGCAAAGGGCTCCTTCTGTAGGCGGGACCTGCTCCTGCAGCCTTTGCCACCCGCTTCCCTTCAGCTGCCCTCCACTCCCCTGCGGCACCCTTCCTCTTTCCTTTTAAAAAACAAAACCAACTCCTACGACTTTGATTTTCCTCCGACTCCTGTTGCAAAGTGCAGCCGTGGCTGAGGCGGCTACTTGGTGTCGAGCTTGGCCATCTCCTGCACGTAGATGCCGATGCTCTCGCTGTCGAAGAGCAGGAAGTAGACGTTCTTCAACGAGGATGCACTTGAGTCGTCGAAATGGGCTGAGATGGCTTTGAGGGTTACCTGGGCGGCCGTCTGTTTGGGGAAGCAGTTTCTGTGCCGAAGAAAAAGAAGGGCCTACATCACTTTGGTCCTCTGGATGCATGGAGTAACTCAGCCTTGGGCAGGAGGAATGTAGGTCTTTTTTATCTTGGCACTGGGCCCTGGTTTCTATTGCATGGGGTCTCACTATGTGCAGGTTGCTCCACTCATAATCTCCTTTGATGCAAGTCAGAGGGACAGCTTTGGGGGACAAGCAGAGGATGTGTCTACACTTTACAGGTGACACACTGACTCAGAGATGCGGTGGTTTTAGCCAAGGTCATACATAGGGTTGGCTCGTGAGCGGTACCCTGTACTTGAATCTACATAGCCTGACTCAAGTTGGGCTCAGCTTTAAAAATACTACCAATTCAGCATTTCAAATACTTGGTCTTCGAAAAAAGCACATAAAGTTTTTTATTAGCTCCCTCAAAACTGGTTTATGTCATAAATGGACTGTTTATTAAAGGACAAAAACGTATGCTCGAAAGTGTAACTTCCTAATTCTCTTATGCTCTTAATCTCATCAACTCATAGAGATGTGCAAATATCATTTCAGCAGCAGTGACTCCGGACAAGGCCCCAAGCATCAGGAAGCCATGATAAAGCTGTCTTCCAGGGTGGGCCATGGCACCAGTCTCGGTGGACATAATCTATCGTGGTCATTTGGGGTCAGCCATCAAGCCTGCTTGAGAGAATATAGGATGGGCCTGCATAATATGAATTCTCACTTGTATGTAGTGCCCCAGTCCAGAACATCATGGCACATGATCCCAGCTATGCAAAGAATTCAGCCCACAGCCTCTGGGCTGGGCTGTGGAGACCCAGTGCTACTTGTTTAGGTTGGGATAGGATTACGGCAGGAGGGTAGGTCTCTTATATTCCTCCTGGCTTTCCCAAGACTCGGCTGTAACAGATGTCTTCAGCTTATAAATCATATCTGTGTTACAGGGGCATCAATCTCTGTTAAGAGGGCATTCAAAATTAAAGCAATAACTTGCTTTGGCTATGAGCAGATGTGAGAGGTAATGAGAGGATATGCTGCACGTGAAGATATCCTTGTTATTTACCAGAAATACTGCTCTTGTGCCCAGTTAGAACAGTCATTTCTCCTAAACCCCCAAAGCAAACCCCAGGTGAGAGCCTTTCATCTCTCTCGGTGTACATGTCAGAGCCTCAGCCTCCTGCCTTCCTGCTCCAGAGGCAGTAGGTCTGGGGTGAGCCTGAGATTCTGCATTTTACTCTGGTGGGGTCGCTGCTGCTGGGCCATGGACCAAACTTTTGAATAGCAAGGCCTTCAAGCCTGATGTTTTCTGATCATGTGTTCTAAACAGAAACAGCTAGTGGGAATGTGGGTTTTGAACTCTCAAAAAAGTACTCTGCTTCCTGCTCCTCAAAGCTGCCTCTCTCCGTGTTTTTTGAAGGACGGAGGCTGGGTTTCTTGCCCTATGACCCGATTAGCATGCTTGGCTGAGCTGGTAGCCCTTGGTCATGCCATCTGGAATGGCCAGAATGGATGTGAATAAGTGGGAGAGCTGCCGGTTCCCAGGGAGAAGACTGGAAGAATAAACTCAGAACCTCTGCTGCCTGCCTAGAGAAGTGCCTCTTACCTGCCACTGGGGAAGGGTGGGAAGGCAACAGACTTTAGCTTCTTGTCCTCTGCCGCTGACAGGCAGTTTTTGATGGTCTCTTCAAGCTGCTCTTCACATTTGTCGGAGCCCCACTGAGGGATGTGACAGTGGATGACAAATTTAGCTGCAAGTCCGCTGGATTGGCTGACGGCGGCTGGGACATGAGAAAGAAATGCTGCAGGTTATTTCCTAGTCTTCACCTTAAGTCAGGGGGATAGGACGAACCTCACATGTACCTGATAGGTGTGGGGGGCACAAAGAGGCGATAGGGAAGTTGACAGGACAACGAATGTCCCATGCCTCCAACTACATGTTTACAGAGAGCAGGAGCTATGTCGGAATTGTTATGGACAGTCGGCACAAGCTTCACATAGATGCGTTTATAGCTGATGTGATGGCACATGACTTTCAAGTGGTCTGCCAACTAGTTTAGTCAACCTACTCATGATGGTTCCTAATCGAAGGTACACATCAGAATCATCTCTGGTGGCTGTGGTAGGCTGAGGAGTGGCCTCTCCAAAAAGTCCACACCCTAATCCCTGGCACCTGTGAATGTTACCTTCATGGCAAAAGGGACTTTGCAGATGTGATTCTGTGAGGGATTCTGAGATGAGGATATTATCCTTATAAGAAAGAGGTAGGAAGGTCAGGGTAGGAGAAAGTGATGTGATGCTGGAGCAGAGATCAGAGATGCTGCCAAGAGCCGTGGAAAAGTAGCAGCCTAGAGCTGAAAAAGGCAAGGAACAGCTTCTCTGAGAAGGAAACAGCCCTGCCAGCACCTTGATTTTAGTTTTTTAACACTGCTTGTGGGCTTCTGACCTCCAGAACTCTTACGAGAATACATATGTATTGTTTGAAGCCACTAAATTTATGGTGATTTGTTACAGTTAGGAAACTAATGGCTTTTAGACATTTAACAAATAGACATGTACACTCCCCACCCCCTACCCCAAGATCCTGACGTAGCAGGTCTGGTGAAGGTCTTGTGCTAGTGACTTAGAACTCTCTGTAAGTTAAGAGCCACTGCTCTAGGCCACACAGTCTCTCAGACAGGGATTGTCTTTTGATCACTTCCACATACCTGAGAAGCCTGCAGGGAGCAGGCATTCACACAGGTTGCGACTTGTGCCCCAGGCCCACCAAATGCCAACAAATTCATCACTCACTCCTGAAACCCGATTCCTCTTTCTCCCATTCTGTCACTGGAACACCAGTTGGTTTCCTCAGACTTGTCTCATTCCAGGACCATCTGCTTCATCTCCACCACAACCTCTTGCCCCGTCCCATCCAGCTTTCTGGCTAGTCAGCCTGGACTGAGCTGTGTTCTTCCAGAGAAAAGTTGTGTTTGCTTCTATGTCACCTGGGGCACTACCAAACCAAGATCACGTCCCACTGATTTCCCTGCCTGAGGTTTTTGGGCCACCCTGGATTCTGCTGCAAATCTGGAGGAGTACTGGTTTGTAGTTCAGATTCTCCAGTGAGGCCTTTCCCCTGCTCGGTCCACCCAATACCAAGGTCAAGATACATATTATTACCTTTTCTGCATGGTGAGTTCATGTCTTGCTTGCTGTTAAACTGAACGTGTCCTGGCTTTATGTGGGGTCTCCTACTAGACACCCCATCTGGAAATCTATTCTTTTTAAATGGTATATACAATAGGGCATATTTTACAAGTGATGGTGTTTTGAAACTAAATGAAATATGATGTTAGAACCTGATGAATTATATCCCCTTTTCCAGATTCAACCTCACCAATCCCTTCTTCCCAGGTGGCTACCAGCCCCAGGCCACAGAGACTTAGCTCTAACAGATTAATACTAGTTTCTTAGCTCGTGATCGCTCCCTGCAGCCCTTTCCTTCCTACTGGATTCACTTGTTTCTCCCAGCGAGGCCTTCTGTAGTCCTTTAAGTGAGCATCTGTGGATTTCTAACCCTCAACTTTTCCATGTCCGAATTGTGCACTTCCCACCTTCCGTCTTGAATAATAACAAAGCACCATGTGGGATTCTTGGTTGACAGGTTTTCCCTTCCGTACTTTGAAGATATTTCTTTCCCGTCTCCAAGCATCCTATGTTGCTTACAAGAAAAGTCCACTGTCAGGATAACGGTCTTTACAAACTATCTGTCTTTCCTTTTGGGTTGCTTTCCAAGTTTCTCTTTATTTCTAAATTTCTGACGTGTTACCACAATGGGCCAGGTTTTGGATTTATTTTCATTTATTATACTCAATATTTTCAACCTGAGGACTCACATGTTTCATTCTGGAAAATTTTCAGCCTAAATACTGCTTTTCTACCTTGTATTTTCTGCCTCTGGAACTCTGTTTAGCAGTATGCTGGAGCCTCTCATTCTATGTAGAGCAGCTCTTTTTTCTTTCCTTCCCACCCTGTCAGGCAGTTTTCTAGGTGCCTCTCCCAGAACCCCCAGATCCAATCTCATATGGCCAGTTCAGGGCTCTGTCTCAAGATCATGTAGGGGTGTGGCAGATCCAGACATTGAGCCAGTGGGCAACGTGGCCCCAGGCCTGGGTGAGGGGCTCCCTGCTCCCTTCCGCTACCCTAGAAAACAGATTTCACACAAGCCACAGCCCTGGATGGTGGTCATAGCTAAAGGCCATGGAGTTTTGTCCAGCATTTGCTTTCAGCACTGAGCCTGGCTCCGGTCCCCTCTAAGTGTGAGGTGACTCCAGCCCCATCACTATGTAAGAGCTGACCTCCTGAAGGTTCTGCATATTACCAGACTTGGAGCCCAGTGCCCGCAGCTTAGACCTCCCTCACTGCTGCCACATGTAGCTCTCCTATCCCTGCCCACACGTACGTTTGTCATATTTCAATGTGACTCTGTCTTAAAATTTTAAATAAGAAACTCTCATTGCTATATGTATGGAGAGTGGTGTGTGCAAACTGTAGAGCACTGACTCATGTTCTTTCCTGACTGGAACCTCCATTACTTTTCCAGCAATCAAATCTGATCATGACAGTCCCCAGCGTAAACTTTCAAAGGTGCCTCTTTCATCTACATAGGGTCTTCTTCCATCTGCTGCTCCCTGTTGGATCATGACCTGAGCCTTTTCACACACAACACCCCTATGGTCATGATATCTCTGCCCCTGAGTGGGTCTTACACCTTCATGGAGCCTCCCCAACTCCTCCAAGCAGAGGGCGAGCACTGCGGTCCTGTTCCCATCTCTCTGTGCCTCACTTGTGTGTCTGTCTTTCCTCTTAGACTGTCCAGTGCTTGAGAGCAGGAGTGGGATTTATTATCTTTGGAGCCCCAGCATGAGGGCAGTAGTTGGCACTGGCTACCTGGTCACTGGGGGTGGTGTGGGTGGGGACACAGATTGGAGTTGGACCCGCTTGTCAAAAAGTTACCCAATAGGCCTGAAAACAGGTGTTCAGATAAAAACTTGTGCACAAATATTCATAGTGGCTCTATTTACAATAGCTAAAGGAGGAAACAACCCAAATGATGAATGTATAAACAAAATGGAATATTATCCGGCCCCAAGGAGAAATGAAGTTCTGATATGTGCTACACCATGCATGAACATTGAAAAAATTGTCATGTGAAAGAAGTCAGACACAAAAGGTCACATGTTGTATGACTCCATTTATATGACATGTCCAGAACAGGTGAATCCATGCGACAGAGGCAGAGTGGTGGCTGCCAGGGCTGGGGGAACGGAATGACTGGTTAACATGAGGTTACCCAATAGCAACAGACTATTTTTGGGTGACCTGATGTAAACTGACTTGAACTATCCAGATACTTTATAGTCCCCAAAGTGTATGACACGATCTACAAAGACTTGTTGAAATTTAAAAAGATAGCATTCTGACTAGTTATGGCATATTTTGCTTTGCAAACTGATTACGTAGGAAGCTAGAGAGGGAAGTGGTGGAGCCATGCAGGGAATACAGGCCCAATTCACACTTACCTTCAGCAACTTCCAAAGGGCCCTGGGATTTGCGGAGCTCTTTTACTGTTTCCAAGAACTCTTTTCCCCCAGCCTTTTCCAAGGCCTTACCTGTGAAGGAGAATAAGGGGAAGCCACTGTGGTTGCTCTTTTCAATATCATTAATTACACCGTTTGACATACTTTTACTAAGCCAGAAACAAACAAACTACATTTGGAAAGTAGGAATCAAACTTTGCAACTAAAATCCTGATTTGCCAGTGGTCACTGGTGGCAGGGGTCTCTGGCCTCTGCCAGGGGTCCCCAACACTGGTACCAGTCCTGGTCCGTGGCCTATTAGGAAACGGGCCACATAGCAAGAGGTGAGCAGCGGAAGAGCAAGCGAAGCTTCGCCCATGTTTAGAGTCACTCCCCAGCACTAGCATCACCGCCTCAACTCCACCTCAGATCATCAGGCATTAGATTCTCATAGGAGCACCGGTCCCTGGTGCCAAAAAGATTGGGAACTGCTGTAGTAGGACTTAGATTCTAGCAAACTCTTTTAAAGGACCTTTTAAGGGATGATTTGGCCATAAAGTGGTCTCATAACATGAATCCTGAAGATGATTCTTTTTTTTTTAATTGAGGCTCCAGTGTTCTCTTCTTTGGGTTTAGTACCTGCGTTGTGTTGGTTAAATTCAGTGTTTTGATGTGATGGCAGCGTCCCACACTGTGGGGCATCTCATAGACCCTCTTGTCATCAGCTCCTAAGCTTAGTTTCAGAGCCACCCTTGTGGATGCAGTCTCATTGGGGAGCCCAAACCCAAGGTGACCGATGGCTTGGCAGGAACCCCTAGGTGGAGAGCTCTGGAGTCTTGTTCCCATCTCACCACCACCAACATGTTGTAAGTCCTTGAGATCAAAGGACAGACACAGGCCAAGAGTAGCCTGGAATGTTGTCCCCCAAACTGGGCCTCAATTTTCAATGGAAAAATGCAGAGATTTGAGTCGCTAATCGCTGAGGATCTTCCTGCTGGGAGAGTCCTTGAGTATTTGATATTAAGGCAATTCCCCACTCAATATTTCAGGGAACCCCCAGGAGATGGCAGGACTCTATCTCTGGCCCAGCATGAACCCTACCTATGTGCCCCAGGGGATCCTCATGCCTCTGAGATGACATAATGGTGTTTCGTCCAGACCAGGGTGACTGCTGATGTCAGGTGAGAGGTGAGGTATTTCCTCTCATATATGTCCATCTTCTGTTGAATTTGGTGATCTGGATGTCTGGGGCAAGTTTTAACTTTCTCTCTTTATGGTTATGAGTATTATTATTATTATTCAGTTGAGAGGCTTTCCTAGAGGCTCGGTGATGGAGCCTCCTCACTCCACACTCAGACACTCAGGTTTATTTGGAGAGCCACAGTGTATTGTGCAGACCAATTAGAAAAAATGTCAATTCCAGCAGTCACTCGCCCCTGGGATGGATCTGGGGAGGGGGCTTCTTCATCAATGTGCTTGGGTTTCAATGATAGAATTTGGAAATGGCGATCATGGGCTATGCTGAGTGCCCTGAAGTCTCCTTTCTGGCCCTCAGACTCCTGGCCAGTGTCGATCTGTGAGATCACAGAAGCCTGGAGGAGGCCAGGTAATCAAAGCTGGTAGCCAAGTCCATGCTGAGGAGTAGGGGAAATAGGTTTAAGTTGCTTCACTCAGATCAGGGGTCAGATGGGAACATGTAAAAGGCAAGGTGAGTGCACCCTCTTCCCTGAGGACTTCTAAGAATAAAGCAGCCCGGAGGGTTGATGAGGGGACTTATTCCCCGTGGAAGCATTCTAGTGAAGAAATGAAAAAGGAATGGTAGAATGAGAACATCCCCACTTTGCAGCCCCTATTGAATGGAGAAACCTAGAGAAGAAGCACCCACAGGAGACAAACAACCAGGCCTTATGTGCCTCCTGATGGAAGAACATCTCGTTTGATCAGGTTGTCTTGCCAAATATTTTGAGCTTGAATCTTATTAAACCTCCAGATCAACTATCAACTTATAAGAAAGACAAAGAAAAAACACGTTTTAACAACATCAGGAGGATGCAATCAATAAAATCCAGATTGTGGGAAACCCTACAGGAAAAATGAATGGCCCAGCTTCCTCAACAAATAAATTGCAAAAAAAAAAAAAAAAAAAAAAAAAAAGAGAGAGTGAGAGAGAGAGATCGGAAGGTATGGGTTACAAAAAAACTTAAGAGGCTTATCAACCAATTGCAATATGTGGACTTATTTGGATCCTGAACCAAATAAGCAAATTAAAAAAAATTATTGGAGATTTATGACATAACTGGAATTTGAATACTGACCGATATTTAATGATATTAATGTTTTTAATTGTGATAATGGTATTATGGTTATGTTGTTAAAAAAAACAGCCCTCAAGCAGGGTCGGGCCTGGTTAGTACTTGGATGGAAGACCACCTAGGAAGACCAGGTGCTGTAGGTGTAAAAAATAAAAAAAATAAGGGATTGTAAGCTGACAAGGTACTTGCAATCTGTGAGGTCAACCAAGGGCTGCCTCGCCTGAAAAAAAACAGCCCTCATTCTTCTGAAATATTCACAGATAAAATGATAGGACATCTGGGGGGATGTGTGTGGGGGCAGAGCTGAAAAAGACTTGGTCATGGGTTGATCATTGTTACAACTGGGTGCCTTGGGTTTCATTATACTCCTCTGCTATTTTTGTATAGGCTTGAACTTTCCAGTAATAACATACGATGTTTTAAAAAGAATAAATCAGGGCCTTATTTGCATGGAGTTATTGGTTTAGGCAATGGTAGTGGAGATGGTAGTAGAATCATCATGGGAGGGACCCTTTCTAACAATTCAGCAACAATAAAGATTATCATTTATCAAATGCTTATGAGCCCAGCACTGACAGGTGAGGAAACTGAGGTCCGGAGAGCTAAGAAAGCTGCCCCAAATCACACAGCTAAGAAGTGATTTATAAAATCCAGGGCACAGACCCAGGCTGACTCCAGAACTTCCCTGCTGGGATCTGAGCTTGAGTTTTTCCTCTTATATGAGAATTCTTTCTATTCTACCACCACCCTGCTACCTAAAAAAAAAATTTAAAAAAAAAGAAAAATCATTATTGTTTTCCTATATAAATATGCAAACTACAGTATGATAAAGTAGGACAGTACCACTTGTTTTCCTTATGAGAAGCTAGGAAACACTTCAAAACAGAGCTCAAGATTAAGGCCACCAGGGCAGTCTTTCCACAGAGGCGTGGAGTTGGTAGGACCTGAGCTGGATTTGAAGAGTAAAGAAGGAATTGTCACCACCACTGTTTCTGTGCAAGAGAAGTCCTGTATCTCTGTAATAAATCCTCCCTCTCTCCACTGCTGTCCTATTTTCTTTCCAGCAAAGCAAGTGGCTTCTGATGCCAAGTGGGAAACATAAGTGAACCTGGCAGTCTGGGGCCACTGGTGCTGCCATCTAGGGCTGAACTACTAGCAATTGCTTCAAGTCACCTATCTGAAGCAAACCCTGCATCCCAGGGACAAAGCCCTTCTTTGCTCACTTCATTGATTCAGTGAAAAGGTTATGCCACTTCTGTGTTGTGAAAATGGATAAGACAGTGACCATTTAGTATGATATTATTTCTAGTACCCTTGATGGCTTACCTTCCCAAGCCCCTCCACCTAGCCTGGTAATAGCTCCCGCCTTAAAGACGACCTAACTTTTCCCAGAGGCCCATTTCCCTTTTACCAATGGTGTTCTTAATATTTAAGCTTAAAATACATGTAGAGTTTTACCCAAAACATGTACAACAATGTTTAAAGCATTATATAGTCCGAACTGGAAACTAGCCAAATGCCACTAGTGGTGGGATGGATTAACAAATTATGGTATGTTCCTATAGTGGAATACTATACAGCAAAGAAAATGAACGAACTATAGTCACACTCAACAATATGGGTAGATTTCACAAATATAAAGTTTAGCAAAAAGAGCCAGACACAAAAGAAGACATACTGCATGATTTCATTTACATAAAATCCCAAACAGATGACATCCAGCTCTGCTGTTAGAAGGCAGGATAGTGGTTACTCATGGACAGAATGGTGACCAGGAATGGGGAGGAGGGAAACTTTTAGGGTGCTGGTAAGGTTCTGCTTCATGATCAAGGTGCTGGTGATTACAAAGATGTGTTTGTTCACTTTGAGAAAAATTGACCAAGCTGTGTACTAATGATCTGTTTGTATATAACACTTCAACAAAAATTTCCAAAACATATGCAGATTTAAAACAAAATTAGTTACTCTCAAGTAATGCTGTTGAACTACATAGAAAAGGCAGAATTTGACATGGGACCCCAAGCATGGGATATCCAGTTTACAATGACAAACTTCACAAGAACTTGCACAAAAAGTGGGCTCTACTATGGCACCTCTACCAAAGTCTCAAGACCTTACCTATATCTTCTTTGAGGTCAATTTCGGCTGTGGTTGGGTGGACAATGCCCTCCACTCTCATAGAGCCAATATGGCTGATGTCACTCTGGGTCAGGGACAGCTGCATTAGGAGAAAAGGACAAAGAGTGTGGGAAAGATGAAATCCTATTAAAAATCTTCATATTTTACATCATATCTGATAATTCTCTCAATTATTTATACTGAATGTCAACACAAAGGGCTGTACGTGGAGCAACCATCTTAAGTTTCTAGGTGTTTGGTTTACAGTAGGTTTTTTTGAGCTCAGTGGATTTGATTTTCACTCTGAGGTTAGCAGCATACGACAGATCTTTTCCAGGAGCAGAAATGGGATCTCCCCTTCTCTTCCTTTCCCTATAGCCCATGCCTTCGTTTCTCATTCTGGGTGGCCCTTGTGTGTGGTGACATTTTCTTCGAGTAGCACCTGTGAGAGAAACCCAGGGCTTGCCCTCTCCTCTCCCTTCAGTTCCCTGCATTCTTCCCAGAACGGTACAGACTTTTGGTGGAGGGATACAGAACGGATGACCTTGCTTGAAAGAAGTGATAGGCTCCAGGATCCTGACCTGCCTATGACTGGCCACCTTGCCTTTTGGGGACTACATTCCTAGGGTTACACTTGTGAAATGATGCCCTTTGTGCTCCTAGCTAAGTGGAATGGAAGCATTCCCCATCGTCTCCTTATGTGAACAAGAACTTAATGTTCGCCTAGGTAAGTGAGAGAAAGCCCAGGTAAGTATGGACGGCTCCTAGTGGGGACATAAATTCTACCTCTTTGCTTCCCTGCTTGTAATGAATTAAGACCCTGACACATATACGTTCTTCTTATAACATGCTCTTCCCAATTGCTTCAACAGAGGTTACCATTGTCTCACTGTCAGGCTGCAAACATTCAGCTACCAGAGATATGATTAACTGTTTCCTCGTGTATCGTATTTCAGTCCCAGTTGACTTAATAGATAAATTGTCTGTTCTATAAACTTTATGCTGTGGGAATGAATTATTTGCATGTCTGGCTGGCTTGCTGCTGTGCTGCTGAAGACCATTCAAATGTATAGCCCTGTTCGTTTTCTTTCTGCAGTTGAGAAAGGCAAGCAGACTAAATTATTGGCAAATAATTCGTTTCTAACCCCAGGGATATTCAAGAAACATATTTCTATTTCCTTTCTTTGACAAATTAAATTGAGCCATGTAAGGTGGACCTCCCCAAGCTGTTTGACCAAATCAGCTATGAGTATTTTTGGTGGGCACAGAAATAACTTGGGCATGGAAAATTTTGAGTAAAACCAGTAATACCATCCTATTTATAGACCAGAAAGATTCTATGCTCACCTTTAGCTGACCAACGTCAGTATGAACAAGTCTCAGCACTAAAGAGCTTGTTCTCTCTCACAATGCAGACATTACCATAGCTCTTTAGTTTAAAAATGAATAATTCAAGATCAGAGTGAAAGTCGGATTATGGGAGCCAGGGATGAAGGAGGCAGCATTGCTTGTAAATAGTAGGTTATAAAAATGCGATTGTGCTTTACTACAGCATGGTACAATTCTTTTTATTACCTTCTGCCCTAGAACAAGGCTCTTAGAAGACAAAATGGTGAATCCATCCCCTGGCCCATCTTCAGAAGTGGAATTTGAAGTTCCTTCTTTATCACTGTCCTTTGCTTTGGACTGTGGGGAGAAATCAGAAGGACAGATGGGAAATCATCCAGAAAAAAACCCAAAGTGGCTTGAGTAAGCGTGTCACATGGCTACCACAAACTTGCACATGAAAAGAAGTGGTTTGGTGTGATGTTCTGCTGTTCTCAATGGAAGGAAACAAAGGAAAGCAATATCAGGGACACAAAAGAATGCTGCCAAAAATAAAGTGTGTTAAAGAATAATGTCTGTAGTCCTCACTCAAACCTGGATACAGGTGTTATTCTTGCTCTTTGCAACACCTACGGCTTCTGATGACAAGCATCAGAACCAAATGGGGTCATTCGAGCACACTGCTCAGCTCCTCTTCTCCCTAGGATTTTCCTGGGGCACCGTGGCAGTGCACTGAGCCCTTATATAATCTTTCATGTTGTCACAGAGGTCTGTGGAATGAAACTTTGACAACCCCTGAAGCAGTGCTGTCCAATGGGACGTCCTGCGATCATGGAAATGCCCATCTGTGCTGCTTAGTGCGACTGAGCACTCGGCTAGTGCGACCAAGGAACACATTTTAAATTTGATTTAGTTTTAATTAATTTAATAATTAAGTAAATTGATTTAATAAATTAAATAAATTGATTTAAATTCAAATTGAAATAGCCAGCGGTTACCATGCTGGGCAGCATACGAAAATATTATTCCACAAAGGGCATCTCTGAGCTATAACTACTTAGCATACCAGGTTACCCAAAACATCTGAAATCCCATTGACTGGACTTAGGCGACTATCTTAGGGGACACTAGAAATATTTTAGAGTGCAACATGGAGCTCTGAAAAGCAGAGTTCCAAGCTATCGCCTCTCATTTAAAATTTTGGCGGGGGCAGTGGAAGGGATCTGGAGACTTGAAAACCACTGCACTTTGGGTTTGGAGATTTCTAGTAGACGCTGCCTGATGATTGGAGCTCTAGTCTCAAGGGCCCCATATTCTTCTCCATAGACATTCTTGTCATTTTCCCCCAGCGCCAAGCTGCGGAGAGTCTCCAGTCCTTCAGAGATGCCGGCTACACCCTCATCTTTTGATCATTCAACTTGCCTCCTTCTCAGAGTCCCTGGCTCACAGATACAACCTGGCTCACCTTTTTGGACGTCCGTGGTTTGGCAGCCTTGGATTTCTTGCCCCCCTTCTTTCCTGACGTGGCCTTTCTTCCCCTTTTCTCTGGGGGCGGGGAGAGGATGGTTTCCGACTTGCCTTTGGTCCCTCGCTTTTTGGCCAGCAGTTCAGGGTGAATTCTGGGCAGGACACCTCCACTGGCGATGGTCACTCCTTTTAGCAGCTAAAGAGAGACATGCATGGACTTAACAGTTCTAACTGTTGGCAAAACAAGGGTTAAAGCTGGTCTTTGCTTTCCCAAAGAAATTGCATAATACAGGGTTTAATTGATTTTCTGTTTCACTTGCAGAGCTGTCCCTGTAGGTATCAAGGCCTCCCATGATCTTGCACAGAAAGCAAAATAAGCAAAGCAAAATGAAAGGGTATAGAAGTTGAAACCAGTGATGTTGCCCCAGGTTCTGAATTCCAGACATAACAGAGGATAAAGAGCTTCACATGTGGAAGCACAGCTTGACAAAATGAGGTTCAAAGGTCAATGCTAGGGCTAGACCCAGTAAACGACAAACCAGGTCTCCATACTCCTTTGTCACGCATTCCATCAGTAAAATATGTTTGACCGGGCACCTCCCAAGTGATATCTGTTTACTTTAGCTAATTGACATGGACTACTCTACTAAAGCATTCTGCATATCTGAAAGCAGCATTACTCCAAGTGTGGTCTGCAACCAGGGCTGGTCCACAAACTGTTAGTTACCTGTCTGTGATGAAGTACAGAAATTACAAGGAAGAGAATAGAGACTTTTATGGAAAATTGACAGAGGCATTGTATATCTATTGGATCTAATAAAAAAATTTTGGCTCGTAGTTTGTATTTTTTGTTTTTTATTTTTCTAGTAATTTTTTAATTGTATATTTGGAAATTATCAGTCCATGATAGACTGGAAATAAGAATCGCTTCACCACAGTTTGAGAACATATTAGAAAATAAGTACAAATAAAAATTCTTATACTATTGACCTGCCACCTTGTGCATCCTTGGGGGTCGGGGGACATTCACTCCACTTTGGAGTCAGTTCTAAAATATATAGGCTCAGCTCTAACATATAAAGAAGGACTCTGGCCCTCATCGAAATAAAGCATCAACGAAATTTGGGTGAAGAAACTGAAGAATAACATGTGTGCACTTCACTTTCCCTGGCATCACATGAGCTTCCTTTTTTAAAGAGAAAAAGACGGTCTGGCCAGACCCAGAATATATAACAAGATCTATTCCAGAGGCATTTTAATTTGACTCTGAATGATATGACTGCAGAATTGGTTCTTCTTTTATATGATCTGAATTTTTTTGGTATAAATGTGA
>NW_006438113.1:13736407-13745318 GCF_000325575.1 Pteropus alecto
CAAATCCACCTGGTGGCATATGTCAGTGCTTCAGACATACCTGATTGAGCTCCTCATCATTGGCAACTGCCAACAGGATGTGTCTTGGGGCTATGCGGGCCTTCTTGTTGTCCCTTGCGGCATTCCCAGCCAATTCTAGAATTTCCGCTGAAATTACAGGCGGGGAGTTAATAGGCAATCACGGAATGGGGTCTGAGTTTTCTAAAACTTTTCTTTGGAAACGGTCCTTGAGTTTGATCAAATATATTCTTTGTGATTTTTATGTTTGGGTCTGGAAAGACATCCAGAAAGCTGAAAAGAACTCAGGTTACAGACAAGTAACATATTTAGCAAGACCTGATATATGATCCTGTGACAAAGTCTTCTAGTTGTCTCTCAACATTAATTGTCCCCCATCTTCCTTAGTTTGTGGACTTCTGATTTTTTACTGAGCCCATAACCACAGGAAGTAATGGAGACAGTATTTCCTAATCTCCATTGTTGATAACTGTGGTCATGTGACTAAGTTCTGGCCAATGGAAGGCAAGCAGTTGTGTTGTATGGTATTTCTGGGAAGTGTCCACCCATGAAGGAAGGGACTGTGACCTTCTTTCCTTTCTACTGGCCAACTGAGGACATGATAGCTGAAATCTGAGCAGCCATCTTTGACCAAGAGGAAGAAGTGTGGATGATAGAGCAACAAGATAGAAGAAACTAGAGTCTCTTATGATGGTGGAGCCTACTTACCACCTGGACTGACGTCTATAGACTTGTTTTGTATAAAAGAAAAATAAACTCTCTTGTTTAAGCCACTGTCGAGAGAAGTTAATCCTGACCAAAACAGAATCCTAAATAGGACCTGAGCTGCTTTCAGTGTACAGACAGAAGGGCCATCCTGGAAGGGAAATGTCATGTAGGTAAAGTCTGACTTTCGTATCCACTGGGACCTCTTTCACAATCTCCTTTTCCTCTTCACTTGATGTCCCAGGACTCTCTTGTCCTCAAGGAAAGTGGATGGAAGAACTGACTTATACTATGGGACAAAGAAATGCTTAACCTGAGAAATGAATTCCTAGTGGGTACGAATGAGACCTGAGAAGAAAGGTATGTTGGGGCTCTGGGGTTTTCCACATATCCCGCAGGACCTATTCATGGCTCTGAGTTTAACAAATATGTCATTTTGTAAATGTGAAAAAATGATAGAAAGGAATTTTCCTAAAACTACTTCATGTGCTATCAAAATTTTTGAGTCGTAAAAATTTTAAATCTATAGAATTGGTTTATTTTATCTGTACGCTTTCTCCTTCATCCTCTGTCTTATTTTATTTTTCTTTCTTCTTCAATTTAGGAAAGATGCTCTGCTAAATCAATTTTGTCTTCCTTCAAAAGTATAAGTGAGTCTATAAAGAAATATTTCTTCCCTTAGAAAGCTGGAGGCACTGTGACAATGAGCTGTCTCACTAATACATGGGAGGAAGTGTGTACATATGCATGTGTGCATAAATTTGTTGTGTGTGATGTGTGTGGACAGGCATGTATGTGTGTGTCTTGGGGGATTTGCTGGTTCAATCGCATAAATACTAAACCCTAAAATTAACAGGTAATTCTGTATGAGTCTTTACAATCAACCTAATTTCAAACGAAATAGTACATGAAATTGCCATCATTCATAAAATAAAAACTTGGCATAAGTATGCCACATTAACTAAGCAAATATAATTAACAAAAAATTAGAATAAAATAAGCATTACAGTTAAATATTTATATGGCATTTCCATAATGAAATGTGCTAAATCACTGCTAATTCACCTCACAACATCCTTTCCAGGTTATTAAGCAATGAATATTGTGTTTACCAACAATTTATTTATAGAGTGGTTGTGTTATCTGAATCAAAGATTGGGACACTGCATTGTGAGAAGTGTTAACATACTTGTTGGGACAATGGGACAGAGTATTTGAAATCAATGCCATGTTAGATAAACTGGTTTGCTGCATTCAGACTGCTGCCCAACCCATTCTTTCTCTTAAAAAGTGTACCCATCAAAAAGAAATGCAGTTATAAAGCTTTCAATAACAGGCTTGCTTTATGACTCTAGCTTAAAATGTGCAGCTCCCCATTGTTCGAAATAAAAAGGAGTTTCCTGCACTTGCTCATCTCAGGGGACCCACACTTGAGAGGAAGGTGCACTCCACTCGCCCCTTTCCCTAGATGGGTAGGGGGGCCAAGGAGCCTCCCAATTTTAAGCTTCTGAGCAATCGAATTTAATTTAGCATCTTGGACCACCACTCTCCTGCCTCTGTCACCTGCACGTCCCAAGTTCATTAAATTAGCCGTCCGCATGAGAGGCAGGGCTAATGGGAAGCCCAACATCCTTGGAGCCTTCACGAAGTCCCCGAAGGTCAGATATTTTCAGCTTGACAGAGAGATGCACAGACATGAGATTCAGAGACAATATCTGCCAGAATCAAACATAGCACAGGAGACTAAAGGCAGCGATTCAGCAGGTGGCACGAAGCTGGGCAGAAGGTGAGGCTTGGGTGCAGCTGGGCTCCCGGACAAGCCCTTCCAAAATCAGTTATAAGAAAAAAAACCACGATCATGTGCTCTAGTGTAAAAGCAGAGGTAGAGCTTTATTTTCTTAAGAAAACAAAACAAACAAAAGAAACTTCTTAATACACAGCAGAAACTCTAGACCAAGGAGTTCTTTTCTCTGTTGGATGTTTAGTCTGAACATTCCTTGGGACAGAGATGTCACCATTCAAATGTTTGAAATAACATTAGTCATTAATATTTTCAAATGCTGTTCTGACAAATATATGCACATGAACTATAAAATAAGCATTAGGGTTAAATATTTATATGGCATTTCCATAATGAAAAGTGTTAAATCATTGCAAATTAATTCTCATGCCAACTTTTCCAGGTTATAGTTGCTACATTCTTGAGTGATTTTATTGATCTTGAGAACATAAGTATCCTTCTACTGGCAATAAATAGAAAAACTGTATTTTTATAGCACACATTTATTTCACTGAAAATTTTGTGGGAAGATCACTATTTCGCTAAGTGGTGGAGACATCTATGGAACTTTATAAACTTCCATAGCAAACCTCTCAATTCTTAGAAGTCTTACTTCCTGCAATAGTAACCATTTGGAATGCAGCTGAGTATCTGGTAGTACAAAGAGTGATTACTGTAGCCAAAAGGGATGTTGGAAGGCTCACCATGCAAGTTATTTTGGAAGAGCCAGTGTCCTCTCATTTCGTACACACTCTAAATAAACATCGAAAGTCCCACCTCCCAGCGGATGAGAAATACCACATTAAAGGGAGAGGTGGAAGGAGGGCATGGAGTGAGTGGCCACTCCTTCAAGACTGTCTTCTTCTCCAACCCCTTCTTGCTTGCTCGCTTGCCCACTGGGTAACAGTGCCCATGGGGCTCTGTCTGGGCTCTCTGCTCTGCTTAGGTTATGCAGTCTTCTGTGGGAACCCGGCCTACTTATGACTTGTTTCCACCCACCTGCCCATATGGTCAGGTCTTCACCTTCCGCTCTGCTGTGATGTCACCTGGAATCCCTCACCTGGGTGTTCCACAGGTAAATCAAACTCACCACACTACCAAATCCAATTCACCCCCACCCCAAACCTGCTCTGACCTTCGCCCTTAGGACTGGCAGCTCCATCTACATGCAGTCCCAGGAGTCATTCCCTACCCCTCCCTCTTCTTCCTCCTCCCTCCTCCCAGCCTCATCAATCTCACATACCTTTGCCCCTTTTCTCCAAGCTCGTTGCCATGACCTGAGTTAAGACTCTCTTCTCTTCCAGCCCAGATAACTGCAATGGCTGTCTAAATGGTTTCATTGCTCCCAGCTTTGTCCTCCTCCAGATCCATGCCAACAAGGCCACTGCTAGCCCACAGGTGCCTTAGTGCAGATCAGAAAAAGATGCACTTTCCTCAAGATACTTTACTTCTCTGATTTCATTATAACAAGACCCTTTACTGCCATCTGCTGGAAATGCTCATAATAAATATACAGTTCTTTTAGGTCCATGGTGTGAATGATACTCCCTTAAATGTGTCTCCTTGTGCAGTGTACAACCTGCACAACCATACATGAGGCCCTGGCTGCCAAAGTGATCTTTTCAAAATACAAGTGTAATAAATATCATTAGATTAAAAAATGCTTGGTGTTAAATGGATAGGCCCAATTGTCTGGAAATGATGGGTTTCTACGTTACACAATAATTTCATAAGGTGCCCTGAAATTCAACCCTTTTTGTCCTGTCAATTAATAATATATTACAAAATATTTTCTCATCATAAAAATGGTAAACAATTCATTCTCAATATTTTATATTTACATTGGATCTATTGCTGATATACACAAAATTCTCTTCCAGAATTTGGGGCTTGCTTTTTCAGTCCATTTTTCCTTATTTACATCGGAGATGTGAACTAGGCTACATACTTGGGGTGTTTCCACTTTCTGACCATTGTGCATAATGTTGTATGAATAACTGTGTATAAGTTATCTGTTTCAGTCTCTGATTTCAATCCTTTGGGCATATTGCTAGGAGTGGAATTACTGGATCATGATAATTCTTTTAACTTTTTGAAAAACCATCGAACAATTTTCTTACAGCAAGTATACCATTTTACATTCCTGTGAGCAATGCATAAGGGTTCTAATTTCTCTACATCCTTACCAAAACTTGTTATTCTGGTTTTTTTTTTTTTAAATGACAGCCATTCTAATGAGTGTCAGGATAAGGTTTTAAATGCAAAAAAATACATAGTATGACAAAACTGATGACACTGAAATATAGTTTTCAAAGTGTTAAAATATCTGGGCTATAGTAGGCTATGTGCTTCTTTATTAATGCATTAAATAATAAGATCTAGTGGCAGGTCTATTAAACTACTGTGGTTCTGAAGTAATGATAAGTGTAAATGATATTCTAGATAGCTATAACAATGCAAATATAGTAAGAAAATGTCAGTGGTTTCAATCGCTGAAAAAGTCCTGGTTGTTGCTGGCACTGCTGTGGTTTGTTGCTCACACTCATAAAGGAAGGAAATGCTAAATTTCAGGCATGGTTAGTAAAATCGAAGATAGAATCCGAAGACCACAGGCTTGAGCTTCTCCTGTGTCACACCCTCACCCGCTTCCCATACCACCAGCTGCCGACCCCTCTCATTTCCTTCTTCCGGGCCAAACTCCCTAGAAGGGTCCTTACTTGTTTTGTTTCCCGTCCATACTTCCCACTCCCCAGCTCACTGCAGTTCAGTTTTGACCACCCACACCATCCTCAGTAAGGTTGCCATGACCTAGAGGTGGCTAGATCTGTTGTCCTTGTCTGGTTCAATGACATGATCCCTGAAGGTTACTGACTCCCTCTCCTTCCCTTGGTCTCTGGGCACTGACTCTTCCGCCTTTCACCTTAACCTCTGGCTGCTCTCCTCAGCCTCCTTCGACACCCAGATCCTCCTACCTGGCTCATAAACCCAGGAGTGCTCGGTCTGGGCCTGGGCTCCCTCGTCCTGTTGCTGTGCTCTCTCTGGGTGACATTACTTACTGCCACAGCCTTTACTGCAGTCCGCTCAAGATATGTACATCTGTAGCTCTAGCTTACAGCTCTGTCCTGGATTCCACACATGCCCAGTAGGTCTTCGCTCAATTACAGCAACAGCCACATGGACTGAATTGCTATTATGTGCCTGGAGTAGCGCTAAGCACTTTTTAGGCATTTTCTTCAGTAATCCTCACAATGAAACTATGAGAGTAAAGTGACATGTCTAACGATTCTAAGCTGATAAGTGGCAGAGGCAGAATCCAGCGTCCCTAACCACTCTGCCCTCCTGGGTATCTCGTAGACACCAAAACCCTATAGGTCTCAAACCGAGCCCCTCACCCTGTATCCCGTTTCTCCCCGACCGTTTCCTACTTCAACTACAGATACCATTTGCCACACGCCAGCTACTTTCCTCTTCCATTCCTCTTGGCCAGACTCCTTATACAAATTCTCCATCTTCTTGTCTCCAAGTCCACATCTCTACTCCTCAACCTGCACTACTTGGCTTGAAAGAAAGCAGCCAGCTCAAAGCTGAAAGAGTTACACCGTCCTTGATGTCCCTCCTTGCTTAGCCAATCCGTTATTGAGCAGAGCTGATTCTGCCCTCCAGATATCTCCCACACTGTCCATTTCTTCTCACTGCACACCCCTAGTCCTGGCTACTGTCATTTCTCAAAAGTGACACTAAAGCAGGACACTGGTTTCCTGGACACCGATCTTATCTTGCTTCCTGCTAACCTTCTCCACCTAAAAAGCTCCAGTGATGCCCCTAGAATGCCATCCTCTCTCCCCTGGTGGGATGCAAAATGTGCACATTCCCACTGTGGCCCTCAAGGACCTGCCCCCCACCCCATCTCATTCACACCCTCACCCTTCTGTCCCATCATTTCTCAGCTTGTTCCAGGTACACAGAACTTCCTCTAGTTTCTGGAAGGGGCTACACACTTCTTCTAAATTTCCGGTCTTCACCTTTGTTCCTCCCCAACATGACAATCTTCCTCAGCTCAACCTCTCCATCTTAATCTAGTTAATTCCTACTAATTCCCTACTCTGGCTGCCCATCAGAATCATTTAGGGGAGCTCTTAAAAACCCTGGAGCCCAGAATATACCCCAGAATCTCTGAGGGGAGATCCAGGCATCGGGATTTTAAATCAATAAATTTGAGAAAAACCAGGGTCGATAACCTGGTTTAGAACTTAAAAAGCCTTGCTTTATATTAGGAAGCCTCCCCTGTGCCCCACCACTCCCAACTTCCCAAAGCTTCTTTAGCTTCCCTGACCAACATGCAAGTTATCTTATTGTGATGTGCTCAATGCTTGTCTGCCCTGCTAGAAGGTCAGCCCAGTGAAGGCAGGACCACGTCTGCCTGTTTTCCATTGTATCTTCAGGCCTGAACCAAAGGAGAAATTCAGTGAATATTGTGTCATGAATGCTAGAGGTCATTTCAAGGGTGACAGGAGGCTTTCACACCTTTCACACTTTGAACACCCTTTCCTAAATAATATCAATTGATGCCTCCTCCCAAAAACAAAATTTAAAAACTAAAACAATCACCCTTTACTTGTTCAACGATGGCCTGCATTTCCACTAATGATGATTCAGTCCTTTGGCTTAAAACGTCCCGTCTCATTAAAATGCAAATACAGCCCCAAAATATAACACCTTAACGGCATTAGTCATTATACTTTGCCGTGAATGATTTCATCAGCTCTTAATAGAAGAGAGAGAAGAATTACCATTTACAGAATGCATCTTATGCGTCAGGCATTTTACATACCTGAAGCTCCAGAAACACCGGAAGCTCAGAGAGATTCAGGCATTAGCCCAAGGTAACAGAGCTGGTGAATTGATGAACCAGATTTTAACTGACATCTGATGAAGCCTGTACTCGCTCAACTCCTGCCCGAGTGCGGAGCGGAGGAAAAGCACAAAAGAAAGGGAAAGGACACAGAGAAGACAGGTCTGGGCCTCAGAACACCAAACTTCACATTCTCCATCTGACCCAGGGGCGTGCTGGAATTGGGGTGGTGGGGAGGGCATATTATTGGCAATGGCATCCTTCTAGGTGCTCATCTTCTTTTCCATTTCATGTCCAACTCATTAGCGAATCCTGTTGGCTTTGCCTTCAAAATATATCAGTACTCTGACCACTCTGTGGTGCCTTCGCTGCCCACTTCCCAGCCACGTCTCTCGCTGGATCTCTGCAAAAGCCTTCCAGCTGCTTTCCCTGCTTCCGCCCTTGTACTCTCCTCCCCAGGGTCAGATCACTTCTGCCTCTGCTCAAAACCCTCCAGAGCTCCCTTCTCTAACTCTTATCCTCCCACCAGCCTATTCTCCCTTGGGCTTATTTACAGTCCATGCTCCCTCCTCAGTTCCAGCCTTCTGGCTCCACTGCTGTTCCCCACAAACTCCTAGCAACTACCTTTTCTTGGCCTGGGGAACCAGCCCCCATACATCTGCAGGCCAACTCCCTGGCCTCCTTCAGATGCCACCCCCTTAGCAGGGCCTTCCTGGACTGGCTCTATGTACAACTCCTCCCCGCTTCCTGGAATACCCTATCTGTCCCTTCCTGCTTTATTTGTCCCTTAGCACTTAGCACCACCTGATGCATCCCATACACTCCACTTATTTGCTTGCTGTTCCTCCTCTCCAGAATGTTTTCTGCTTGAGGGCGGGCACCCCTGTCTATCTTGGGCTCTGCTGTATCCTCAGCATCTAGAACAATACCTGGCATATGGTAGGTGTTCGATAATTGTTTGTTGAATGAACAGAAAATTATGAGATATCAGTTTGGGAAATAGGGTGATGCTCTTCTTTGGGAGATACTATAATTCTTTAAAGACCTGCTGGCTCAAAGTCAGAGTGTGCATTCAGGCTATAGTAGACATTGCTATGGGAGCTGGGAGCTCTAATCCAGGACAAATTACAAATCATACCAACAGAGCAATCCTATTACCGTGGAGTATCTGAGGACTTAGATGCTTAACAAATATTTGCTGAATGAATGAATAAGAAAACGTAAGGCTTTTATCTGAACTGAAGACAAACAGAGATGCCAGTGATTAAAAAGGCCAAATTTTGTTCTATAATACATGAAGTTTAGACTTTTGCCAAGTAGAGGCACAAGAAGTACTTAATTATTTGATTATATAAACATTATAATGGGGCAGTGTAGTGTAACAGAAAGTGCACGGCCTGGGGTCAAAGGACCTCAAGGAACCCCAGCTCCCCACTTGGAAGCCGTGGGATCTCTGAACTACCCAGTGTTTTCCAGTCTTAGTGGGTGATAGAAACCTAAGAGGTCTCGGAAGCTAAGCAGGGTCAGGCCTGGTTAGTACTTGGATGGGAGACCAC
>NW_006438113.1:13745457-13766112 GCF_000325575.1 Pteropus alecto
GGAAAGGAAAGGAAAGGAAAGGAAAGGAAAGGAAAGGAAAGGAAAGGAAAGGAAAGGAAAGAAAGAAAGGAGAAAGGAAAGGAAAGGAAAGGAAGGAAGGAAGGAAGGAAGAAAGAAAGAAAGAAAGAAAGAAAAAAGAAACCTAGGAGGTTGTTTTAAAGCTTCATTCATCTTTCTCAAAGTCCCTCCTCTCCATACTGGAGCCAGTAGATTTTTCCATCAGATTCCTGGGTTCTACCCCAGAACCAGTGAGTCAGACTGCCCGGGAGGGATACAGCCAGGAGCCTGAATTTTAAACATGCATTCCCCAAGCTTTTAGGCCTGCTGCTAAAAGACTGGCTACCATCTTGCTCCTCTGAGTGGTCCCTGAACCAGCATCATCAGCTTCACCTGGGAACTCATTAGAAATGCAGTCTCAGGCCCCATTCAAAGCTTGTCAATAAGACCCCTAGAGTGACCCCCACTTCGTAAAGCACTGCTCTATCACACTTGGTTCAATCGCAATCAACTTTCAGGTCCTTCCAGACCTCTCCAACCTCCTAAACGATCCTCCTAAAAAACTTTCAGTCCAGGAACAAGCTTTTCATTTCACAATAAGGGACAGGCTCAAAGTATCAAGGTCTTCCTGACAGAAGGTCGGGGGGCGGGGGAGAAGGTTTCCACGGGTGAATCAAGGCAGACCTTTCACCAGTAACGTTGCTTGGTGAGCAACAGGGACCAAGAGGCACAACAGGATGGAGCATTTAAAGAAGAGATTGTTCTTGAGGGAAAAGCAGGAAGGGAGTAGGGACCTGGGACAGAAACTGGGTCCAGCCCTGCCATACCTGGGGGTTTTCATGCTATGTGGCTGCAGGGGACTCAGCTTCTGGGTAGACAGTTTGGGGAGGTTGCTTTTTTCCCAGTAGATTTCCCAAAGGATTTAACCCTGGTGCCTGGGGTTTTGTTAACCTTGGGCAAAGTCAGAGACTCTGATGTTCATGGCTAAAACGACTCCTTTAATGAACTTATTTACATAAATTTTTACTTTTATATTTTTTATAGAAAAGCATCCTTGAAGTTGTGAAGTATAAAAGAACAAGAACAACAACAAAAAACTAAATAAAAGAACAAGAACAACAACAAAAAACTAAATAGAAAGTTACTCAAATATATAAAGTACACAAAGAGCAAAAATCTCATCTCTTAATAAAAAAATAATTTTAACAATCAATATGGGAAACTATTTCCTACATACCTACTACAGACAGAGAACCACTTCTGTAAAGGAGAGCAAAATTGGAACATTATTGGCTTCATGGAACCAACTGAAGATGCTTTTGATGCTCAGGTCAATTTTACTTATGGACAGAGTCCTGGTTTTATACACCAGGAGAATCGATGTTTAAAGAGGACTTTGATGTGAAGTGCAGACACCCTTTTACAAAATAGTAAAGCCCCATCCTTCCTGTAGTTTCTCTTCTTCTGGTACCTAGATTTTTACATACTGCATTTGCCTAAAGTAAGACACACCTTTTTCAGGGCTGGTCTGGAAAAGCCACTTTATTGTGGGTTCTCTTCCTCCTGTGTTGATCATCTGTCCTTATGCCCTCTCTCTCCCCAAAGCTTGCAGAAATTGATTTTAGCCAAGCAGGCAAGCTGAAATCCCGTTACCACCGACAGTAGCCTTGAGACAGCACCCCTCCCGGCCGGTGTGAGAGAAGCTGAGGGGAGGGTGGGATATGGGAGCGGGTTACCTGCTCTGTGTGTTCATATTACCTGCTAGGTACTCGATGACTGCTGCCATGTATACGGGAGCACCCACGCTGATCCGGTACTTGAATGTCCCTTTCTTCAGGTAACGCATCAGTCTCCCCACTGGGAAGATGACACCAGCCCTGGCTGAACGGGACAGCTTAGACATTTTCTTCTTCCCGCTCCGGCCCGACATCTTGCCTCAGTTTCCCTCTCAGCTTGCTTACACAGTGACCTCCCAACACTACACAATGCTGAAAAGGAAAGAAGGCAGGTTGAGAAACAATGGCTGGCAAACATTTTAGGAACAGTGGTGTGGCCCCAGAGCACCATGTGACACGCCTGATAGCCCCATGGAGGCAGCTGAGACCTGGTTGCCACCGCAGGGAACAGCAGGCAGGGAGCTGGGCATGGAGTCTTTGCAGGCCAACCGGCAGGCCCACCCACAAAATGTCCTCACCCCATCAAGCCAGCCCAACCTCAACAGCAGAAACCAAATAAATTGTCACTAGAGGGAGAAGTCATGTTCTGTAGTCAGCTGAATAATGGCTTCCAAAATGTCCACTTCATTATCCCCAGAGCCATTTGTGAATGTGTTTCCTTATATGGCAAAGGGGACTCTGCAGATGTGATTAAGTTCAGGATCCTAAGATGGGGAGATTATCCAGGATTATCAGAGTGGGCCTAATGTAATTGCAAAGGTCCTTTTGAGAGGGAGGCAGGAGATGAGAGTGAGTAAGTGACATGACTGAAGGAAATGAATTCTCCCCTCAGAGCCTCCAGAAGGAACTAGTCCTGCTGACACTTTCATTTCAGCCCAGTGAAGCTGATTTTGGACTTCTGACCTCCAGACTGTAAGACAGAATAAATTGGGGGATAATTTGTTACAGCAGCAATAAGAAAACTAACACAATTCCTCTTTTCTCTGATTTGCTTCTGCCTATTTTAATCCATAGTACTTAGTTATTATGGCCACGCCTATTATAATGTTAGCTTTCCCCAACAGCTCACAACTGATGTGCTCGTCTTACGTAGAAACACTTTTCTAAATTTCCAATAATGCAGCATCCTTAAAAACAGAAACATGCCAGGAGACAATTTTATTGAATATGCTAATGCAGAGTAACCAAACATATCCAATCAAAAGCTAGGATGTGACCCAAGCTTCTGCTCCTTTGAATAAGGAATTCAGGTTGATTTGGGGGAGAAACTTCAGAATCAACCCAAAGAGGTGACATCAGTACAATGCACTGAGACACATGTATATATCATTGTTGTTTCAGGAAGCTATTTTCTGTGTGAAGATAACATAATTATATACTTCTGAAAAAGTCTCTGTAAAGGCTCTGCAAGGCTTCTGAGAATTGTAATGGAGCTTAACCTGTTGGTTGAGGGAGTATTGTGACCAAAGAATGGAATAGAATTCAGAATAAATAAAAGCAAAGTGCAAAGGGCAAACAAGCAGGAGGACCAAATAAAGGAACCAGAAAATTTCTAGGAAATGTGTTAATGAATGAAGGCTCTCTGCCCCAAAGGCAACATGATTCTCAGTGGCCATTTTGGAGATGGAAAATAAACTGAAATTGGTTCTCTCTGTTAAGGTAGCCATCTCAAATTTTGGCTAGGTCAACTTACCAACAGTCAAGATGGCAATGAAAAGGCCGAAGAAAGTGGCTAAAAATATGATGGAAGAAAGTGAGAAATGAATGCATGGCTAATATGAAAGATACAAAACTGGGATTTATTTAATCTGGAGGGGAAAACGAACATAGAGTTCAATTTTCCAAAGTATCTGATTACTCTGTTATGACTGGGTTTAATATAAACCTATGGAATTAACAACAAACCTCATTCTCAAAGCCCTCTATCTCCTTGGTGAAGGATGTGAGTTTGAAGCATTTTATAACATCTTCACATAAATTAATTTTAAATGCTTACACATATTTACTATGCTTCCATTTTATGTATCGTTTTGCCACTAACAGATGTAGATATTCATCAAAGTTAAGTACAAGTAAAGATGAGCAAATAGCCTTAGAATATTACCTCTTTCGCAGTGAGGCATAGGGATAAAACAATATCGCCATTTTTAGAACTTTGTATTTTCTGTGCTTCTGCTGTCTGAGGCTGCTAATTCTCATAAATCCACTTATAGAAGTCCTCTCTTGGGGGACGCACACAACTTCATATTAGGATTATGACCATCAATTTATAGTAAAGAAACTTAGGCTCATCATCAGTCAATGTCCTGAGTACCCGTTGTTGGTCATCACTGTCCCAGGAACAGGGGATACATAAAGCAATGTGAAATGGTCCTTATCCTCAGCGAGAGCTACATGGCACATGTTTGCGAGCTGGTTAGCGTTCAAAATAGAAGTAAGTGGCTCCTGGTTTAGTAGAAAGAGTCCAGGACAGAGAACAGGAAGCCCTGGGTGTGGCCTCACTTCTACATAACTAGCTATGTGAGCTCTGGGTGTCACTGGTGTGGGGCTCATCTGTAAAACAGGGAAGTGACTAATTGATCTTAAAGGCCTTTCTGGTCTTAAACATTCCAATTTTTTCAACTTTCAAATGGTTCTAGAAAAGAAGTTTAGTCCCTTTAAGAAATGAGTTTAAAGCGTTAACAGCCTATGCAGGTTCATAAAGAGGTATTAGTATTGGTGACTCCACTAAGCCAATTATGTGCTTTTTTCAGTTACTGGTAAGTGGAGGGAGGAGGGAGGATTAATAGATCTGGTTGCCAAGGAAACCACCTAAAAAGCCCATCACAGAGTGGACATGCCTAGTGGATATGATGCATGCTGGATGGTCACAATCTCTCTTACCAACAGAGAGAACCATGCACACAGCACAGAAGACATAGGACCCCTCATTCCCCTCTCCCAATTTCCTCAAACGAAAATAGCCAGAGAATGAGTGGGTGTGCGGAATAAAGCTACCTAGAGACTTTCCCAAAGTCAGCCAAAAGGAGTCACAAATTTCCCTAAAAATTGGAAATTAGGACCAGCAGTAGAAGAAAAACTGGTGGCTTCAGGAGATCAATGCCTAAAACACTCATGAAGATAAAATAGTCAAGTAAGGAAAACCAGGGTTAGATCAAATAGAGAAACATGCCAGCTAATTATAAAATGTAAGGATCGCCCCAAATAGCATTCTGTAACAACTTTCTTTGGCTTCCAGACTTTCCTCTAGGTTAGGGCCTTAGACAGAGCTGAAGATGGAGCTCCATTTGAAGTCTAAGTGTGACACTGACTATTACTACTGTATGTGCTTTAACAGGGCTGGAGAGCTCTTTGTATCTGGGGAGCTCATCTTTTCAAACCCTGTGCTGCGTTTAAGCATCTAGGTACCTAACTCCTGGCCTCAAGGGCTAGGACGCCCCTGTATATTGTAAGAACCAGACCTAGGGAAGCAGGGAGAAGGCTGATGGCCCTCGCATATCCCACCTACTGTAACTCACAGATGGCAGGAAGAGCTGTGCCTCCTCACCTCCTGGAACCATGTGAGAGAAGACCCTGCTTTCTAAAGGCCGCCCTTGCCCCCGAGCCTGTGCCAGACTCTGCCTGCAGTTGTAGGAATTATAACTCCTGGCTTCCCTCTTTTCCATGCCACCCTTTCCCCTGACTCTATCCATTCTTGAGAAGTCAAGAGATAAAAACTTGAAGTTTTTATCTACTTCCTGTGAATCTGAATGTGTGTAGGGCTACTCATGTAAAGAGAAAAGAACTACTGCAATGTGAAATATGTTTCCATCAGACTAACATTTAAATGTTTACATTTATTTACCTTCTGCTATAAAACAAATTTTGCTCTAATTAAGTAAAGCTTAAGGATTCTAGTACATTATGTCTGTTCACACGTTTGAAGAAATAATATGGGCTTCCAGTGGTTATAGGCACTATGTGGAGGTCACATGGCCATCCTCATGTGGCCCTATCCTCCAGGAGTCTCTAGGGTTCTTAAGAGGAATTGGGAACCGGATCAGACACAACCTAGATCTGCAACATACCTGTCCTTTCATATCTGAAGGACCAAAAATAACCAAGGTATATGCTATAGGTATAAAGGTATAAAGACCAAGGTATAAAGTCTTGTAATTACTTGCAAAGTGAATGGGAGTTTTAATCATGTTAACGGTAAGGGACAGGAAAATAAAACTCAAAACTCAGGGGAGGGGGAAGGAGGTGTTGCCTGCTCATTCCCTTTTACCTCCAGGAGCACAGCAGTTGGAAAAACAAAACTGGCTTTGTGTGTGCTGAGGAAGAGGGCATATTTGAACCCCACTGTTTTAGGACTTATTTCTATGGTCGGGTTTTAAGCCCATAAAGTTTGATTTTACAGATATCACAAGGGTAAATATTAAATTGCAGCATTGACTCAGACATAGACAATAAATTCACACCAGCCTATTCAAATAACTGCAGATTCATTGATTTTATGATACTCTTTTAAAAAAACATTAGCTTTAGAAATCAGCATGCATCTTGCAATCTTTGACATCATAGATTCAATGAAAGACAGTATTAATGGAGCACTTATTATTGAACAAGAAACTACATTAGATAGTGTGGGAAATATATGGCCATTGTCCTCAATAAAGTTTCATGACAAACCATAATAAAATTTCAAATAGAAGTTAGAGACGTGGTTCCCAAACTGTGATTCAAGGCACCCTGGGATACATCAGTGAACGTTTAAGCTTTCGAAAAAATACGATACTCAAACTCTGCTGGACCCCACAACTACCATCTCATTCCACATAGTGGTTCTACTAGTGGTTCATAGTAGTTTGCACTATCTTAATTTTGATGATTCCATATCTTTGCAAAGCAGAGGTTTTGGCTGTTGCTTTGATTAAAAGCAAGTGCTGAGTGAAAATCAATGTGGAACAGAAAATGAGTGCCAATGTCTAATCTGATCCTAAGGTTTGAGAAATTGTACAGTGCCCAACAGGTACACACATCCTATTTGTAATTCATCATGGTTATTTAAGAATGGGATAAATTTTTTTTCTAAGTCCTGTGCTAATTATTTTTCAAACATCTGTTAAATTGTTAGGACATAAGCATTTATTAAGTTGTGTGGACTTAACTACTTATTAATGTAGTGGACAGCCATTTCTTCTGGCTGAGGGGCTCCGAGAAAAAATGACTGAGACACTTAAGTTCTCTGTGACCTGAGAAAGTTTGGGAACTTCTCTGCTATGGCCTACTGTAGAGCCCACCAACAAGCTAAAATGTGTAATTATGACTTGCTCAAGGTCACCCTGAAGCAAGGAAAACAAGGAAGTTAAAGGAGTTATTTAAAATTTTGAGTTTATTTTTAAATCTAACTGATATTTGCATATAGTAAAATGAAGCAGAAAGGTAAAGAAACGCATAAAATGAAAAGCACCAGACTCCAGTTCCACTCTTTGTACCGCAATCTCACTTCTAGAGGTCATTCCACATAATAACTTTTAATTTGAGTTCTGCTGGTTACTTCTAAAATTCTGTTTATACCTCTACATCCCGATTTTCACTTTTAGACAGTCTCTATCTCTGCCTATCTAAGAAGGATGAGAACTTAATCACTCTTTTCCTCCTCTCTTTTCTAATTGTTAACAGTATATTTTCATTTTTATTTCCTTCATTGATTACCTTGAAAATGTTAAACGATACACTTCAATCTCTATTTCTGACTCCACCAACTTTAGGTATCATCTCTGGAGTCACTGTTACATAAGACGAGGATTTTCATGCCCTAATCTCTCTCTGGTCCTCTCCTCCCTACTTTCCCTCTGGATTTCTACCTCTGTCTTGGTGAATGTCCCAATTCATAACATTTATACTGGAACATAACATTACATAACATTTACATAACATTTACAATGGAAGCCATACTTTCCATTGTCCCAATTCATAACATTTATACTTTGTTCTGTAATTACGATGAGATCTTCATTTTGTCTCTAGGTTTATTCTGGAAATTAAATGCCCATAAGCAGCATTTATATGATTAAGACTTTGTAAATACTGTTCCCTTCAGAATTGAAAGGGGTGCTAGCATCACGTTTCCTTCTGTGGTCCAACACTAGGACCCTTGTGTCTTGGTATCAAGAAGTGGATTCGATTTTATTCTTTGTTCTGAAAATGTTCAAAATCATCCACATTTTACTTGGCTTCATGTCCCTCTTGTATAACTGGCCCCCTCCAAGTTACTAATTACAGTTGATTCACATTATGTGCAGTACAGTAGTTACCCCCCTATCTGCGGTTTCTCTTTCTGTGGTTCCAGTTACCCATGGACAACCTGGATCCAAAAATATTAAATAAAAAATTCCAGAAATAAACAGTTCATAGGTTTTAAATTGTGTGCCGATCTAAGTAGCGTGATCTCTCGCACCATTTCTCGCTTTCCTGCTCAAAACAGGTATCATCCCTTTGTCCAGTGTCTCCACACTGAATATGGTCCCCGCATCGCTAGTCATGCAGTAGCTGCCATCTTGCTTATCAGATCGACTGTCGCAGTATCACAGTGCTTGTGATTAAGTAACTATAATTTTAGTTGATAATGGCTCCAAAGTGCAAAAGTAGAGATGCTGGCAATTCACATATGCCAAAGAGAAGTCATAAACTGCTTCTTTCAAGTGAAAAGGTGAAAGTTCTTGACTTAAAAAAAAATAATCATACACTGAGCTTGTGAAGATCTATGGTAGAATGAATCTTCTATTAGTGAAATTGTGAAGGAAAAAATAAATTTATGCCAGTTTTGCTGTCACATCTCAAACTGCAAAAGTTATAGTTACAGTGTGTAAGTGCTTAGTGAAGACGGAAAAGGCATTAAATTTGAGGGTGGAAGACGTGATCAGAAAACATGTTATGACTGACAGCAACATGTTGCACCAGAAAGCACTGAGCCTATACGAAGAAAAGGTATTGTATATACAGGAAAAAACACAGTACAGCAGGTCCTCAGATAATCATTTTATTATAATGTTGATGAGAAAAAGAATCAATTCCTGTCTGGGACCACCATTCGTGTAGCGTTTGCATGTTCTCCCCCATCTGTGTGGGTTTTCTCTGGGGCTTCAGTTCCCTCCTGCACCTCAAAGATGTGCACGCAGGGTGAGCTAGTGTGTCTAAGTTGTCCCAGTCTGAGTGAGCTGTGGATGTGATGTGCCTTTGTGATGGAAAGGCATCCTGTCCAGGGTGGGTGCCTGCCTTGTGACCCTGAGCTGCCGGGAGAGAGGCTCCCAGGTACCCCGCAACTTTGAACTAGAATAAGCGGGTTGGAAAATCATGATCTTACCTGTTATATGAATTTTTCTTAAATGTATGTATAGCTCACATTTATTTCAATGTTTAATATTAGAAGTGTTTTGGGTCTTTACTTAGAAGTTTGGTGATATATTTGTGAACAGAATGATGCCTTAGGAAGTTAACTCTAATTTGTATCAATTAGCCTGTGGCGATATTGGTTTCATTATACATCATTTCACTTAAAGTCACAGTTTCCAAGAATCTATCAAAGATGTTAAGTGATGACTTACTGTATATATAGGATTTGGTTCTATCCATGGTCTTAGGCATCCACTGGGGATGTTGGAATATACCTCCTGTGGATAAGTGTGTGTGTGTGTGGGGGGGGTCTTATTAAGTAGCCAGGAATACAGGATTAGTGAATAGTCAACTACTTGCTCCTAGGGAAAACAGGATTAGGTTGCTATGAGCCTCTAGTCAACTTTTTTCGTCAATAAATCAATACATACCGTTGTTTTATGTATGTTTAAAGACATCTTATTTAATATGTATTATTGATTCATTTACATTGCACTCATGGCAAATAGCGCTACAACTTATACCCGAACAAGCCTTATCTAACACATGTATTTTCTCCATAAGGCACATCACAGCCTTTTTGTGCTTAGGAACACTAGACAGCACTTCAGGACTATGCTTGGGGTGGGGGTGGGAGTGCATTTTAAAGTGAAGTCACCAAGAGAAAGCACAAAAATGTGAAAAATGTGGCACTAAGTAGACCATGAAAAAGACTGGTTTATTGTGTGAGAGATGAAACAAGAAGGCAGAGTGTGGCCTTGTTTGACCTTAGCTGGAAAGGTGTGCAATGAATGGCTCAAATTTTTTGCTGCTCTGTGCATCATTTTTTTTTTTTTTTTTTTAGGCAAGGCAACCTTTGGTTGACCTCACAGATTGCAAGGACCTTGTCAGTTTACAATCCCTTATTTTTTATGCCTACAGCACCTTGTCTTCCTAGGTAGTCTTCCATCCAAGTACTAACCAGGCCTGACCCTGCTTAGCTTCCGTGATCAGACAGGGTCAGACAGGGTGGCATGGCTGTAGACTCTGTGCATATCCTTGAATGACAGCAAAAGCACCATAAGTAATGTATTGACTTGGGGGTTACAAATAAATTTTAGCAAGTAGGAAAATTTATAAATACGGAATCCACAAATAATGAGAATCAACTGTATTTTTCCTTGCTCTTGTTTACAAAAGAGAAATGTGTCTTTATTATATCCTAAATATCACTCAGCTTCTCAATCATGTAGTTCTTTGTAGGGGCCACTTCCTTCTCAGAGACATTTATCCTGAAGCCCTCCGAGCTCCAACGTGGAATGGTTGTTTTACCCTGTGGTCATCCTGGGACTGTCTTCTCGGTTCATCCCCAATCCCATGGCTTCCTCTTTCTTGGCTTTCTCGCTTGTTTTACTGGTGATACACCTCATGTAACTCTATAGAGAAGTGAACTTTGTTTTCTTACAGAAATAGAACTGTCTTCATTGAATGATCTTTGGATGATCATTTGGTGGGGTATATAATTTTTAGCATCAAAATCATTTTGCTTCAACATGTTGAAGCCACTGAGCTATTGTTTTTAGCATCAAGTGTTACAGATAAGTTTAGTGCTCTATATCCCAAGCTTTCAGATTTTCTCTTTATGTTCTAAAATGTCACAAAGATGTGTCTCTAGGTGTGGGTCCTCTCCTATTGCATTCGTCCTGTTCAGCACTTGGCCATAAACTTGTTCAATCACAAGATGTGTCTTTCATAATTCTGGGAATTTTCTGTTTTATATCTGTTTTTCCTCATCTCTATTTCTCCCACTTTTCTCTTCACTTGTCTCTTACTGGGATGCCTGTAAACCAAGTATTTGATCTTCTGGATTGCTCCTCCAAGTCTCATACCTTTCCTTCTTTTTTTTCAGTACTTTTAATATGTAATTTTGGTAATCATATTATTAATTTCCAAGAGCTCTTTCTTGTCCTTTGTTCCTTTTTCGTAGCATCCTGTTCTTTTATGAATGCACTGTATATTCAAATCTCTCTGAAACTAGTTAGGATGTGTTTACGTTATCTTCTGTTCTCTAAATTATTTTACCCAACCAGTTGTCCTATGTATATGTTTTCATCTTTCTCTTCCATGTTGGCTTTCCTTAAATATCTGGTGATCTTTGGTTATACACTGATATTTAAGAATGAAAGACAAAGTTGACCATTATATGCAAATAGAGAAGCTTTCCTCAACTATTGTTTGGTAGGCATAGTTCCTGTTTGAGAGCTCTGCGTGCTTGTGCAGGGCATGCCAATTAGCAGGCATCACTGTAGAGTGCGCCATTGGCAACTGAGAACCTCTGAATGCCAGAATGAAGGAGCTTTACTTTTTGGAGCTATATTCATCCTAGAAGTTCTACACCTAATATGTAGTTGTTCAATTTCGTTAGAAAGGACATCTGGATTGTTAGTTTGAGGAATAAATGCCAGATTGCCAGAAACTCTACTAGGAATAGAGGAGGGAGAGAGGAGGACTCATCTAGCTGTTCTGGAGACAGACCGTCACTGACTCCCCACTTCCCACTCTAGCGCAGCTCCCTTGTGCTCTAATTCTTAGCTGTGGCTTTCCCTGTGATGTTGTCCACAGTTTCATGCACTTTCAGTCTTCCAGAAATTTGCTGAAATCTCCTATCTGCTGATGACCAATACCAGCCCCTGCCCCTTTGTTATTAAGTGTTTATTTTCTTTGTATTTCTTTACCATTATTTTTGGGGGGCTCCAGAGCTAGAAAACACATGTTCAGTCCCTCATTTTGAACTGGAAACTCAAAGTGTCATTTTAATTTAACATCTTAACAAACGTCATTTGGGAATTAGCCTAGAAATGTGTATGCTGACAAAGAGAAAAATCTCAACTGTTTTATAATTGAATAATAATGTCATATTGAAAAATTTAGATCACTTTCATCACCAGGTGAGTCATTGGTAACTAATTGGTCTTGAGATAATTGAGGAATATAAAATTTTGTAGCAAGAGATTGTATAAGACTCATTAATATAATAGAATCAAATTCAGCGTGTATTTGTATGATTGTAGCACATACGGAGTTCCTATAAACAATATTTAAAATTATACTGTAATTCTGGGAGGAGAGAAAAGAAAGAAAAAATCTTAATCCTGATTGAATGAACTACTGTTGGTGGGAGCAGCAAACTTTACTTAATACACTGACTGCTTTCACAAAGATAAAATAGTCTGGTTTCCTTAGACCAATATTTTCTTTTAATTTAAATCAGTTCTTTCCCAAGCATAAAGAGCTGATGAAGAATAAACCATCTTTTTCAGGCATCACGCAACTTCCTGAAATTTTTATTGTATGTAAACCGATGAGGAGCTTAACAAACTCTAGACAATCAGCAAGGTGGTCCATTAGAAGCTGCCAGCAATCCTGATTTAAATAACTATTTTTTTTTTCTGTTGTCAAGCTTCTGCAAAGTGGCTTTTAAAAAAGAGAGAGTAGTCAGTCGAGACTGAGAGCAATCATTATAGGCCAGCCTATCACAGGTGAGGTTTGGCTGGCCTGACGATCCACCTTGACAAAGGATTTGGAATTACAAGACAGCTTATTTTAAAGTTCTCTTTGAGACTTATGGACACAGACAGTGGGTTACTGGTTACCAGAGAGAAAGGGGGAGAGGGAAGATATAGGGGTTAAAGGGGTCAAATATTTGGTGACGGAAGGAAATCTAACTTTGGGTGGTGAACACAAAATGCAATATATATATGACATACTGTCGTACACTTGAAACTTATTTAATGTTATTAATCTATGTCACCCCAATCATTTTTAATTAAAAAATAAAGTTCTCTTTGAGATTATTCTCTGTAGAAGTATACAAATCAAAATGCTTTCATATGTATACTATTTTACATCTAAAAATAAGAGGTCTTATAGCTTTTTAATGATGGAATAAATTTAAAAAGAACTTTGAAGTGTACATGAACATGAAATTCAGTGTCATCCCCTAATGGATTCGTTTACCATTTTAAAATTGTCAAAATGTATTCAACTTATTCATTTTTAGTCCCCATGCTATTTCCCTAATCTGTAGTATCATGCTTCAGAATATTTTATATTGTAAATATTTATGAAAAAACAAAGTAGACACTGCAATGAAGCATCTTTACTCTGTCAGATGGAAATTATCCTTTGAGAGAATAAAATGAAATTAAATAAAATTAGGTAGGACATAAGGGAATTCAATATAAATACATTAACTATGTATAGAAATACATTTTTAAAGGGTATGAAAAAATCTCTTAGGCTTACAACTAGTAGAATTCTAATATATTTTGGTGTGTTACCCTAAGTACTGTATTAAAATAATAATAGTTTGTTAGTATTATTTTGTAGCTGTAAAAACCATTTTCAGTAATACTAGCTAAATCACTTGCTCTATTACACTTCCATTTATGAACTCCAAGGGCAAATCATTATTGTACAAGTAATACTTTCCAAACCATTTTCTTCCAAGGCCACCTTTAAGTGAATGAGAATAGTCAATAATTTTATCATCATATCTGTTAAAGCACATTAACTATTTATAATGTAAAGAGCTCTATCAAATGCAATTTCATCAAAGTGACACGTGGATCAAATTAACCAAATTAACCATCCATGAACGTTAGAACCAAGCATGAACCCGATTTATTTAAATTATACCATTGGATTACAAATCATTCCCTTTTTAAAAAGTATTTCAAGTCATGTCCTGAAATGATCTAGCGGGAAGCTCAACTGCCAGTACATTCTTTATAATTCAGAGGCAGAGAATGTGTGCCCATCTTGGGCATTCTAAAAGGGAGCAGAATTTAAGATGGGAGCAGATATGGAGTAGATTAGGCTATCTGCTGCTACTGGAGTATACAATGACTTTTAACACACTTTATCTTTGTTGAACCTGAACTACTTTTTTAAAAGAGAAAAGTACAAGCTGTTGACATACATTGTGTTTCCTTTTTATTAGCCTTATAGAATTTTCTATTTTAAATATATTTGGCCATCTGTGGGTACTAGTTGGATGAGAAATGAACGTAGATGAATGAATAAAAATAACTAGTTCTCCTCGAGTCAGAATTACAGCAATGCATCCCAGGAGAAAATGAACCAGTTTATCTTCTTGAATCTATTTATTTATGGAAAACAAAATAAAAACAAAACCCCTCACTGGGGCCAGCCTGTTCTCTTGTCTTTTTGCTTTTTGGGAACTGACAAATAAGATTAGTGGGCAAGCTATTCTGTTTCCTCAAAATCTGAGTTTCAAGTTAGTAGTGAGGTTTATTGCTATAAACAGTGGTCCGTCTTGCTTTTCTGAGCAGGGCACTGGCTCTGTCTGAGCCAAGAGGAGCTTTTCAGGTGGAAGTGAGGGGATCCGGGAGCTCCCTTTGGGTGTGGGAGTGAGCGTACCAATACCAGAGAGCAGGTGGGCTGTAGCCCCAGAGATGTCCATGACTGCTGGGAAACTGGGGACCAGTTGTGGACTCTCAAAGCTAGCGTATTCTGTGCTCTAAGCAGAGACAGCTGCCCCAGGACCACTCTTTCTCCATCCCTCCCCCTGCCTGCTCCTCCCTACCCTGTTTTCTTTACTGTCAGTCCTCAGGAAGTGCGAAGCTGTGGCTTTAGTTGCGGTGTTCCATGCGGGTGACAGGCAGTATCGCTCCCTGGTCATCTCTGTGGGTCTCCTACAGCCCCTGGGCCCTGGCACATTGTATTAGCTGCACCAAGTAAGGGCAACCACCAGCCGCACCGTGTCATTACATCTGTGGGTGGAACCAGCTAGACCTCTAGAAGGGATCATAGTGGTAGAATGGAAGGTGTAGTGGACCAGAGGGTGTGTGAGCTGTGGCCCTTAGGCAAATCAGCTGGTTGTTCAGAACCTCTCTTTTGCTCAAATAAAACCTTTCAGGAGCTGTAATATATAAAACAGATGGAAGGAAGGGGAACTGTGTTGGTTGGAGAGGGGAGGTGCCTGGGAATCTCAATGGCTTGATACCCTCCTTTCCTGCCTTGGGCCTCTGAGGAACTCTGGACTCTGGGGAGCTCCACCTGAGAACCAGTGTACCAGTTGACCTCTGAGGACCCCTGCAACATGAAAGATGTTGCTATTCTACAAAGATGCTCAAAATGTCACTCCTTCTGACCCCTCCTCCCATCTGTTACATTCATAGAGATGGAACAACTGGGTAGAATCAAGTCACATCTTTCCTTTGAAGTCACTATTTCATCACCTATAATAACCACAGAAAAGAAAAACTGGGCCTGGAAACTCTGCTTTATTTGTTTATGGGACTGCCTCTTCACCCCAAGACAATAATCTAATTGTTCTCTACAGAACAGCTGAGGTGAAAATCCAGTTTAGTAGCAAGAGTGCAACACTTGAGTTCATTGAATTTCTGGAAGACTAATCAATTTTGAAGTTTAGCACCGTGGTGGGGAACCCAGTTAATTATCATCCGATCTAAAAGTTTATGTTGTGTGTTGTATAAGCTCTTGGAATTCTTTTTTTTTTTTTAAAATGTAGTCTATACCACTATTTAATTTTGATGGCGTTATTGAACAATGAAGGCAGCACAACAACCAAGTCATGTAATTCTGTGTCTATACTATTAGCAGTGCCAGGCCAGTAAACATAGGGCCTGGGTTTTCTAGGGTAAGTTTGATTTTATTTTGTTACATTTTGTCCTGTAGTCATGGGAACACCTCAGATTTAGGCATCTAAACTATATCATCAGGACTGCCTCTCATCCAGAGACAACCCTCAAATCTTTAGTCAGACCATGTACCCCAATTCTGGGCCAAACAATATGGTTGCTGTAGCTAATTCTTCTGATATCACAGAATCAGCTCGAGTCCATGTCCCCGTACCGAGGCTGATGGTCCCACACATATTTGCACACACATTTCTGTCAAAGCATAAGAATTCTGACTTGAATTACTCCATTCCAAGTCCAAATTGGCAATGCCAGTCAAATAAATCGGGCAAAGTATGATGGATGGTGAGATGGATAAAAGAACATTAAAGGCTTCAGAGAAACCACCAAATTTATCTCATTTAAGACACTGTGACAAGATGGTTTAAAGTATGTGGCTCAATCTGATGCTTTTATCTTTTATCTGACATAGGTAGAACAGCGATGCAAATAAGGAGTTTTAAAATAAAAGTTGGCATATACTAATATTAAAATAATCTGAGAGTCAGTGGAATGCTGGCAGCTCCTTGTTCTTATCACACAGACTTAAGGATATAGGGCTGAGAAGTGAAGTTGTTTGGGCTGGAATCCTACCTTCACCATCCATCAGTTGTGTGGTAGGTGACCTTGAGCATGTTCTTAACCTCTCTTTTCTTTTCTGTAAAATGTGTATGAAAGTATCTTATTTAATACACTTAATAAGAATTAAATAGGTTGATACATATAAAGTACTTAGAACAGTACCTGGCAGGTAGTAGGCATTTAATAAACATTGGCTATTATTTCCATTGACATTTCCACAAAAGTTTTAGAGAGTTATTTTCATGGAATGCAGGCTAACATTGTCCCTCCACTTTAAAAACACTACAGTTGACCTTTGAGCAATGCTGGGGTTAGGGGCTGCAACCTCCTGTGCAGTTGAAAATCTGCATATAACTTTTTCTCCCCCAAATTTAACTACTAATAGATTGCTGTTGATCAGACGCCTTACCTATAACATAAAGTCGATTAACACTTGTTTTATGACATATATATGTGTATATATGTATATATGTGTGTATATATATATATATATAATATGCTATATTCTTACAATAAAGTAAGTTAGAGAAAAAATTATTAAGAAAATCATAAGGAAGTGTGACTGGAGCATTTTCTCAGTCTGTTGAGATCTTGTTTCCAGGTGTGTTCCCTGTTTGGCTCAAATAAACTCAAAAAAATTCTCTACATGTTTGGACATTCTTACGTTGACAGAAAATACATTTACAGTATTTATTTTAAAAATTCCACATATAAGTAGACCTGTGCAACTTAAACCCATGTTGTTCAAGGGTCAGCTGTACTGGAAAACTAGAGTGCTTCATGTTCTGTGTACGATAACACGAGGTTTAAAATTCAGCAACATCTTTCTACTTCCCTTACTGATTTTAGGAACTGGTGTAACAGGGTGATAATAAAATTTTAACCTTGGGAAAACTCTGAGAGCCATATAACATACTGAGAACCTCCCTGAGAGGGAATACTTTGTTTTTCCCAAGGCTGGGCGCTTTTGGGGTCCTCCTCATCTAATCCTATATTTCCCAAATTCCGTCTGCCTGAGAATTTATAATCATCACAATGTTAGAATCATAGGATTTCACAAAATCATAATCTGAGATTGAGAGGGACTTGAGTGATCAATCATTTAGTTTCCCCTAATTTCAGCCACAATAAAAGGTGTGGCATGGGAGGGGCAGTGGTCATTAAACAACTTGTCAATGGCCACACAGTCTGGGTGAGACCAGATCTAGAACCAGCACCCTTACACCCACTTCTCGAACCCCAGTCTGGGACTGTTTTCCTACACTCTGTTGCAGGTTTCATCCCCCATGGCACCTAGCATAGTGTTACATACACAATCTACATTCAGTAAATATTCCTTAAGCGAGTGAATGAATAAATGAAACCAGCCTTAAATATTTCTTTCGAAAGCCGTTTGGGGTTCTTTTTGTGATATATTTTAGGAAACGAATTATCTTCTCAACACTTCTCTCTCCCTCCAATCTAATTGCCAACATACATCCCAGTGTGCATCCAGGAGAAAAAAAAAGTCCCCATCCTTTTAAAAACATCACCTTCCAATACCGTTGTTAGACTTCTCATCCTCTACTGGTTCGTTTTTTTTTTCTTCTAAATCTAATTTAAGACATTTATAGAATCATAGTGATGAAAGAAATGGTGAATTGTTCATTTAGTTCACTCCTCAATCTGAACTTTGGCAGGGCAGGCCAAGACTCAGCCTTGCAAGGGAATTTACATAATTCTGTTGAAAGAGGAGGAACTAGCTGGAGCTCTGTGCCTGCATCAGGTTTCCTTCTACCTGTCTAGTCTCCCTTCCCCTAGCACAATCCCTCCCTTTCAGCCTAGAATTCTATTCTCCTTTTAAAAATTGTTGTGACATTTTGAGTTTTATTACACATTATCAATCATTTTTAAATTGTTAATTGTATTTAATTATCCAAGCAATATATTCAAAATTTCAAATATTATAACCATGGTTATAAATGGGTATAAATAATATGACAACTCAAGAGTTCCTCCAATTCTTGTCTCTTTTAGTGGATTTCTTGTTCCACACCCTCCTTGCCCATTTATGTAAGTTTTGTTAGTTACAAATTCAATTTAATTTTATTTTCACATAAATGGTACCATACAGTATGTACGCTTCTGCGATTTGCTTTTTTCATTAATACTATGTCTTGGTGACCTTTCTGTCTCAGTATAGATAGACTTATTTCATTCTTTTTAATTGCTGCCTTATTTTCCAGAAGATAGCTATACCAGAGTTTACTTAGCCTTTCCCTGTTGATGGCCATGAGGTGTTTTCAAGTTCAGAGCTACCAAAACTCTGTAATGTCAGGGAATTACATAATCTGTGCACAATGTGTCTGTTTCTCTAGGACACATACCAAGATATGAATTGCTGGGTCACAGAAGGTGCACATTATTAATTCGAATAGTGTCAGACTGCCCTCCAAATTGGCTCTATCAATTTACACACCTGTCGGCAGTATGTGCAAGTACCTATTTTCCCACCAGCTTGCCAATATCAATCACTTTTTACCTTGTTTTAACCTGCATATATATGGTTTATCTCTTAGGCTCGGGGTTGAAAGCTCTCTGAGAGCACGTTCATGGCAACCTCATATTTGCATATATCCCCTCATTCAGAGATATTTAATAATTGGTGTTCAATAAGGGTTTGTTGAATGATCTCTAACCATAAGTTCTCTGCTAATTAATCTCTGCAAAACACACTTCAAAAGCATTTACCAAGATTGTATCTAACTTTGAGGTTATTTCTTAAGAATGAAAAACATTCTTAAGAAAGTTGGTTGAATTTTTGCACATCACTCCCCCTGACCAAGTTACAGATATCTTTCATTTAAAGTTGCCTAAGACAGGATTCCCTCCTGCTTTGCTGGCAGGAGGCAGTGAAAACAGACCTGGTTGTCTCAGACAATAGCTAGCAGGGTGTACCACCCACTGGGAAAGAGCAGACTAAAGGCGCCTCAGAATCCCTGGGAACTAGATAGAAGATAGAATGGTGAGGGAGTAAGGTCAGGATCTTTGGAACATTCTGGATCCATGGAGGTAAATTCTTTTGTAGAGTTTTGACATAGAGGAAACCATTAATAATGTCTGAAACATGGCAATAAATGGAACCAGGTGAGGAGGAACTGTGACAGGGTAGGGAAAACTCGAGTGGCGAACTGGGCATGTTTTTAAAAGAAATTTAGATACAGGAAAGAGGTTTTAAAGGTGTGAATTACACAATTCAAGAGAAACTTTTCCCCCCGAGGCGGTGCCTTTATTTATTGACATGATAATTTTAGCATTCCAAATCTTGGCACTCTGAACATTTACTTGAAAATAAGTTTTCCAAAGGGGTAAGAGATAACTTCCAGTTAAGAATGAACGCATTGAGAATTATGTGTAGCTTAGTGTGTTTCACAAAGGAACTGGTCCTAGATAAGAAACAACATAAACGAAGGCACATTTCCGCTCTTAAGAATGTTTCTATTTCTTTAACGGATTGAACTGTTTCAGTAGCAACTGTGCAGCCCTGCGAGGGTACAATTTTATTTCGACACAAACACAAATGAGAAAAGCGAGGAAACCATTTGCTATGGTGGATTGACTGCCTTTAGGGGGATGGGCTCCTGAGGTCTGGGACTCTTAGACCTGGGCCCTGTTTTGAATTCCCCTGGGTTGGCCGAGGCTGGACTGATATCTCGGTTCACCAGCGCTGCTGAAATACAGAAAGTGCCTTTTACCATAGGGCCGTGGTTCTCACTGCACCACCTCAAACACATATGGACCCGTGCTTTGGTTTCTCAACCCATTTCTTCTCTCCCCTCTTATTAGCAGTAACCGGGCCTAAGTCAAACCTGCGGCGGCCCATTTCAGAGACTGGAAACCCCTAGAGGAGGCGCATTTGGCCCTTCGTGGGCTCAATTCCCTCTTGGCCATTGTTGTGTGGAACAAAGAGGGCAGGATCGGAGGGCGCCCCCACGAGGAAAGGTGGGGAAAGACACGCACGGGCGCGATTTAGGCTGTAACTAGGGTGCTCCTCGAGAGCGGGCTGAGAGCCCCGGGAGGCAGGGCCGGTCCCCGCCCGCCGCGCCCCACACACGATTAGCACCACGACTGGCGCCCGGCGCAGCCTTAACTTGCGTCGCAACCACTTTACTTTCATTCCTCCTTTCCTTATTATTATTTTTTCCCGCGCAAAGCGGGAACCCGGGACTGCCCCAAGCGAGCCGTGCAGGGGCCGCCATTTCCCGGGGAAAGCGCGGCGCGCGTCGGCACCGGGCGCCCCGGAAAGAGAAGCGGAGGGGAGTGCCAGGCCCCAGCCTCCT
>NW_006438113.1:13766307-13774413 GCF_000325575.1 Pteropus alecto
CCCCCCGGCGACCGGGCGCTTCCCTCTTCCCTGTTCTGCGCCGCAAACTCCGCATCCCCAGAAGCCTTCCACTCCCTACAGGTCCAGCCTTGTCTGGGGCCCGCCACTGGACCCCGCATCCCTCCTCCTCCCTCCCTCTCCGCCCAAGATGCCCCCAGCTCCTCGCCGGCCGCAGGAATTTTACCGCTTCTTTAGCAGTCCCTCCCTTTATTTCCCGAGGAAGCAAGTTGGGTAGCTTGATTATTTCTTTTCTTTTCTTTTTTTTTTTTTTTGCGGGGAGGGTCGATTTTCCGGGGTGCGCCCGCAAGGACTTGGCGGCGGGGAGAGGCAGGGGTTCCCTGGCCCCTGCACTGCCCCCCCCGGTGGGTTTTGTTTCCAGACCCTCAAGCCCCCCGAACAATAATGCAGTCGCCATGGCGGGCTCACCTGGTGCTGCGCCGCCTGCTCCCGGCGCCCGGTGCCCTCTGCGCGCCGCTCCCCGGGCGCAGGTTCGGCCCGCACGGCGCCGGTGCCGGGCAGGACTCTTTGCCTTTCTTTAGGTTCTATCTGTGCGTGTCAATGGCGGCAAGCGGCAGTTCTCCGGGCCGCGGATAGTAGCGGGGGGAGGAGGAGGAGGGAGAAGGGATTGCTCCTTCTCCACATAACCACCTCTAGGAGGAGTCGCTCAGCCTCATCCACCGCCAGCCCAGGCTCCGCGACGGGTCCGGGGCTTTCGGTAGGGCTTGATGAGCTATTGTCCTTCAGGAGCATTAATGATGAAACCGTGCGGCCACCGCGTCGCTGGCGGATCTGCGGGATGAGCTGAGGGCCACTTGCTAAGATGAGGCTTACCCCAGAGCTGGAGACAGAGGCGCTATGGTCGCGATCCAGAATCTCCTGTTAGCAGGATCCACCTTTGGTGGAAGAAGGCGTGGGCGCTCATCGGGCAGTTCTGGAGAAAGCCTTAGAAGGTGAAAGAGAAAAATGTCACCTAAAATGTTTTCGTGTCCTTAAATAATAATAAATACATTAACATTTGTGTCCACCACTGGGACGATACCATAGGGTGGCCACAGCCACAAACTGAGAATTTATGTCCATGCCTGTGGGTTTTTTTAATAAATTAAGACCAATTTAGAATCCAGCGTTGCGTGATATTTGGAGTAGCAAATGTATGTTTTGGTGGGTTAGATCGTGTGCATGGACATGATTTTTAATTTGGTTGCTTTACAGTATGTTAATTTATAATATCTCAGCATGTATTAAGATTAGTACGAGGCTACTGTCTTAAGGACTAATTTTTATTAGTTTCGAGAAAATAAATTTTTACCATGTTGTGGTGGACAATATTAGGTGTGAGTAATGGGATTAGTAGTTGCTCTGTTCCTACTGAAAGCCAGCGCTGCCCTTTGTAACGCGAGATGTTGGCCAGGGCTCCATGGCTGGCTGGGGGGTGAGTCAAAGGAATTTGTTTAATTTCAGTGGGAAATGCTAACTTGCTATGGGCAAGCTATGCTTCCCCCGCTTTCTCCCTGATGAGTCAAAGGATTGTGAGAGGCAATATTGTGATCTTTTCGCAAAAGAGAAGCTCACAAATTTCCCTAGCATTGGCCAAATGGATGTGTTTCAAAGCCTCTCCATTTGGTAGTATTGTGTATATTTGCCCCTATAAACTTATAAATGTTTTAGCAATGGGGAATTGGGGGGCGACTGAGAGCCTCCAATTGCTTGAGGGGAAGAACCCAAATGCCCACTGCCTTCTGGATTTATACTAGTTAACCAGGGCTGTTGATGTATTTGGTAGATAGCACTTTAGACCATGTGCATTTTAAACAAATATTTTGCTCAGAAATCAGTCGACTTCTCAAAAGATCATGCATGTATCATTAAGATATAAATAAAACTCGCTCTGTTTAAATCTCGTAGGGCTTCTCAAACTCTTCTGAACCCAGTGGTCTTAGTTTATTGGGACTTGCTTCACTCGTCTTCCAATTCTTTTTACCCTCTCTCTGTATGACCTCACTGTTCTTTGTCTTTGAAGGTACTCTCCAGGTTGGATAAAGTCCTCTTTTCTGAAGACATATATTTAAAGGGTTTCAAATGAACCCCTGAGGCATCTCATATGGTTTCAATTTTCCTTTTCCTAGAGGAAGTGCCTGTCTCCCTACTTAGAGAGATTTCTGGTGTCCATTTTTGATCAGCATTAACCTCCAGGCCAACATTCAGGAGGGTTCAGGAGCCTTCTGGGAGTGCTTGAAAAATACTCCTACCCTGTGACCCAATCAGCCAGGCTGACTGAGATATAGTTTAATAATAATTCATCAATATATATTAAATCCACATTTTCCCTGTAACTTCCCAATAAAAATGGTCGGTGTGGTCATTTTCATGTGCATTTTATGTAACTCGTTTCATTTTTTATGTGCTAGCATTTTGTTACAGGCTATCCCAAGAAAGGCTGGGTCTAAGAAACTTAACTAGTCAGGATTCTCTCATTTTCTACAGGTTGGTTTCTTCAAATAGATAATGCAGTCGCAACTCAGAGAATCAAGAGGAGTGTCAGCTTCATAATACTCTTGTTCTTAGAACAGAAGGGAGCAGAGTTCGCCTGGTCAAACTGTTTATGTTATAGGAAGAAATCTGGTATTTACATTTACAGGTGGTGAAGTTACTCAGCCAAGGCCATGCAGGTAATTCATGGCAGACTCTAGTGCATTTTCAGATACACAGCCTAACGCAGTTTCCGCCAATTTAAAACTTCTCAGGATGCATAGGAGACAAATACGCAACCTAATATGCAGATGTAATTAAGTTATATATATTTAATATTGAACATTTAACACATGAACAAAATTTAACACAATATCATGTAGTTAAAATACATTTAAAGTAGTCAACATGACTATGAATTCATCAGTAATCTTAAATTCTGCAGTGGCCTCTAGCTCGGAATCTCTGACAAGGTGGATAATAAATAGTGATAATGAGAGTTTACACTTATTAAATGCTTAGTATGTGCACTGTGCTTTTCCCTTTACTACTAACTCATTTAATCCTTGCAACAACATTATGGGGTGGGCATTATTTTCTCTTTTATACAGAAAGAGAAACTGAGACAGAGAGCAGATGAAAAATTTGCTCACAGTTATAGAGTAAGAAAGTGTCAGGTTTACACTCTTAATCCCTGGTGTTAGGGATGTGCACATTCACTTTAAGCAAAGGAATATTATGATCAATCACATGATCAAAGGTCCCTTGGAGCATTCCCAATACATACCCTCAAAGAGTCATCGAAAAGCCTAATTATAAGAGGTTTGGTTGATTACCATTGCACTGAAAATATTTTCTTAACCTTTGACCTGTATGTGTGCATTATATTATGAGTAAATGTATTGATTGTGAGTTGATTCCTTTAGTGACAAGGATGTCTAGTGAACATTTGTGAACATTTTATTGATACTGTTTCTCCACTTAGAGAAAGACATGTAGCGTGATTAGGAGATGAAAAAAATTAATCAGCTATGCACCTAGATTCATATTCTATTAAGTCTAATGGTAAATCATTAACAAAATCATCTTTTAAAAATAACTCTATAATTTCATCCCCCCAAACCTTTTTACTTTCTTATGATCCAAATTTATGATGTTGTATGAATTGAGTGGGGTTTTATTTTCCATGGTTCTAATTTAGTTTATGACACCTATTATAATTTGTGATCATTTTGCCCTTCTAACATCTTGGTATGCAATTACCCTGTTAATTTCCTGACCCTTGCCTCTTCCAGAGGACTGTATCATGTAGGTATATATTTATATCTGGCATATGTAAGTATATGTGTATAAGATTTATATATTCAGATTAACTTTATTTGACATTTCTGATCTTTGAGGTAACCTGAGATTCCTTGGGAATGTTATAAAAGCAGGTGGAAATCATTGGTTTAAGCCCTTTGTACATTAGGCAATTCTAGACGCCACATTAATTCCATCAAGACAGCAACTGGCATAACTCTAAATAGCAAGTTGGGGGCCTGAGATTATAAATGCAGAGGTTAGAAAAGCACCAAGCTAAATATTACCTGGCTATGCTAAGAAATAAGTACAACTTCTAAATGTACCTTATAGCCTGGAAAATACTAAGCAATCTGACTTAAATTTTTTTTGTTAGCTAGAAATATGCAAAGTCTTTCCTGTTGTTATATTTTGAATAGTGAACATGATTTATGTTAAACATTTATTTCCTTGATCAGAACTGGTGGTTTTAGGATCTTAATCATTTGTGGAAAGGAATAATGAATGCCCTTAGAGAAAAGACACATAGGCAATCATTGTACCAACAAAGCCCATTCTAGTATTTCTGGCTAAAATAAACATCTTCCTCTCCTAACAAAAGAAATATTTTACTAGTTCTCATTCTTAAAAACAACAACAAAATATGTTCCTTTTGATACTAAGTTCTGACCCTTTGGTTCCGGAAAAATAGGCTTTACATGAATGGGTAATGTGTGCATAGATGCATATCTATGCACATATGTCTATATATGAATAAATATTTGACTTGTGTATTATGTGTGTATAAGATATGTAGTGACTGAGACTACAGTAGGCTGAGAGTTAAGGCTGATTTGGATTCTAAAGGAATCTACCAAATGTTTAACCAATGAACTATATTGAAAAAGAAAATGAAATGTTTCGGGTTTTTAAGAGAAATATATTGTCAGCCCCAATTATGCAAAGTTGTGGTTAGGAAAATAAGGCACATGGTGTCATTAAATTTAATGAAAACAGAATCCAGAGCTCAGGGGAGTGTGCCAGTTGGTATCTTGCTCAGTTTGGTGCCAGAGCTTTCTGAGAGATTATCCCGTTACCTCCGGGCAGAGCGCTTTACGACAATTGTGATAGGAAGTGGCAGTGTGCATCTAGAGTTTGGACCTCAGCATCTGTGTTGGGAGATCTGTGCATTGTGGTCTCACACCTAAACAAAATTGCTCTTTACAATTTAGACCCATTCTAGAGAATGGGGGCATTGATTTTTTTCCAAATCCACAAAAGCAGAATACCATAGCAAAACTATAATTTATTTATACGAATGGTGTGTTTTCACAAAGGCCATCTGTCAGTTGACTCTCTGATCTAAAACAAATCTGTTTGTTCCCCGGAAAAAATAACATGTCTGTTGAAAAAAGATTTATGGACGACAGGCTGCCCAATCCACCAGCCATTGGTATAATAGTAACTATTTATGATATATTTACTTCTAAGGGAGTGCTGTGAGTGGAAACTATTACTTGTAAAGTATGGTAATTAATTTTTCATTACCTCAAAGCCAAGAAATGGAGCCCAGTTGCATTTATTAAGATTGCTGCATGAGAAACATGTTTCTTCTGGAAAAATATCCAAATAAAAGCATTCAGAGAACTTTGGCCACATGATAGCTCACTGCTCTGATGGGTGGGCTTAGAATATGGGCCTGAATTTAGCACCTCAAGCTCTGGATTTGTTTGTGGAGGGCAAGAGGACAAATAACTATTGAATGATCCTGGCCACTTGCTCTCTAGGCATCATTGATGGCCCTTACTGAAAATTAGATCTTCCCATTAATACTAAAAGAAAAAAGGACTCTAGGCTTGAAGAAACAGAAATGGAAGAAAAGGGCCCCCATTCCCATCCTCTCTACACACAAAGGAGATGTACGAGTGAATGTTTATTTATTTTTTTATATTTATTTCAGGATGGAATCTAATATTTTTAAATATGTACTCTTCAAGAAACCAGGTTAGGTCCCATGAAAAGTACAAAGGGATATGTTCTCTTCCCTCGGGAAGCTTGCAATCTACCTGGTAACTCAGGACATGATGACAGGTACAGAAATCACCTTGAAATTATCAGTGAAAAATAGTAAACAAGAGTTAGGAGTTATCACTGAACACCTTTCTTAAGTTAATACCAATTCTTACATTTTGGTTTTCCAAAACATTCTTAAAATTAGCTAAATGAGGTCGTCCCCACCCTGCCTCCAATTTTTATTTTATTTACTTTTAATTTATTTTACTTTTCAAACATTTAAAAAAAACAAGTAATACCTGACCAGGATGCACAAATCAAAAGGCAAAAAAGGTAGATGGTCCAAGGGATCTTTTCTCCTGTGTTTCAGGCTACCAATTACCCTCTCCAAGGTAGGCAAAATCAAGTTTCTTCTGTGTCCTTAAAAAAAAAAACTTTTCTCTTATGTTTTTCTTTGGGGACAGAGATCATATTTGGCTTTCAGGGTACTCTGGAAGAGTCTTAATATTCAAATCCCAAAGGGGACAGGTTGTAAGACAGCACATGTGCTTCTGTCTGCTGAGGTCTCAGGCAGTGAGTGGACACACAGGCTCAGAGGCAAGATGTTGGTGAAGGTATCCATGCAGGATCTCCTGCTGGTGTGGCAAAGTGAAAGGCCCCATCTCCAGGTCAAGGAAAGTCCTCACCTGGTAAGTCAAGGCCCAGGAACAAGGCTGGCACTGAAATATATGTTGTGTGTCTCAGGCTGACAGTCTAGGATCCTGGCTCTGAGGAGAAGAGAACCTTCTTTAAAACGAGTCTTTAAAATTCATCTTTACCTCTTGTTGAATCCTTGAAAATACCCAGATGCCACTCCACTTCACTTTCCACAAACACCTCCCAGTAGTGTTGAAGTGGGTACTGCCCTGGACCCCCATTAATAGACCAGTCTCAGCACAGTTAGCCTGATCCTGTTTGCCTCTAAGGGCATGTCCGCTTGGGAGCTCTGCATCCAAGGGTCCATGGGCAGTGCCCAAGAGAGCAGAAGTCCAAGGTTGCCTTCACCTGGGGCTTGTGCTCTCTGGTTTGGGCTGCCAACCTTTCCATCAGGAAGCTGGGCCTCAGCTCAGCTCTTGGGGGATCTAAGGGTAGTGGGCTAGGGTGTGGCACTGCCCTAAGGACTGCATGGTCAGGAAGTTGATACAGCCAAGGCACCGAGGAGCATGGACTTTGGGAATAGTGTGGGTGGGGCAGCTCATGACTTCCTGCAACTTGTCAGCTATGGCATCCTCAGGTCTGGTTCTCAACAACCGTTGGGCCTGCTCTCTGGCCCCACCCGTTATAGAAGAATTCCTATGTCCACTCCTGGGCCTCAACATACCTAATTTCCTGCCTCACCTAATTATTCTTTCCTTTTCATTTGGGTTGGGAAAGAATACTTGGAGTGAGAGGGGAGAGAGAGTTCACACCAAAAGGAACTCAGCCATACTTTTGCTATTCATATAGGTTTCCACCTCCCTTCCTCCCATCCTCCCTCCCTTCCTTCCCTCCCTCCTTCCTTTCTCCCTTTTCTCTGAAACACAGGGGAAAGGATCCCTTGAGCCATCTACCTTTTTTGCCTTTTGATTTGTGTATCCTGGTCAAATATTACTTATTTTTCTCTCTTTTCTCCACCCATGTTCCATGTCTGGAACATGGGCATGGTGGTGAACTATCTAGAAGAGAATGGCACTGGGAAGGCTGAGCAATGAGAAGGCATATGGGTACCCAACATAGTGGGCACTTTATCAGCTGTGGCCTGATGCTCCCTGTTATGTGAGAGAGAATTACACCTCTATCTTGTTAAGTCATTGTTAGCATTTGCACCCTGACTAATCCACTGCATGTGTTCTATCTGCCATGTTTAACTGGAGGAGACCCTTCATTACATGTAGAATAAAACTTTCTTCTCTTTTTTCACTTAATAGAAATAAAAGACTCACAAAGGGTAAGCAGTAGAGGAAGAAATACATCTCTTTGTTGGGTGAATAAATGAACTATTGGCACACTGCCATATCTCCAACTTATTTTTATTTACATGGTTCATGAACACTGTGTGACACCTTGGACAAGTGATAGAATCTCTTTGAGTCTTAGTTTCCTCATCTATAAAATGGTAATAGTGGTTAAGAATGGGTAAGTACCAACTTCTGTTTTTGTAATTGTCTTTAAATATTTGTTCTAAAGGTTATACAACTTGTCAAGGCAAGGATTCACATCTATATTTAGGCCAACTCCTAAATCTTTGCTTTTTCCTTTATTTCTCTTTACTTTTTCCTTTATTTCTCTTTACTTTTTCATAAAATGTTTTATCAATAAAACAGG
>NW_006438113.1:13775530-13778898 GCF_000325575.1 Pteropus alecto
CCTAAGGTTCCTTCCATTTCACCTCACTGCCCCAATTTATGTCACCATCATTCTGTGTGTGTGTATGTGTGTGTGTGTGTGTGTGCGCTGTGTGTATATATATATATATCGTATCATATCGTATCATATATCATATATCATAGGCTAGAATAGACTCCTAAATACAAACAAAATATTTTGCAATTGGGTTTTAAGCAGAGAAATGAAAATGGTCCAATCTCTTTATTTATATGCGATTATTTTCGCAAAAAGATACTCTTCAAAGAGTTATATTAAATAGATTTACCTAGAATCTTACAGTATACTCACAGATTTATGACTGACAGATTGTATTATTACCCATTTACTGGTGAAGTGATTATATCTGTACAAGGTTGCAGCAGACTGTCCTTGAGTCCGGTTTTGTCAGGAGGCCCATTTCTCTTTCTAGGCACCATGCTGCCTCTCTTTCTGGTTGTTCTTTTCATCCAGCTCATTAGATGAGGATATTCTCCACTTCGTTCTGTGCTGATGATAGTAAAATTGAGTGTTCCTAAATAATATGACAAGTGAGCAAGAAGAAGCTTACTTGGAGCCAGAGGGGATGGTTACAATTAAGATCTTTAGGAACTTTCAACAAGATGTCCCTGCAGATTGGCTATGACAGCTGCTGCTCATTGAAATGAGAAACCATTGGTTCAGAAACAGCCAGTTCTGAACAGCATGGTTTCCTGCACTACTCCAAAGTGTTTCTTTCTTTCCATGGTGGCTGCTGAAATTCAGGCTCTAGGAATCCTGCTTTATATGTGCCACTGGGGACCCTGGGCTATTAAGGGTTGCTAGTGGTCCTCTTTCTAGGAAATTATTTTAGCTCTACATTATCCATCTTTGAGCTGGCTTAAGGGACTGTATGTATTACTACAGAGTGTTGCAATGATATATATGTTTGCTTTGGTTACCCATATGGTCATTTGTAATGAAAATTATGTTCAGGACATTATAGTACATAATCCAAAGAAGTAAATGTTCACCCATCAGAGGCGCTCATATTTTTTTAGAACAAACTCTGTAGACTAACACTCACATGTACATATTTCTATTTTCCAAGCAGAGTAAGTGTTCACATTACCTTTATCTTGCACTTATATATCCTTAAAATGGTTATGTGTGTTAATGATTCAAATGAATTCAATCGGAACTATTTAAAATTTTCTTGTATTACTCAAAGTTAGATAAAATCCCAATTTTTGAATTCTGTTATCATGAAATAAGCTCCGCATTATACTTAGAGCACATGACATCCAATGTGTCACACCACATTCTTTTTCACATTTGTAAATCTAAAAAAAAATCAAGAATCACGCTAGGCATTCTTTGCTTTCTTTCCCTTTTTTAAGTACACTGTAGTTTCTTTGCTAATCTTTTGAATGCATAAGGTGTTTTCTTGGGAAACGCTATAATGCTGATATTCTTTGTAGTTAATCTTACTTGACCCAACCCTAGTCATTCACAAACAACAGATGTTCTGTGTATATTTTTCACTTTCCTGCTTGCTCTGTGAGCAATTAAGTTTATAGTATGCTGTGTCTTTTCAGGTCCTCAGATTTCTAGTCAAACCGGGTATTTTTCATGTGTTGATTTTTCCTCCTTTAGAATACAGTCTGTTGGTGAGCTTAGAGACTTGTGGCAGTCTTCATTTAGGCTTATTCTTGTTTGGGGGGAAATGTTGCAGAAAAGATCCAAAATCAGACTGAGAGAAACCAAGCAGCACCTGGAGAGTTGGAGAACTCAGGTTTATTACACCGGCGGTCCCAGAGGAGCTAGTGCTCTGAAGATCTGGGACCAGGGCTCAGTTGCAACATTCTTTATATAGACCCTTTTTGGCATGGCCTGATTGGGTAATTTGAACTGAGGCTGCTACAAAGCGGTGGGAGTGGCTATGGGTTACCAGCAGTTACAAAGTGTTACAAAGCTTGGGTGTTGCTAGGGGGTACAAACAGTTACATTTGTAGCTTAGATCAAACAAAAGGGAGGGTGAGTCTTTAGTCAATTTCGAGTACAGTCGGAGCAGCAAGCATATTTACAGAAACAGAACGGAGAGCTGATTAGCCTTTTGAATGAAAATTCCTCTTCATTCCCCCTTTTCGATGCCCATTTAAATTCTTATAGGGCATCAACCTTTTGATCTCTCTGGGCCAGGAGCTGGTAATTCCATAGCATAAGGATCTTTGCTGCAGTCTTTCTCTCTACTATAGCCTCTATGATGGAGGTAATCGACTGAACAACAAGGGGCAACAGACAAGAGAGAAGGAGATAGGCCCCGAGGAGGGGGAGTACTATTCCACCTAAGGTCTTAAAGCCCCAAAGGTAGAGAACCATCCCCTCAAAAGGCTGGTGGGGTTCCATCCATGCCATACTCGCACGGGCACATGTGCCAGCTTTGTCATTTTTTCAACAAGTTTCTCAGCTGCCTGGCCTTGGTCATCCACTGGAGGCAACAGTTGGTGAGATTGAATTTTCCACACACGCCTCTTTCTGCTGCTAATAGATAGTCTAGTGCTAACCTGTTTTGGTAGATGGCATTTCTCATCTGAGTCTGTTGATGTGCAAGGAGAGTCAGGGCTCTCCCACTCTCGTTAGTAGTGATTTCTTAGACTGCCTACAGTTGAATAATCTGGTTTCTATAGCTACTAAATGGGGGTATGGTATCCCCAAGATCCATCTTCTGTCCAAGTGGCAGGCCCATAGTATTGGATTATTTGCTCTGGGGGCCATTCATCATCCTCCCAATCCCCTATTTGGAGTTCTCTTTTCACCCGTCGTAAGGGTTGTGGGACCGGGTAACAAAGCAGTTACCCTGTTTTCAGAGGTGAGAGGTAAAAAGAAGGCTTTATCATGCCAATTATATAGCTCCCTTCCCAATTTTTGAGGAGGCAGATGTAGGCCTTGTTTCCACATGTAAAGCCCACGTAGGCCTATCCAGTCTCGGACCCTGCCTGGGTCCTGCCAGGCTCTAATTAGCTCTGGGAATCTGGCCAATATATTTCTTTCTGTCCTGTTTCCCCACCACACACTTTGTTTGGAGGTGGCATTATAATATCGTTGGCCTAGGCAAATTAAGTTTCCGACTGACTCTATGAGATTTCCCTCACCTCTAGCCAGGCAGTATTGTCCTATAATAGTATGTTTTAAAATCCATTGACCATCATCAGAGGTACGTGGGGCCGTTATATTTGGTATTGCCTTGGTGGGAACTAATTCTGTAGCTTCCCACGGCCACCCATCCCCCATTAGAGTTCCCCCACATACATAGCAGGAAGTGACATTCAGGGAGCGAGCTATTCCTTCAGCCAATTTGAGAAATAAGTTTGTAGTTGATTGTGGTGGTG
>NW_006438113.1:13778940-13788998 GCF_000325575.1 Pteropus alecto
CTGAAAGGCTCAAGCTGGACAGTCTAGTATTTAACCTTTGATACGGATTTCAACATAGGGATTTAGCCCTGTCTCATCAATGCCAAGTGTTAATACTTCTCCAGACTTCCAAAGGGGGTTCTGGGGGTTGGTTATGATTAGTTCTAATGGATTGAACTTATGTGTGGCGCAGTTTGATAGAGCTAACCACTTTTTAAAATATACCTCTTTCTTGTTGGTGCTGTCTTTGTCCCAAGTAGCCCATAAGACACATGACCAATAGGCACAGCTTCTTTCACATGTGAAGCTGTGAGGACATATATACCTTTCTTCTGTCCTGTAGCTTCTTTCTCAGTTGAGTGATCTGCAGGATCTCCCTTCCTCCAATTGGCCCTGACTCACAGCAGCACGAGCATCAAACTTTAGGGTAATCTGACTGGAGTTTCCTTTTACTCTAGCCTGGGCCAACGCAGGTCCATCTGTCCATTCTCCCCAGTCCCCTAAAGCTACCCTTATTTCAAAAACTGTTTCAGTGGGAGGGTCATTTGGGCTATAACGTACATAAGGTTGGTTATTTCCTGGATCACATACTGGATATTGAGACTGGTTATAGGTACAGGTCCCTTTCTGAGTTCCCTGGCATTCATAGTAGCTATAGAAAAGTAAAGTAGTGGAAATTCTTTGAACTTCTTTGGTGACATGAGTACACAGTTCACAGTTCTCTGCTCTAATTTCCCTCAATCCCCAAGGTCCAATTATAAGGAGCCCCACGATGAGATTCCTCAGGCTTTGGCCCTGCATGGACCAGCCAGCTTCCGGTTGCTGGCTGGAACAGGGCATGCTGTCTTTCTCAGGGTCAGCTTACGAGGGTTGGTGGGATTCGTCTGTGCCATCCATGAAGGGGTTTCTGCAGGAGCTGCTGTTTTCAGCTGACTGTGGTGAACATCTGGACAGTCTGGATGGTTGATCCTCAAGCTTCTGCCATGTGTAGACTGGCCAACTTCTGGGGGTGGCCAGAGCAGGGCCGGAGATCTCAGGTGGATTTCTGCTGCCTCTGGAACATGATTCAGAGCGACTGATCAGAAAGAGGCTCTGCAGTCCAAGTCTCCCGGTTTTCCGGAGATGCTGCTGCTCTCTTTATCCGGGTGTGGTAGATCCACCGGGTGATATCTGTAACTTTAATAGCAGTGGGAGTTGCTAATACAACAGTGTGAGGGCCTGTCCAGCTTGGCTGGAGCGGCTCCTTCTTCCAGAATTTAACCCATGCTTCATCTCCGGGCTGAAAGGAGTGGACCCAATTACCTAAAGGGATAGGGGCCCTTTCTAAAGTTTCCCGAGCGATATGGCGGAGGATCTTCCCCAAGGCCTGAAGGTGTTGGGACACTTGTAGGTCAGCCATTAATCGAGGGTCTCCTTTTAACTTCCTTATCGCGGGAGGAGGTCTCCCGTAAAGTATTTCAAAAGGGGAGTAGCCTGAAGGCCTTGGGATGCATCGCGTTTGGAGTAGAGTCAAAGGCAACAAATCAATCCAAGATAACTGGGTTTCCTGACAAAGCTTAGCTAGTGTGCTTTTGAGGGTCCGGTTCATACGTTCAACTTTCCCTGAACTCTGCTGCCTGTAGGCCGTTTGGAGCTTCCATTTGATTCCTATAGCTTTGGACAAGGTCCGAACTGTCTCAGACACAAAGGCAGGTCCATTGTCTGATCCTATAGAAAGGGGTAGCCCATATCTTGGAACGATTTCTCTTAATAAGGCTCTAGCTACTTCTCGTGCCTGTTCAGTGTGTATAGGAAAAACTTCAACTCATCCGAAGTAGGTGCAAACCAATACAAGCAAGTATCAGTGGCCCCTGCAGGGCTTGACCTCAGTAAAGTCCACTTCTGGGTCTTTGAATGGCATAGTTCCAATTGTCCGCACCCTTGGATTAGACCTCGGTCTTTGGCCAGTGTTGTTTCATGCACAAGTCACACACCTAGCACTGATCTGGGTGAAGAGGATTGGGAGTTTGGGTATGAAATAATAGCGGCCTAACAGGCTTTCTCAAGAAGTCTTCCCTAGGTGAGTTAATTCATGGTGTCGTTTCACTAGCTGAACTGCCAATGCAGCGGGAATAAAGAGTCTCCAATCTGGAAGCTCCCACCAGCCCTTCTTCCTCCTGGTTCCTCCTTCACTTGAAGCCCATTGTTCTTCTTCCTTACTGTATTTTGGGGATAGAGGCAATGCTCCAGGAGAACCTTGGAGATTGGCTTAGGACCTGTCGTGGCACTCGGTTGGTGAGCAGCCTCCTTAGCTGCTTGGTCTGCTAGTTGGTTTCACCTACTGACAGAGTCGGCTCTTCTCTGGTGGCCCTTGCGGTGAATGACTGCCACTTTAAAAGGCTTCCAAACTGCCTCTAATGGTTGGAGGATTTCTTTTTTGTTCTTGACTTCTTTTCCTCTAGCTGTCAGTAATCCCTTCTCTTTATAAATGGCCCCATGTATGTGCAAGGTAGCAAAGGCATACCTTGAGTTGGTGTAGATATTGGCCCATTTTCCTTCAGCTTGTCGCAGTGCCCGGATCAGTGCCCATAGTTCAGCCCACTGGGACGACCAGCCCAGTGGAAGAGCCTCAGCTCTGATTTCTTCATCGGTAGTTGTTATTGTGTAGCTGGCTTTGCACTGTCCTTCATGGATGAAGCTGCTCCCATCTGTGAACAATACCAGTTCTGTGTCCTGAAGAGGAACATCTGTCAGATCTGGCCTGCTTGAGTAAACTTCATCTGTGACCTTCTCACAATCATGGTCAGGAGGCCCCTCTTCAGTGGGCAGATATGTGGCAGGGTTCAATGCACGTACGGTTTTAATGTACGTACAGTTTCAATGTACGTACAGTACGTACAGACTCATGGATTTTCGCAAAGCAGTCCCTGATAATGAATTATTCTGGCATTGGTCAGCCACTTATGTCCTTGATTATTCATTAAAGCAGTTACAGCATGGGGGACCTTTACATTTATATTTTGTCCCAGCGTAAGCTTGTCTGTTTCTCTGACCAGGATTACCATGGCAGCTAAGTCCCAGAGACACGGTGTCCATCCCGCAGCCACCAGATCTAGCTGTTTGGACAAATATGCAATTGGGCATTGTCATGGCCTGACCGTTTGTGTGAGGACCCCTAGTGCAGTGTGATTCTTCTCATGTATGAAGAGGTTAAAGTACCATGTCACATCCGGTAGTCCTAATGCTGGGGCACTGGTTAAGAGTCTCTTTATTTCTCTGAAAGCTTTTTCTTGTTTAGCGCCCTATGCTAGGGGGTCTCTACCAGACCCAGCTGTGGCCTCATACAGTGGCTTGGCAATCTCAGAGAAACCTGGTATTCAGATCCGAGAGAATCCAGCAGCCCCTAGAAATTCACAGACACCTTGCTTGGTGTGGCAGCCCCTAGAAATTCACAGACACCTTGCTTGGTGTTTGGCTGAGGTATGGAGCAGATGGCCAGTTTCCTTTCATGTTCAAGTGCCCAACGTCTTTCTGAGATGATGAACCCAAGGTATCTGACCTCCTGTTTGCAGATTTGAGCCTTCTTCCATGACACCTTGTATCTCCTGGTAGAGAGTAGGGCCGGTAAGGCTCTAGTACCTTTCTAACAGTCTTCTTGGGTGGGGCTAGCCAGCAATGGGTCATCTACATACTGGAGTAAAGTGCAGTTCAAAGTCTCTCCAGGGAAGGCAGCCAGATCTGCAGCCAGCACTTCGCCAAATAAGGTAGTTGAGTTCTTGAAGCCCTGAGGCAGTCGAGTCCAGGTCAGTTGCATTTTTCTCCCTGTGTGTGGGTCTTCCCACTCAAAGACGAACAAAGGCTGGCCGGCTGGTAATAACCGGAGACTGAAGAAGGCATCTTTAAGGTTGAGGCATGTGAACCAGCTTGCCTGAGCAGGTAAGAGACTCAGGAAGGTGTACAGGTTCGTGACTACCGGATGGATGGTGACCACTGCAATGTTGATGGCGCAGAGGTCCTGCACGGGGCGGTAGTCATTTCTTCCAGGTTTCTTGACCAGCAAGAGCGGAGTGTTCCGAGGTGACTGACACTCAACTAGGATTCCGGTATCACGTGAACGCTGTATGTGGTCCCGAATTCCTAGACCTGCTTCCCGCAGCACTGGATATTGCCTTTGTGTGACAGGAGAGGCTCCTGGTCTTAGGTCTCCCACAATGGATGTGTGATTTTTGGCTAGACCTGGGTCCCCCTTTTCTGCCCAGACAGCAGGGAACTCTTCTAGCAGACTGGTTGGATTTATTTGTTTCCCTCCCGGAGAATAAAGACCCCATTCATCCTCCCTGGACACAGTCACGGACATCATTAGAGTAGGCTGGCTCCTCAGTGTAAGACTGGTGGGCTTCCCTAGGGTGATTTGTGCTCTAAGCTTTGTTAATAAATCTCTACCCAAAAGGGGAATGGGGCTGTCTGGTAGGTACAAGAACTCATGAGTCACTAGGTGGCCCCCTAACTGACATGAGCAGGCTTTACAGAATGAGTGGGCGACTTGGTCCCCTGTGGCCCCAACGATAGTTGCTGTTTGATCCATCAGGGGAGCCACAAGCGTGGTTATCACAGAGTGTTCAGCCCCAGTGTCCACCATAAAAGTCACTAATCAGCCCCCTACGTCTATTGTGACAGTAGGCTCCTGGGGGCCTAGGATCAGGGATCCCGGTCGTTCCTAGTCTGATTGTTTTTTCAGCCTGGCCTTCAAGGACGACTGGCTCAGGCTGGTACTTTCCTTTATGGGGTTGACTGAACTTCTTCAGCCTTTCAGGCGTTTTTCTACAATGAGGGCACTCATTTGTCCAATGGTTAGTTTCTTTGCAGTAGGTGCATTGGTTGCAGCGAAGTGGGGGTCTCCTTTTGGTTTCTCTCTTCCATGGGGGAGCAGCAGTGTATTGTACTGGACCCAGGTTCCCTAATGCAGCTGCCAGCAGGGACATCTTCTGTTTCATCCATTTGTCAGCTACCTTTTGGGCCTCCTGGTCACGGTTTACGAACACCTTGTTTGCGACCTCCAGTAGCTGGGTGGCGTTCATCCCAGGAAAGCCCTCTAATTTTTGAAGCTTGCGGCTGATGTCAGTGAAGGATGGTGCCACAAATGCTGCATTGACCATGCTCTGGTTCTCTCGTGCGTCAGGGTCAAAAAGGATGTATACTTGGAACGCCTCCATGGTCTCTCATAGAACTCTGGGCAACTTATCTGGCTTCTGGAGTACCTCTGCCATTTTTGACATGTTTGTTGGCTTCCTAGCCCCAGCTTTTACCCCTTGCAGTATGGCCTGCCAGTACCTGTCGAGAGACTCTCTTCTGTGTGGGACGTTGAAGTCTCAATTGGGCCTGGCATCTGGTGCAGCCTCTGAGGCCCATGCTACAAGGTCCAGTGCACCATCCGGTGCTTGTCCTTGAAGCCATCTTCATGCTTCTGACAGAATCCGGCGTCATTTTTCGGTGTCGAAGAGGGTTAGAAGGAGTTGATGGCAGTCATCTCAGGTAGGCTAATGAGTTTGGAAGATGGACTCGAGCAGGTCAATCATCGCCTGGGGTTTCTCCGAATAGGGTGGGGTGTGCTGCTTCCAGTTGAGGAGGTCGGTTGTGCTGAATGGCTGATAGTAGAGGACAGGGTGGCCTTGCTGGAGTGTGCCATCCTCTCCAATCTCAAAGGGACCTCGTGCCTCTCGGAGGGGCATCTGAAGGGCCACAAATTGCTGAGCTGGTTGCGTGGCCGGGCGAAGGTGCCTGGGTTCGGGCTTGGTGGTCACTCAGGTTGTTGGAGCTCTGAAGGCACCAATGGTGGAGGGCTGTCCGGCAATTGTGGGCAGAGTGGCTGTGTGGGGACTGGTGGAGCTGCTGGGATGTATGGCGGTGGGGAAGATAGGTTCTTCTTCGGGATCCTCTTAGTGGATTATTTTTGTTGGCTCCTCCTTGTTCTTTCCCTGAGTCAGTTGGGCCACAAGTACCTTACTCTGTCCCTGCCTATTTGCACAGAACTGGACCCAAGGGGGCACTATAGTGGCAATTTGCAATCATGAATCTATGTACAGAAACTGGTCTGGATGTCCAGGGGGCCCTGTCACTACCCAGTACACAGTTCTCACAGTGGGCGTTCTAGGGGTCCCTTCTGAGGGCCATCCCACCCTGAATGTGGGCCATTTAAGCTCACAAAGAATACTAAGCTTTCTCGGGGTCAGCTTGACCCCGTAATCCTCTGAGAAACGTTTCTTAAAAATTTTCAACATACAATTTAAGACAGTTGGCTTAGAGGAACCTCCCCCCATGCCTCCCACGACAGACAACAATCACTCCACATGGAGAGTTGGTGGATAGGGTGGGCGAAGCTTTGGAGGAGACATCACTAGTTTCGCCCATCTCCGGCCACACCCCTTGTGAGGATTTTCTAGGCACCTCTTAGCATTGGTAGGTCAGTATAAACCCCTGACCCAGATCACTGGAGTAGACTCCTCATGGAGATCCAGTGACACCATCTTAAGCAATATGAAGATCACCACGGAACTGCGGTTTGGGGCCCAACTCTCTCTTCGTGGCAAGGCCACGCCTCAGTCATTCAGCACTCACTCTCTTTCATGCAACTTCCCACCATTCCTTAACCTGTCCTGTGGAGAGTAAGCAGCCGCTCCTCTTAACCTGTGGAGGACACTTGGTTACTCTCTGGAGGGTGGCTGGGCCTCCCTTTGCCCAGTGTTAACCAAACACATTCTACCCTGTGACAGTGACGTAGAGGCAAACAAGAGTGGGTGCCCTCTCCAAAGAGGAGACCATTCAGATGCTCATCTGGCAGTTTCCCAAAGGACAGGTCACTCATTCACTCATTCATTTACACACCGGGTTAAAGCATTGCCTCCTCCATTTTTGGAAGGCCCTGACCTTTGTCTTCCCTCCCTAGGACGACCCTGATGTCTTCCTCTGCTGGGAAGACCCTGACCTGTATCTTCTAACTGAAGACTTTAGGAGGTGATCAAGCTCCTCTTCCGTCCAGAGATGGGAACTGACTAGGAGGGCTGATCCCAGGACCTTACCTTATCCTGTGGCCATTCCTGGTGAGTTGATCCATCCCTTCTATGAGTGCAGTTGGGGGCTCAGCCATCCTGGGAGTCTTGGCACTGGTCCGAAAGAGAACCCAGAATATACTCATCAAATGGCGTGACTCCTCGTTCGTCTCAGAGCCCCTCCACCCCGGCCAGCCAAGCCACCAGTCCAGCAGCTCAAAGGGCCGGCATGGTTGGAATCTCGCTGGGGCCTCCAGAAATGTTACAGAAAAGATCCAAAATCAGACTGGTGAGAAACCAAGCAGCACCCGGAGAGTTGGAGAACTCAGGTTTATTATGCCGGCGGTCCCAGAGGAGCTAGTGCTCTGAAGATCTGGGCCTGGAGCTCAGTTGCAACATTCCTTATACAGATCCTTTTTGGCACGGCTTGATTGGGTAATTTTAGCTCAGGCTGCTACAAAGTGGCTGGAGTTGCTATGGTTGCAGGTAGTTACAAAGTGTTACAAAGTTTGGGAGTTGCTAGAGGTTACAAACAGCTTAGACAGATCAAACAAAAGGGATGATGAGTCTTTAGTCAATTTCGAGTACAGTCCGAGCAGCAAGCATATTTACAGAAACAGAACGGAGAGCTGATTAGCCTTTTGAATGAAAATTTCTCTTCAGTACTGCTAATTCAGGCATAAGGTTTGTGTCAGATGAAATTTAGAGGCACTTGATATTTCTGTTGAGAGTACTGAAAACACGGGTCTTTCTACAGAATTCGTAAATGCAATACCTCAGTCTCCCTGTTTACAAAATGATCGCAAAATCTTTTGGACAATGCCAGAGCCTCCAGAGAAACCTCCAGCATAGCCGATTATCATCCCTGGCTTTGGGATAACTGTTCCTTATCCTCCAGCTCTCAGGGAAATATTATTATTAATTAGAACAATGGACTCATAAAAATGTGATTTTAGCTGTCTTTAATTCAGATCTGTACATACAAATTTTTAAATGCCTGCTCTTTACTAGATTCTGGTTGTTAGCATATACCACAAATCAATTGAGATAGGATTGGGCAAGAGTAACATAATCAAATTAAAGAAGTAAGGATAGTGAAATGAGTCCTGGTATGAATTTTGCTTCCGAGGACCATATATACAATTTGTGGATAAAGTAGTTCTATTTTAAGTATTTATTGGTTTTGTTTATTTATTTCCTAATTACAGAAGTAAATAATATTCATTGTAGGTATTTTGGAAAAAATAGAAAAGTAGACATCATTCTTAATCTCAACATCCATAAAATAACCCCTGTTAACACTTTGTTTTCCATCTTTCCTGCCTTTATTCTAAGCATTTCTATGTAGTTCACACACAAAAAATCATTTTATATATTTTTTAAAAACTTTATGTTAGAACATAATACTTACATATAGAAAATGACACAAATGTATGGCTTAATATCAGTTGTCACAGGTTCAACATTTCAGTATCCATAAAAAGAAATAGAACTTTGCCAACAACACCAGAAGTCTGCCCCATCACCATCTCAACTCCTCCGTTCCCACAAAAGTAATTACTATTCCACCCTTTATCTTGTATGACAGTTTGTCATTTATAACTTTGACATATGTTATGAGCCCCACAATATATTGTTATTATTTTTGCATTAAAATTGTCAATGACCTTTTAAAAAGATTGTTAAAAATAGGAAAAACTTTCATACCTGAATATTTACCATTTCAGTGCTCTTCATTCCTTTGTATAGATCCAGATTTCCATCTGTTAAAATTTCCCTTCTGCCTGCTGGACTTTCTTTACTACTTCCTAAAGTACAGGTCTGTAGCTAATAAATTCCTTCAGCTTTTCAGAATATTGAAAAATATTTTTCTGCATATAAAATTATGAGGTGACAGGTTTGTTTACCTGAATATTTACCATTTCAGTGCTCTTCATTCTTTTGTATAGATCCAGATTTCCATCTGTTATAATTTCCCTTCTGCCTGCTGGACTTTCTTTACTACTTCCTAAAGTACAGGTCTGTAGCTAATAAATTCCTTCAGCTTTTCAGAATATTGAAAAATATTTTTCTGCATATAAAATTATGAGGTGACAGGTTTGGGGTGGTGTTGTTAGAAATATTGCTCCATTGTCTTCTGGCTTCCATTGTTACCATCATAAAGTCAGCTGTATTTTTTTCTTTCCTCTTCTGGCTGCACATAATATTTTATCTTTATCATTGGTTTTAAGCAATTTGATTATGATAATATGCCTGGTTTTCTGCTTGTTCATGGAACTTCTTTCATCTATGGTTTAATAATTTTGATAAAATTTGGAAAAATTTCAGCCACTATTTCTTCAATTATTTTGGGGCCCCACCCCTCTCCTCTTTTCTCCTCTCTGGGACCTCTAATTGCATATTTTTAGGCTGTTGGAAGTTATCCCACTGATCACTGACGCTCTGGGTTTTTTTTTCCCAGTCTTTTTTCTTGTGTGTTTCATTTTGGGTAATTGCTACTGCGATTTCTTCAAGTTCATTAATCTTTCCTTTTGCAATGTCTAATACGCTGTTCTTGCTGTCCAGATGTTGTAATTTTTATCTGTAGTTCATTTGGGTATTTAAAAAATATATTTTATATCTCTACTTTACATGCTCAATATTTTCTCTACTTTATTAAATATATAGACTATAATTATAATGACAGTTTTATGTCTTCATCTACTAATTCTATGTGTCTCATTGCTGCATCTCCTTATTATGGGTTATATTTTCCTGTTCCTTTTAATGCTTGGTAATTTTTTATTAGCTCCAGATGTTGTGGGTGCTGGATATTTTTCATTCTTACACATATTCTTGAGTTCATTGTGGAGGTTTAGTAAAATTACTTGGAAAGAATTTGATCACTTTGAGGCTTGCTTTTAAACTCTGTCAGGTGGGATCAGAGCAGCTTTTGTTCTAAGGCTGATTTTGCTTCACTACTAATGCCTCATGAATTACACGGCTTTTCCACTCTGGTTGGTGAAAACAGGGACTGTTCCTGGTTCTATGTGAGCTCCAGAAATTGTTCACCTT
>NW_006438113.1:13789026-13799379 GCF_000325575.1 Pteropus alecto
TAGATTTAGGGTTTCCTTATGTCTGTGTGCTCCATCAGTACTCAAGGGAGACCCTCCGCAGATCTCCGGAGCGCTCTCTCTGTGTGCTCCTCTCCTCTCCTGTACTTTTCTCTGTGGACTCTAGCCACACAGCCTCCTTGAACTCCTAGTTTTGTCTCTTTAACTTAAGAAGACTCTTGGATTTCTCTTTTCTGTGTTCTGGCCTGGATATATTCTCCAGGCAGTAAGCTGGGGCAATTTTAGAATTCACCTCATTTGTTTCTCTTCTCTCAAAAATCACTGTTCTGTGCAGTCAGAGAGCCAATGTCTAAAACCAGGTATTTTTCCATAAAATTTGTCTTATATTTTAGTTATTTCAGGCAGGAGGGTAAATCTGGTCCCTGTTATTCCATCTTGGTCAGAAGCAGAATTCCCTATACTGATTTTTATAGTGATCACTTCCTTATGCTACTTTGTAGCTTTATCATCCAAGTGTATGTCTCTAGAAACTATAGGTTAGTCTTGCCCATTAAAAAATTATTATACATCTTTTAAGTCACTTTTAATATATAAAATACTTCTCCTTGCCTTCCTTTTTATTTTATTTTATCAGTGGAAGAACCGGACTGTTTGACCTGCAGTTTCTCATGCTCTGGATTTTGCCGATGAATATTTGTGGTGCAGTTCAACACATTGCTCTAGTCTTTTGTATTTCCTGCAATTGGGTAGAAGATCTAAAGGTCTGATCAGATTTGGGTTCAATATCTTTGGTAAGATTATAGTGCTGCTGTGCTCTTTCACTAGGAGGCACACAATGTCTGGTTGTCTCTTTTTGTGATGTTAGCATTAATGCTTAATGCCAAAATTTATCAATTCATTAAGGATTATGAAATTGTAGTATTCTAATTCTTTAATTTCTTTTTCATTTATCAATGGAGTACCTTTATAAAGAGACATATATCCTTATTACTATTTGATTACCCATGGTACAATTTATATGGTACAGAATAAATGATTCATTTAAGATAATGAATTGGATTCATATCATTTTCTCAAGATGACTCATTAGTTTTTTTTTTAAATCATCTTTAATATTTGAACTCATAGATTGATGGGTTTTAATCAAGTGCAATTATTATCCCACTTAAAGCTCAAATTGTCCCATCTCTGGCTGTGGGGAGCCTCTTCAAGTTGGCTCTGGGTTCTTATAGCACCTTAGTAGCTTGATAACTGCCTATTTATCTAGTGTAACAAGATGTTCCAGGATCATTTTGTACAAATCCTGCCCCAAACCAAGAATAGCAACTTCTCTAAGAAACACTAGTTTGTGTGTGTGTGTGTGTGTGTGTGTATGTGTGTGTGTGTTTAAGACGTTATTTCAAACAATCTGAGTGCTAGGGATGATCATTGCTATTAGGTTGTCATTGCTTTCAGGCTTCTTTATGAACGAAGCTAAGGTTTTATATGTGTTTATGTGTGTGTACTTTTTTCTTTTAGAAGATAAAATGTCTCATTAGTTCATACTGACACTTCTAATTCATAACCAGAGTTGTAAATTTCAACCTCCTCTGTATTACATTTGTATCTTTTCTCTTCTACACCAAAAATCTTGATTCTCAAGGACACAAGAGATGATAGAATTAGAATAACCCAATTATTACTCACTTTATCCCTCACTCACACAAAACACCCTAAAAATAATCATCGTAATACTACTACCATCAATGTTATCACTAAGAGCAGTTAAAATACTTTTTTGTGTATCATGTCCTCATTCTATCCCCACTTAAAAATAATTAACTGTATTTACTTTGTTTGAACTTCATAGCAAGCCATTGCATACTGTAAACTATATCTTCCTTTTGGGCCTCAGTTAGTGTTATTTCTATAATTAATTAAATGTTCATTACTTATCACAAGTAATAAGTGAAGTTTGTGAAGCTGTGAAGTTTGGGAAAATTTGTGAAGTTTGTGAAGCTGGTCTTATCAGCTGTAGAAAGTCTAATTTATACTAAAGATTAGCCCTGTCCATCTTTTACATCATATGCTTTTAAGTCATGTACCGTGCACCAATAGGCCCATAAAGATAAAGATAACTTCCAGCCATCCGCCCTCCACCCCCGGCCCAATAAGATAGTTCTATCATCTGTTCATTTGTTCTGGAGTTGCTGGAGCTTCAATTGAGTTCTGTTCAGTCTTACTCTTTGGATTCATCTCTCAATTTTCATCCCCAAAGGGATCGACTTTGGCAACTGTTCTCTCTGGCTTAGGCTTAAGACTGCCCCCCTCAAGGATGCTGGCTTTAGTCTTCTCGTCCAGATTTTGACTGTCATGGGATGTGACCTTTGCATACACTCCCTTGGTCACCCCTGAGTTCCACCCCTGGCTCACCTTTGATGGGTTAGAGTTGGAAGAGAATAGTCATCTAGTCATTGAAATGTGAACATTTCTTTTGCTATCATGGAAGATAGTATTGGAAGTTAAGGAGAAGATGAATTATAAAGACGAGTGTCATCTTGAGATTATTCAAATGTAACATTGGTATTTTGGAATACATGGTAACGAAATAGAAGAGAACTGGAAATGGCCAGTAAGATAATGAAGCTGTGAATTTTAAGCACAGAGTGTTCATTAGGAAAAAGAGGTATATTGGGCAACATTTTGTAGCTTATTTTGATAGTTTTTAAACTAGAGAAGATGCAGTAAATGTGATATGCATAAGTGTTAGCAACACATTCTAGTGTTTGAAAATTTTACTAGTAAAATTTAAGATGCCTTGGAATTAGAAACAGTCACATGGTTTGCAATCTGTTTGAAAGACTAAACTACAAATGATATTGTTTAGTAGTTGGCTGAGAAGTTTAACAGAGATAGAGTCAAAATTATTGCCGGAATCTATAATTCTTAAGAAAAATGTCTAAGAATTTCAGAAGTTTCTGAAAACTTCTGAAAAGAAATAATTTTGTGGGAAAAGAAATCATTTCAATTCTGTCCTCTTGGAAATCTTGAAGTGCTAAGAGAACTGACTTTTCAACAAGGTGGCAGAGGTAGACAGTATTTTATGGAAATGAGCAGTTTATGTTCAGCTGTGGCAACCAGAATGGCCCAAGACTTGCTCCATAGTAATTCATTTTCTCTGTGATGGTTGGTGGTTTTCTACTCTATGTGTTGTAAGGTTTCAGGAGGATTTTCTTATAAATTAGGATTGTCTGTATTCCAAAGCCTTATGGTTTATTTGATATAAATTATTACATCCATTTTCTTGAATAACTTTAAGAATTGTTTGTCTGTTGCGTTGACGTTATTTTCAATGATTAAAAAAAAAAAAAAAACCTCACAATTTTTTGTTATTTAGGAATAGATTACATTCTGTTTAATTTGCCCCAGACATGTAAATGTTTGATAGACTTCCTTTGAGAATGCAATTGTCTGGTTAATCTGGGTATGTTATAGAAGGAAATTGCAAAGCTTTTTTAGATCTTGTATTAGCTTTGGTTGGTGTAACAAAATACCACAGACTAGGTGTCTTAAACGACTGTTTATTTCTCACAGTTCTGAAGGCTGAAATTCCAAGATCAAAGTGCTGTCAGGTTTGGTTCCTGGTGGGCACCCTCTTCCTGGCTTGCAGTCAGCTGCCTTCTTGATGTGTCCTCACATGGCAGAGAGGGAGAACTGTGGTCTCTCTTTCTCTTATTATAAGGATCCTCCAGTCATGGGAACTCCACCCTCACCTAAACCTAATTACCTCCCAAAGGCCCCACCTCCAATTACCATCACACTAGGAGATAAAGCCTCAGCAAATGAGTTTTGAGAAGACATAAACATTCAGTCTACAACAGATCTCATGCCTCTAAATTTGATTCTAAGAAAATTCCTACCACTCACACATGTAATGGAAACAAATTTATATACACATATTATCTATATTTACATCTATCACTATCCACACCTATGTCTATCTATAGAATATATATAATAATGATATATGACATATAGATATTAAAAATATTTTGAATTGTACAAAGGGCAATTTCTAGATCCAGATAAAATTTATCGATGACATCATCTGGTTCTGGGCTTTTCCTTTTGAAACGTTTTAAAATTACTAATTTAATCTCCTTAATTGTCATAGTTTTATTTAGATTTTCTATTTTTTCTTCAGTCACTTTTGATAGTTTGTGTCTCTAGATATGTACATTTAACTTAGGTTACCTAATTTGTTAACATACAATAACTCATAGTGTTGCCTTATAATTCCTTTTCAATTCTGTAAGGTCACTAATAATGTCCCTCTTTCATTTTGATTTTAATAATTTGGGTTTTCTCTCTTTATTTATTTGTCAGTCCAGATAAATCAACTTTTTTTTTTTTAAAAAAGAGACAAACTTTTGTTTTCAATTATTTTCTCTATTATTTTTCTATTCTCTATTTCACTAATTTCTGATTGAGTCTGTATTATTTTCTCCTTGTGCTTCTTTGGATTTAGTTTGCCTTCCTTTTATGTTTTCTTAAGACAAAAATTAGATATTGATTTGAGATTTTTTCTTTCCTTTTTTATTTAAAGTATAGGCATTTGCAGATATAAATTTATCTCTGAGCACTGCTTTAGCTGCATCCTATATTTGGAATGCTATGCTTTAATTTTTTCACTCGAAGTATTTTCTAAGTTCCTTGTGATTTCTTCTTTGACCCATTGGTTATTTAGGAGTGTGCTGTTTAATTTTCTAATATTTGTGAATTTTCTAAATTTTCTTGTGTTATTGATTTTTAATTTAACTCCATTGTCAGAAAACATAATTTGTATCATTTTAATATTTTTAAGTTTATTGATATTTGTTTTGTGGCCTAAGATATGGTCTATCCTCAAGAATGTTTCATGTGCACTTGAGAACGATGTTCATTCTGTTGTTCTTGGATGCAGTAGTCCATAGATTTCTGTTAGGTCTAGTTTGTTTATAGTATTGTCAAATCTTCTATTTTCTTGTTGATCTGCTGCCTTGTTATTTTATGCATTATTGAAAGTAGAATATTGATGTCTCCAACTATTATTTTTTGATAGTCTGTTTTTCCTTTCGATTCTGTGAGTTTTCACTTTATGTATTTGGGGATCTGTTGTTAGGGGCATATATGCTTCTAATTTTTATATCTTCTTGATGGATCGACCCTTTTATCATTATAAAATGCCATTCTTTGTCTCTAGTAACAATTTTTGTCTTAAAATTTGTTTTGTCTGATATTAGTATAGCTACTCTAGTTATCTTGATTACTGTTTGGATGGTATGTCTTTTTTCATTGTTTTCCTGTCAACCTATTTATGTATTTGAATTGAAAATGTGTCTGTTGTAGATAGATATATTTACATCATATTTTTATCCATTCTGACAATCTCTGTTTTTACATTTAATGTAATTATTAATAAGGTTGTTTACCTCTACCCTTTTGCACATATTTCTTTAAATATTTTTTTCTGTTACTTTCACTCTCTTTTCTCCTTCTGAGACTCACATTATGCATATGTTTGTATGCTCGATGGTATCTCACATGTCCCTGAGGCTTGTTTAGTTTTTTCCTTGTTTTTTTTCTTTTTCTTTCTTAGACTGGATAATCTCAATGGACCTATCTTCAAGTTTGCCGATTCTATCTTCTGTATACTCAAATCTGCTATTAAATATCTCTAATGAATTTTTCATTTCAGTCATATTTTTCAACTCCAAAATTTCTATTTGTTCTATTTTATAATTTCTATCATTTTTTATATATTGTCTATGTGATGAAACACTGCTTCATATTTTACTTTAGTTTTTTAGCCATGGTTTGATTTAGTTCTTTGAACATATCGAACATAGTAATTTTAATGACTTTGTCTAGTAAGTCCAATATCTGGGCTTCTACAGGGACACTTTCTCGCTGTATATGGGCTTTTTTTTTTTCTTTCTTTATTCTTCCCTCTCTTTCTTTCTGTCTTTTTTTCTTTTTCTTTTTTTCTCTTTTTCTATCTTTTTTTTTCCTTTTTGCATATCTTTTAACTTTTTATTGAAACAGATCACTTCAAATAATATTATGTGTCATCTCTAGAAACCAAATTCTCCCCTCGCCCCAGGATTTGCTGTTGTTGCTGTTTGGTTTTTCATTAACTTTTTTGAATAATTCTGTAAAGTCTGTATTCTTTGTCATGTATGGCCACAAAGTTTCTGCTCAGTTATCTTAGGCATCAACTAATATTTAGACAGAGATAAGTCTCCCCAATTTTTCTTTTTGCCAAGAGTCTCTGTGTATGTGTTGGGGCATGCCTTCACCACTCCGTTGACAACTCTGCCTTAAGTCTAACTTACTGCTTGTACAGGGCCTCAAGATCAGCCAGAAGTGATAGTCTAGGGCTTTCTCAGGTTTTTCCTAAGCGTGTGCATAACCCATGCATGTGCATGACCTTCTACATTACCAGAAATATGTTGAGGCTTTTAAAAGTCCCACATGGACATCTCATTTCCCAGCTTTTCCTTTTAATTTTTTTGATTGAATATAGAATTTAGGTTCAAAGTGATTTTGTCTCAGAACTTTGAAATTATTTCCACACTGTCTTGCTTTTAAATATATTTTTGAAATAATTTCAAACAAAGAAAGATTACAATAATAGAACTCCTGCATATCCTTTACCCAGACTTACCAATTATTCACATTTTCTAACATTTGTTTTATTATTTTATTTTTGTCTTTATCCCTTTCTATTTTTCTGAACTATTTGAGAGCAAGTTGTAGAAACCCTTACGTTTACTTCTAAATATTTCAGGGAAAAAAATATTTACTTGTATAACCACAATACCATTATAAAATCATAAAATCAGGAAATTTAACATTGATACAATACTGCTGTCTAATCCTTAGACCATAGTCAAGTACTTTCAATTGCCCTGTAATGAATTTTACAGCATCTTTTTTTTTTTCTGGACCAGGATCCATTTAGTTCTTATGTCTCTTTAATCTTTATTCTTCATTAATCTGAATCAATTTCTCAGTCTTTCTTTGTCTTACATGACATTGATATTTTTGAAGAGTAAAGACCAGTGTTTTTGTTGAATTTCCCTCCATTACATTGTATTCTTACATCCAATGTTGCTGGTGAGAATTTGGGGGTAGAGGGACTGAACAAGAGTTCATTTAACTCAGCACAACCCATCCTCATTCTTAAAAAGCCAGAGATATAAACAATCTACTTTTGGAATATTCTGTACCCAAACTCCTTAAGGCCTATTCTAGCTCAGAATCCCTGGAGATGCCATGCAACAGCTCATTTGGGGGAATTTACTGCTGTTTCAAATGGAACATGAGCTGGGAAAGTGATCTCTATGTGTTAGTGCTATCCCAGTCAATTGTTTTCCCAATTCTCATGTTACAAACCTGTTTCCTGAGAGCTTGTACAATGGCTCTTTTCAACCACACTTATAGCTGTCATCAGCAACTGTGGTCATATCATATAGAAAATACCAATGGCCATAGTGTATCACCAGCTATCGCTGTAGCCCATAATAGTATCAGAAGAGATTTAGAATTTAGCGACTTCATTTTATGAAGAAGCAGAGGCCTTGGGAGATAAAGAGTTAATGAAGGCCACAAAACTTGTTAGTGCCACAGCTAAATCTTGAATTAATATTTTGATTTATTATTTAAACTTGATTCAGTAATCCTAAGGAAACCACTGTTCAGTGGTTACATTAATTAAATTAATATTGAAAAAAGTGGGGAACACAGTTCATTCCTCCATGGCTAAGATGCTGTAAATTTGCCAGACTGATTAAAAAGTCTAGGTGGGTGATATGCATGAAGTATCATTAAAGGGGGCTCTATGAGGTCAAAAAAAGAGAGACTGCAATTCATTATTCTAAGAGCATCTTAACTGTCAGCACATTGAATTAAGGGGCCAGTAGCAATAAGGTCCTTCCTAGTTAACAGCCACAAATGTGAAGGGTCAGGGGTCTTTAATTCAGAGGAAAGACTTTAACTATATAAACATAGAGATTTATTGCTCATCTAGCGATGAGCGTTATGAGATCCAGGGTCAACATCCTTCACTACATCTGCTTTTGATAATCTCTGCAGAGTTAGTTATTTATGTCGAGAGTTCTTAGCCCCAAGCAAAGTGGGGGTGGGGTGGAGTGGAAAGACAGTGAACAGAGAGAGGAGAAGGGCACAGAGCTCACAGAGGTCAGAAGGTTAATACTCAAATACAGGGCTCCATCAATATCTGCTCAAGAGTTTTCCTGATTACACATTAACCAGCATAATGTATGAGTTGAAATGATGATGGGCTTGAATGTCTGTGAAATAGGTCTGGGAATTAAATAAAGCGGAGTATTACTTTATGGTTGTAGAAAATATTCTTGTGTTTCAGTGGAAAACTATGCCTCCTCGAAAGCATATCCTTCTGGGTTATCAAATTCTAGACCTGTTCATTATCTTTGAGGTATTTTATAACCCTTTGTAACTTGTCCGTAAGTGATAGATATGTAAATTCTGTCCCGTGTGATAGTGATGATTGACTTTGTTCCATCTGCAGTTCCTTCAACATTCCTTTACTCCATATAAACTTGTGCTTTTTTTTTTTTTTTTGACTTTTCTCCTGGACTGGTTAAAACATGTCTGGTTCCCTCATCATATGAGTCAAATGAAATCTTTAAAATGTGTTCATTTTTATATCTGTATGAGAATCATGATTTTTACCCTTTTCTCCGTTTTATCTTTTAACACAGACTCCTTCCATAGTTTGATTGTTTGTGAAAAGTTCAACCGCTCTCCTTGTTTCTCTGAGGTTTGGTTATGCAGATCAGCTCTTCAGAGATTTCTTCAATGGAACTTTTAAATATCAATAATTTAAAACAAAACACAGCTGGAATTTCTATTTACTTATTTTTTTAATGCTGTTTTCGGCACTGTTGGATTTATTATTTCGAAGTCACAGGGCTATGAATATAAAGTACTTACCTATTTCACCAGTTTTGCATCAAGGAGCTGATAAAAGTAAGTCAGGTGGGGATGGGGGTGGGGGAGGACAGTGGGAAAGAAAATGTCGGTAAACAGAAAACAGAAGAAGTACTTTACATGCTTCACCCCATTGCTTGCATTTCAGAGCAGGAAGGTCTGGTCGTCACATTTCACGGCAGACCCGAACCTGGAACCCATATTTCCTGGGATGGAGGTCTGCCTTGCTCTTCAGAAAAGGAGGAGAGGAGAGAGAGAAGCCTTTATTTTTAGATGCCTCCCCCCCACTCAGACCCCCAAACTGTATAATATGATGACTGTACTTCTGATGCCCTAATCTGAAGACAGATGGCCTGAGGTGACTGAAAGATGAATGCAGCAAGTTCCCTCCCACCTGCCCTCCTTGTGCACCATCCTGAATGATAGGAAGAGGAAGGGACAACAGCTCCAGAGAAGGGCATGAGTGGTCCTTTTATCTTTAGCTGTTTTTCTCATGAGTTGGAGGAAATATGATGTTGAGTGACCTTGGGTGAATCACAAAAGTTCTCAGTCTCTCCTATACAGGGTGTGGGTACAGATGACCTTGAAGTCTTGTTTCTGATATGTTAGGAAGTAGGTCAAGCCTTTTGGTCTGTTGAATTGAGAAGCGATCTGCTATTTATCACGGCTTTCTTTTGAATTACATAGCTTTAACTTGGTCGTCCACAAAGGATATGATAGCACTTCTCCGTGTGATGAGTTATATGCAGGATTTCCTTGGCTCCACAGTAGAGTCTGCACAGGATGTTCCTTGGGATTCCTGTCTACTTTGAACGGATTGTCAGTTCCACGTCATTTGATTATATTTCTGCCTTGGTAAAGTCTTCTTCATGGGATAGTAGGAACCAATGAAAAAATGTTGGTCAACCCAAGAACATATTCAAAATTTGAGTGCTTTGTTAAAAATTCTTGAAACATTTCTTCCCTAAATGTTCTTAAAACTAATGAAATACTATGGTTATTAACCATGAGTATTATAAGTGCCAACAGGAAAAGTTAACTTCACACTCAATTTCTTTTTAGTTTATCTTAAAATAGAATTTGAGCAAAATAAAATATTAAACAGAAACCTCCCTTATATAAAATGTTCATCTTCCAATGAATTGACATAATGAAAATTAAGATTTAGTAATTTTATGCCTTTGAGTACAGTTGTTTAGTTTCAAAGTATTTTGCATCTGTTACCTTTTTAGTTTTAAAACTGTGGCAGCTGTTTTCATTTTTAGATGAAGCTCCGAGAGGTTAAGTGATTTAGTCAGTCCCACATCTGTAAATGAAAGAGTCAGAACTAAAACCCACTCTCCTGACCCCTAATCTTTTCCTTTTTATAGGGCACCATCTTACTCCCATTAGTTAGGAATA
>NW_006438113.1:13799399-13824319 GCF_000325575.1 Pteropus alecto
ACTCTCTATCTTCGGAAAGATATTAAAGTAAAAGTATATAATTAAAAAAAAAAACCCAAATCATAAAACAAGATGTAGATGATTTGTAATTTATTACTTAGATCAATTTCCATGTTAGAAAAGACAGAAACAAAATATATAATTCATATTTACATTATTTACATTGGAAAGTATTTACACCATGAATATTAAATACAAAATAACATATAAAACTCTAGGACAGCACAGACAGTAAGGACCATAATTTCAGCAGGGAATTTTCTGGCTGCTTTTTCCTTTACGAGTTGAAGTGCATTAGGCTAACTGTTGCCCAACCATTTTGCTGAGTGAGCCAGTTACTCTTTCATCTTCTTTAGCTTGATGGTCTCTCCTAAGGAGCCCTTGTTTAGTGTAATTAGTAATTAATTTTCCCACACCACATCGGTTCACCTTTGATCCTTAGGATGCCTTTTCCATCACTGTGGCCCTTGGCCCTTGTGGGTTTCTAGGTGGTAGGGCCTTCTGTTTAAAAGAGCAGTTGTACTCATTTGCTAAAATTCTCCCCACATGTGAGTAGCAAAGCTATGTTTTAGGGAATAGGCTGAATTGTTCAGCTACATCAATACAGAATATTCCAGTTGTAAAAAATGTCTAGCGCTGCCCTTTATAGCTTTGGGGTCCAGAAGGGGTTGTCATTTAATGTACCAGTGGCAGAACTGAGACTAGAACTTGGGTCCTCTGACCCCCATGCAGGGCCCTTACTCTGGTGGCACAATGGCTAGGATGGAGTTGTTCAGAATTCCAGATTGCAGCCTACCTGGATGTGTCCAAGTGGGAGGCAAGAAGTTTCAACAGATGTGGGTATGGGTTAGCTGGGGGCTCTGCTCTCGACTTCAAAAACACTTGCCACTTGTTTAGCCATCTGGTCATAGGTTTCTAGGCAAACCCCAACCACCTAGGATGTTTTCCCTCTTGTTCACTTTTTAGCCTAGAAGTTATTGAAATGAAACAAGACCCCACTATCAAGGGGGAAAAAGCTATCTTTGACCTGGTATGTTCAAGCATTGACAATGAATCACGGTATTTAAAAATTAAAGTCCAGAAATGGGAAGGATAGAATAATTTAGCAGAGAAACAAGTTTTGCTGAAATAGCTTCTGATAGTGGGAAGAAAAGCGTATAGGTAGCATTTAAAAGGACCAGCGTTTTAAAGTTGATATCTATCAAAGAGCTTGCTCATTGCCTAAGAAAAGCACTTTCCTATGCCTACCTTCACAAACAACTAACATAATTCCAAAATATTGAAGGAAATTAGAAAAATAAATTGAGTGCACCAGAAAAATATCTAAAATTAAGAATGATAATAGAATAATATTGATAATGATTACAATAAAAAAAGACAGTACTTAAAACACCAAGATATGTCAACGGGTATTTACATATATGAAGTTAGCAACAGCATAGCATATATAAAATGGGTGTGTAAAATTTAAACATTTCTGAAATTATCTGAAGACTATAAGAAGCAAGAGAAATTGTTCCATTATCAAACCATCATGAAAATATTTTGTATTTAAACATTGTACACCAAATAACAAGAAAAAGACTTAATTGAAAGAGTAAAGGTAATAAATGCATAAAATCCAATTGCTTCCATAAACAGGCTGGAAAGATCAGCCTGGAATTGCCATGGAAGTTTGCAATGACCAGTTTGGCAGAAAGGAAGTGTTGGGAATAAGAAAATCAGGCACCTCTCTATTAGTATTGTTTTCCTGGTAACATGGCATTTTTACCGAATCACTGAAATATAATCTTTCTCATAAAAGAAGCTCTCACTCTTATGGAGTCATTAAAATTCTTCGGCTCCCTTTTTTAGATTATTAATGGAAGAGGCCATAGCGCTCGGTAGAGTCTGGCGTGAGAGATGGATTGTTGGGGCAAAGCTGTGGTGCGAGGCACAGGGATTCTGCCCAGATGGGGTCCCTTAGATTAGTAGTGAGAGATCGGGGTTGAGGCTCAGGCCTTGGGAAGCCCACAAAGGCCATCATGCTCTTGGGTCACCAACAAGAGTGGAAAGCCTTTCTGCAGCTGGTAGCACAAGCACAAGAGCCCCCGGCGCCCCGGAAAGGCTCTTTTCTCCCATGGCCAGTAGTTGGGTGTGGACAGGCCGAGAGCTGTGAGCTCTGATGTTCAGAACCACACTCATTTTGGAGAACTTGATGTGAGCGCCTCAGGACTTGGTGAGAGACACTCACGCAAATAGCTATTTCAGAAAAGAAAACCTAAACTGGAGACACCAGACTTCCTCCAGGGCCCCCTTCCAAAGTGGGGACATCTTGGTTTATGATTAGGTTAATATTTAGATTGAGGGACTGGAGGCTGTGCCCCAGTGGAGAACTAGCCATGGCTCTGAGTTTGTGTGCCAGGTAACAGCATATTTCTTGGCCAGTTGGTATAGTGGGACATTTCTCTGTTCTGCCTCTACTCTTACTTGGTGAGGGTTTGTGTGACACATGTTTTTGTATGGTCCATTCACCATCATATTTGCAGAGACATTACTTCCTCCTGCATGGACTTGTGGTAACACCTTCCAGTTACCACAGGTGTTGATTTTACCTTAAACACAGTTGTTATAATCCCTATTGGCCATATGACAGCAACAGAATGACTTTGAGATTTACATGCTTCCGCTGATCATTTTAGAGCACACAAGCTGAACTCTAGTGGCCATGGTGATAGGAACCCTGCAGACCCCTACTCATTCATAGGGAATCTGGGGGTCTCGGATGGCCATGAAACTGCCATGCTTATTTTTTGGCTAAGCTGTAAACCAAAGAGTTGGTTTTTAAGAAAAAGATTAGCTTTCCTATTTTCTGCCACAAATACCTGACACTGGGTTTCTCTGAACATCTCATCACATATTAGACACCTCATCCTAGATTTCAACAATCCATGAACAGAAGGAAACTAAGTGGATTCCCCCCTAAAAAAGGAAAGAACCAGCATGGAAGTTTAGCTCTTCCTTGTTCACTGCAACTTTCCATCCAGGTTTGTTGGGGAGAGGGCCTTTATCAACTCAGGCCTGAACCAGGACATATCTTTAAAGCGATGGGAGTGGGGGAAGGGAGGAAAGATACCTGTGTGGTTGAAAATAGAACAAAACAAATAAACTCCTGATGGGTATAAGGAAAAGTGCATTTGACCTACTAAAAAAAGTTCCTGAATTAAATAATCACAAAATGGAACATCTAGTCTCACCTTTTCATTTTCAAGGCGGGGAGACTGAAATCGCACCATAGCTTCTGCCTTCTTCTGAGATGTATCATGTCACACAGGTCTGCGCTAAAAAGTCTGCTGTGACATCTTGACTGAAAACCAATAGGAAACCCTAGAGACTTTGCTTATGACCCTGAAACCAAAGCCAAAACCGAAACGAAAACGAAAACCAAAACCCCAAAACAAAACAAAGAAAACAAAACGTTTCTTCACCATTATGTCCTAATAACAATGTTTTATCAGACTTAGATTAGAAACTAAAAATAAAATAAAAGAGGGTATTTCTCTTCTTATGGGGAACATAATAAGGTAAATGATACACCTGTCAAAGACTTTATTGAAATGAAAGTTACCAGGAGTGTTTGTAGGAAAACAAAACTGTCACACGAGTTGACACTCTTGTAGATCTTTCTCTCCAGGGGACTCCTTTTGGTGAAAATGAGCTATAATGATGCTCAGTGGACTGAACTGAGACAAATGTCCAGAAGCTCTGGGGGACACAGGACAAGAATAGGGACAAAAAGAGATGGGGACAGAGGAGGGAGCCAGGAGGTCTAAGGATGAGAAGTGAATGGAGAGAAAACTTAAAAATAAAGAAAACAGAACAAGGGTGGATGCAAGATAAGGAGGCAAGAAATCCTTGGCGGGTAGGGGGGCGACAAAAGGAAAAGGGGGCGGAGCTAGGAAAAACCATGGCCAAGAAGACCATCTGAGCTTCTGGGCTGGGGGTCTCATCCCTGGGGGTAAAAGATTGCTAAGGGGCTTTGGGAACCACTTGCCAAACGCAGCAAGAAGGTAGAAACCTTCCAGACTCTCTCCGTCTGCTTGATATGGTGGGAGATGTAAAAATGAGGCACCATGGAGACCAATGACTGCCCTGTAGCCCAAGAGAGGTCCTGCGTGTTGAAAAATCACCTCTTTTTGGTAAAAGGCACCGGAGTGGAAGGGGTTCCAGAGGGGGTCAGGAAGGGACAGCTGTGAATGTTATTGGGGACACCTGGGGTGAGGAGGAGGACCGCCTAGCTGTGGGGTAATTAGCACCAGGTCGCCTTCACAGGAGGCGCTTTTGACCCAAAGGAGAGCTCAGGAGAAATAACTTTTTAAAAGTCATAGGAAAAATATAACAATCAGTACAAAGAAGATATCTTGCCTAACATTAGAACAGAAATAATAGAAAAACTTAAACCATTAGCAAACTATATGCAGGTAAATATTTTCTTCCATATAAAAGGCCCGCTGCCTGCAGTATGGACAGATCCTTACTGAAAATAATTACCATAAGGAAAAAAGGTAATTAATTAGTGCTTTTATCATCTAGGGATTACTCTTGAAAACCTTTTCCTACTATCTAATCTATGCAATCAGTCAGATAAGCTGTTGACCTTCATTAGGCAATTCTGAAAATTAGCTTCTGGCTTACTTTAAAAAAAAAAAAACATTTAAACCTCAATGAACTGCATAGAAGTTTCCTGCACAACACAATGAAATAGAACTTTTTCGACTGAAATACTGAGGTAATGATTGTTAAACTTAAGACGACAGATTGACCACAGGGGGAGTCTTGTCCACAGTGTCCGCGGGGCACGGGTGGGGAGTATAGGCTGCTGAGGAGATGCAAGCAGGCCGAGAATCAAAACTTTTCGTATCTGGGAGCCCAAAAGGGGAAAATCCTCATGCAATTGAGAATACGGGTAACTAGAATTTTAAAGCAAGATTTTAAAAAATTGCTTTTTAAAAGTTCTTCTCTTTTAGGGAAGAAAAGCCCCTATGAACATTTATGGAATTTAGTTTCAAAAAGCAATTTCCTGGGGCAGTCCTCACCCATCCTCCAGCCCCACCCCAGTCAGCCACCATAACTACTTTTCCATTACTCAGCGTCCACAATGTTTGTCAACCAGGCCCTCTGTGTAGATACAAGAGAGCCTCCTTTGAATCTAATTTTGCCAAAAATTTTAATGAACAATTTCTCTAGTGACTCCAATTAATTGAGGTTTGACTATGAAAAGCAAGGTTTTGTTTTTTTTTTTTTCAGAACAATGAACATTAACCCTCGCCTCGTCTAACCTTTGTACAGCTCTTTCCTGAGCGGCAAGTCCTTTCACAGAGATAGTCCTCTCATCACCTGTGGGGCAGGCAGACCCCGCCCCAGGCTGCAGAGGAGGGAATGGAGGCTCATAGCTCAGGAGGCCATGCCCCAGGTCGCTCGGCTGTGGAGGGGCAGTCCGGGTCAGCACGCAGACCTCTTTCCTCCAGGCCAGGGCGCTTTCCCATGATTGGGGACGTTACAGCCACATTTATTTTGGCTGAAGTTTATTTTGGCCGAGGTTTGCAATAAAACACTTTGTCTTTGGAATGAGTGGAGTGCAAGAAAAATGTCTTTTATCAGGCAGTTTCACCGCATTTCTTACAGCGAAGTCAGCTCAGGGACCAGCAGTATCCTCTCTTAAGAGGTGGCCGTGATGGAGCTATCTTCCTTGATGGTTGCTGGTTCAGAATAGGTGGTTCGCTGGCAGGTGATGGAGACCTTTTGACTATATACAGACGTCCAGGATCCTGTGAGTCACTGAAAGTCCTCAAACCTGTTCACTTGTGTGTCTTGTCATATAAAGATGCTTTTTATTTCACGCATGCCCCAGGGATGGCAAGGAGCTTTGGGCAGCTGGTTATCTTGGCTATAAAAAGCCCAGTGTGACCCACGTCATGTCTGGATCGCCATCTGGGTCCATTAGCTATGACTTTTGCCACATCCAGTTATGCACATGCGCCCTTGGCCTCAAAGGGGGCTGAGATGGCCCCATGCCATCTATCCACGGCCCTGGATGAACTACTCTGACTCAGGCAAAGGGGCCGCTATTCCTATTTATGATACATATCCAAAGAGTGAAAGAAGTCTGGAGTTATCAGTGAAGATGGTACTGTGATCGACAAGCTTTGTGAACCAGATACTATGAATGAGAAAAATAATAAACTTGTTCAAATAAATTTTCTGTAACCTTAGGGCTGAGAAAAGATGTTATGAATCTAAAGTCAGCACGTGGGCCCTGGTGATCCGGCCTCTCCATCTTGGAATCGTCCTGGGGAGGAACTCCTCTGAGATGTCCGTTTATATACCCACCACCCTTTGTTTCTGCCTTCCTCTGGCCTGTCCTCCCTTCCAGTGCAGGTGTCATTCAGGTTCTGGTCTCACCTCCCCACCAAGGTGAGTGGAGGTGAGAACAGGGCTGTTTACCTTTGCTCCCCGGCGATGTCCACCGGCTCTGACTCCTCAGGCCTGCAGTTAATGGCTGCAACGCTGAGGTGCAGGAGGTATTCAGGCATTGCCAGAGCTTGACCTGGAAGGGCTGGAGGACGGCTTGTGTGTTTCATGGTTAGTGTGACCCCACCTCCCGGTTTGCCAGGTTGACATCTGTTTTCAGGGCATAATTATCAGCAGTGCCCTCTTTTACTTGAAAAGTGTCCTGGACTGAACAAGAGAATATGGCTGCCTTATTCATGGAAGAAGCAGGCAGGAAGGTGGTCTGCCTATGGTGATTACGGGAGAAGGCTGGCCGCAGGCGGCTAACTTCCAGGCACTGTCCCTATAACAATAATCTTGCTAAAGGGAGAAGGCTTATTCCAGGTCCTCTTGAGAATATGTAGACTGCTGCCTCTCTGTCGTTGTCAGCTCAGTACTGGCTGGGACATCTGAGGGCACCAGACTGGATGCATGAGGCACTTGGCTGTGAGGGCCAGTCCAAGGCCCAACCTCATTGCCCAGGCAGGGGTTTCTTTCCTCTACAATGTTGTCATGCCTTCCTTTCAAAGACATGCCCTCTGCTTTTCCAGCTTAATACACTCATCAGCTTATGACATTTGAAAGAAACCAGGAAGTAAAAGGGTTAATGGTGGCAGCACCAAAGGAAGTTAAAAGAAGTCTGTTGGGAAGGAGTTGGGAAAGGTGGCAGGTCTCTGGCCACAGCCTGCTGGGGAGGCTTTCCAAAGTCAGAGCGTGACAGGCTGGCAACCCCTGCTGTAGAGAGGCTGCTCCAAGAAATGCAATTCTTCATCAGAGCTGGAGGAGACGGGTACGTGAGCCTGTGCTCTTCTGGCTGGGTTCTGAATCTTGGAGAGGGCAGATGGCCACGCTCTCCTGTCACCCTCCGATCACGTCTGTAGTCAGGCCCCCAGGAAGGGTTCGGCCGGCGACCCTCTGTCCAGGGGCAGTTCTGTCTTCTCCCTCCTCCAGGGCAAGGCGCTTTCCCCAAGACTCTGGGCTGGCTGGCTTCACTTCTTGGCAACTAACCACGGACTCTGGCCCTTGAGGAGGTATAGAGAGAGGGATGTTTGAGAAGGAGCCCCGTGGGTGATTGGCACATAGGGGAGCCTCCCAGGCGGGAGATCCCTAAGACCCAGAGGACCCTGGCAGAAGCCCAGCATCCTCCCAGTTCGGACTTGCCCTCTCTGCCCCTTTCTTCTGACGCAATCCATTTGCCTTCCCTTGGTTTGAGAAGCAAGCATGGCCCAGGATCACGCTCACTGGAAGATTCTATTACGGAAAGGAGGACCAAGCAAGGGAAGGGACCGCCCAACTGAGGAGCCCAGGAAAGTCTTCCCGGGGCTGGGGTGTCTGAGCGGTGCCTTGAAAGGAGGTAGAATTTCAACAGGTGGGAAAGGAGGCATGCCAGGGCAAGGGCCCAGTATGGACAAAAGCGTGGAGGGGGAGGGCAGAGGGGGTGCACAGGGACCGCAAGTAGATCCTGGGAGGCGTGAGGAAGGCCTTGACAGTGCCCAGGCCTGGTCCCTAGCTCAGCTCTGCCTCTGCCCATGTCAGCAGCCCTTGGCTATTCCTCAGGGGCAGGGCTTTCCTAGGAATTGGAGGGTCAGTTTGTGTGTAGAATTCTGCCTTAACCTGTAAGATCCAGTCCCTTCCCTGTGCCCTCCTTCGTCCTCCTCCGCCTCAGTAGGGAGCACGCTGTTTCAATGGACTCCACTCTTGAGAACTCCCCTTAAATGAGCGCGGTTCCCCGTCCCTGCCGTCCTTCTCTGCGCTTCCTCTCCCCACGTCTCCTCCTTTCTGACCCACTCGCCAGAGGCCTGCCCTCCTCTTCTGTTTAAGAGGTGTGGAGTCGTAGGCGCCTGACATCTCAAGTTGCCTAAAAATGTGTCCAGATGCGGGCAGGGGCTAGGAATGTGGGGTAGTGCGCGGGATGGAGTGCAGAAAGCCTGTGATGACGGAGGCCAGGCAAATGTACCATGGGGTACAATGTCCCTGACATTGATGGGGCTTTGGTGGTTAGACCTGTAGTGCCCAGTTTCTGATGAATTCAGCAGTGTAGGCTCCAAGGTGAGAAGCACCCTCTGCCACTATGCCTTCCCTAGGGGACCTGATCCTGTCACCTCCTCCTGAGAGGCCGTGTCCTCTTGGAGTGCTGTTATGCAGGGTTATGAAGCACATGCATGTCACACACAGTTTTGCAATGCCAACTCCGTGCACAATACTATCACAGCCTATAGTTCTAGGTGGAGGGGCATGGAATGCTCCAGCATCTCAATCCTCCCGGGAACTGACTGGTCAGTGGAATCAGAGGGTTTCAGGGTGTCAGAGGTCACCCAAGTCAACTCTCCCATGAGACACATGGGGAAACTGAGACCTAGAGTAAGTTGCCCTGCTCCAGATTGTAAACAGTGGAGAAAAGACTAGACGCTGAATCCAACTTGCTGGCTAGTTCCCACTTCTTTCACGGACTAACCTGGCCCTCCCATGTCTGCGGTACTACATTCTGTCAAGTGAAGTCAGTGTCCCAGGGAGGGAGGCCAGCCTCGGCCTGGCTGAGATGGGGCAGGGCGGCGTGTGTGGAGGAGGCCATCTCTTCCCCAGACAGCTGAAGCTTCCCTTGGCCCGCAGGGTTACAGAGGCACAGTTGCCCTCCTTAGTGAGAGCCATTATTCAGGCCTAGATCACCCCGTTACACTCTCATCCATGGGGCACTGGCTCAGTTTTTGTCAAGCACGTGTTTGCAAGTTTCCAGGTAGAGAACATCGGGCAAAAACATGTCCCCTGTACCAGAGCACAGAGCACAGGACCAGGAAGTGAACCAGAGAAGGCAGCCACCCTCAAGACCAACGCCTTACAGTTCACAGAGAACAGTCACCAACAGGACTGCAATTTGCCCCATGGGGCAGGGCTGAGTGCATCACTCTCTCTTTGAGCTGGCAGCTCTCCACAGGAGGGGCTGTAAGTCCCCAGGAGGGACCGAGCCTCTTTAACCTCCACGGGCTTTCTCTGGCCACATGCTCCTCAGGGCGGCCCTTCCCTGATCCTTTCCTCCTGCCATGTGCCTGCACTTCTTCTAGCACCTGAACAAGAATATTTCGCCTGGTCTGGTACCATGAGTACTGATCCTAAGCTACTCTGCCAACTTCCTGACCGTCTCTCTACTTCTAACCTTCCTGCAGTGCATTTAACACAGAGCTGAACCGAGTTAAGGTCCAAGTGGAGAGACCCAGGGGGGCCCTGGAGTCGGGAGACCCAGGGCATGGGGGTGTCACATCCTGCGACAGGAGGAGGTCCTGGCTGAGGATACAGGAGGCACCAGACTACGTGGGGAGATGATGTGCTTGCGTACGTGGGCCGAACCTCCTGAGAGCGGCATGGGCGCTGAAACCAGGCTGATGATTCCTTTTTTCTCTGGCCACCAGACAGCTTGCAGGGAAACGTGCCGAGGGCGAGGGCCTTCCCCACCTATCTGGGGCTCTCCTGCCACCTCCTCTGTACTTATTTTCCTTGACTCTGACTTTTCAACTTTTCTTTGCCCATATTTCTGTTTTATTATTTATATTTTTGTGAGGGTCTTCAGATCCCTGAGGTATTAGGTGAGGTGTAATAAGCACATGAATAACAGCAGGACTGAAACTGGAGCTTTCCAGTGAATGTTGGGCTCTATTTTGAGATCACCAGTGGGTTCTGCTTGTTCAAATGTGAGCTTGAAAGGGAACGAGGCGATGGGTCCAGAAAAACCAGGTTACACTCTGACTCCTCAGGAGCTCAGACGGTGAGGAGGAAGCAAAAGAAGGCAGGTGAGGAGGGTGCCATTGGAGGTGGCATTAGTCAGCAGAGTCAGGGTGAGAGCAAATCTCATGGAGCAGAGGACGTGGGTAGGGCCATGTCATGACTTTTGCCGGCCCCGGGCACTTTTGCTTCTGTGGGCTCCTTCCTCATCAAATATATCAGAAATGATATTTTATGATTGCTGGTAGAAAGATGACTCTAACCCTTGCTGGATTCATGATTATATATTCATTTTTTTGGTCTGAATTTAAAAGAAAAATTAAAATATTTTCTCAGCCCCTGAAAGTATCGTGGGCCTAGTCTGTGGCGAGGTAGGCCCTGGACGGGGTCATGGGAGCTGGCTCGGGATGACTTGGAAAGCGCTGCCTCCTGGGAACTTTCCCTCAATAGGAAAAGCAACTTATGCCAGCTGGCAGCTTGGGGCCTGGGTTCTTCATGCTTCTGCCTCGTGGCGGGGGTAGCGGAGAGGCAGATAACTTCCATTGAGTGACCGTGGAGATCAGCTCCAATTTTACTGCTTCAGTTTTCAAAGGGGGAAGCCAAGACTCAGAGGAGGAAGCTGTCTGATTTCCAAAATATGAGAGGACATTTAGAGTAAGGATGCTGATACTGTCCTCTGGGGTCTGAGTAGCATGTGGTGCCATTGATATGAGAGTTTGTGAGTGCAACCTCACCCCACAACGTGGCAGGGGTCTCACGGATGTGAAGCCCACTAATTTAGAGTTCATGTGACTGATGATACACATCTGAGTTTATGTTTGCCTCTGTACTGTCTATGAAGAGGGGATATATAAAGAAAAATTAAAATGTAAGCAGAATGAAGAGAATGTTTAAACTACCCAAGTAGTTTGTTATTTTCAAGACCTTTAGAAGCAACAATTTATGTTGTGAATCATCTAACGATAAACTTGTATGCTACACCATAGGTAACACTTCTTTAAAATAGGTTTCCCGAGACTTTCACTAAGCAGGCTATTATGAAGAGAAAGCAGGAAATCTCTAATTCTTAGAAAACAAAAACTTTAGATCAGCCCAATGTGGCCTAGATTTGTGAGTGTTTTCTGACTTTTTTTTCGTTGGACTGAAATGGCAAATGACGCAAACTTTTCAACTGCTAGTTGTGAGTGGACCTTGCAAATCTGTATTAAATGACAGCCACCAGCAGCAAGAGCTGGTACTAGTGATTGCAGCTTAAAGGAAGAAAAACAAACAAGAAAACACCTAAAAACAAAAGCAGTAGCAAATAGCCCTCTGTAACCCTGGGGGCTTTGGGAGGAGGGGTGGGTTCAGTACGACTGAACCTTACGTGCTTAAATGACACCGTAATGAACTTGGGATGTGTTACAGTAGACGTTGCTTAATGGAGTTGCCTCCCTTTTTCTGTTGGACTTAACATTCCAAAATATTATACTTCTGAGGACCCCTGCTTCTGGGACTTCCTGCTTTCACGAGAAAGAATGAATTTAATTGAAAGATTGATCAGGATCATGAATTGCCATGTTTCATTTTTTTTAATAATGAAAATCCAGAAGAGTTTAAAATATTCTTAGACACACCTAGTTTGACAAACACCATGGACCTTCACGTTTCTGTGGATTCACACATGAGCTAGCCAGCACCTCAGTGCTGGTTGGCCCCTTTTGGCACCAGAACACAATAATTTATTAAGCTCCAATACTTCATAAGTGTGCACAAATATCATGCAACATATGACCGTATCACAAACAGAAAGTATATTAGAGTCGTGGACTTACACAAAACATCTTGTAAACAAAAAGGAAGAGATTGGTATTTTCTGTACAAAATATGCAGGTTTTTCTTTTTTTTTTAATAATCTGTAAGATGCATCATACCTCTGGCATTTTCAAAAAGTGAAAACTGTATAAAAATAAATATTCTATGTACAAACACACACACAGGCCAATCCCAGGTTAGAGTCCTCACTGCAAAACAAGAGCAAACACGAAACATGGAGTTAGTGTTGTTGAGCCTCTGGGTGTTTATTTCCCTTTTGGGAAAGGAGGTAGACGTTGTCCTGGGTTGGACAGGAAACTGGGGCGGAAGACCCTGATGTAGACAGTTCTCACTCTGAGGGCGTGAAACCACTTTCACCTTCCAGCCACTGCCTTTCATGGCCACTAGAGGGCGCTTTCTGTCCATGCTGCCTTTGGAGGCACAGCTGTTGAATCATTGCATTTTCCCAGACTGAATTTATGGTGTGAGCCAATAGACACCAGGCTCTCTAGTTATTTCTCCAAGACACTGTAGCCTTGACAGTGGCTTTTCTTCTCTTGCTAAGCTCAATCATCTCTATCTCCCAACCATCAGCAGTGACCTTGAAGAAGAAACTCTTATTCTTCTGGGGCAAGGGGTCTCTTATCTGCTTTAACTAAGTCTAGGGGAACTCGCCAGAGGGTGAGGCATGGCCTGAAGGGTGGATTCTTGGGGAGGCATCTCTCCTGAGTGCTGAGCTTTCTTTTCTCTGGTTAAGGGGGCTTTAGGTACCTGAGTGAGTAGGTGCTCCTGGGGTCTTGGTGGTTTCATTACTTTTACCCCATCCCATGAACTAAATGAGATTCTGGGCATTTAGCACAGAAGAGCATATTGTAGGTGTGACTATGCTGTCACTAGGACAAGACTGGATTAGGGAAGCAAATCCACCTCTCTTCCTACTGGCTAAGGTCACATGAAGTTACACTGGGGTCTCCAAACCTATTGTGAGGATGAACCAACACCTTGAGACCACATGGAGAAGGGCTGTGAGAAGTCCTCGAAGGGGAGGCAAAGTGGAGGCAGGTTGTGGAGGGACAGCATGGCAGCTGCTACCTTTGCAGGGGACCACGCTGGGCTTCTGGGTTAGCAAACCAATGGCCCTGGTCAGGCTGGAGGGCCTTGTGCTTTGGGGGCCCTGGCTAAGTGGGTGATTTCATGCAAGGGCATAGCCCTGTGGTATCAGATGGCTTTAATGATGGCAAATATCGAGGCAAGTGTGAATAAGTGAAAATTTATTGTTGGTGGCAAGTCTGGGCTGCAAGTCTCACACGCGGAAGCATAAAGCTCAGACAGCTTATGTTAAAAGGAAGGGTAAAGAGGTTAGCTGGCCAGTCTCTCTGCAGAGGGATAGAAGCCATTTGAGTTTATAGTTTAAGTAACTTAGATGTTCTATGTCCAGATAAATGTCATCATATGGCTTAAATGACCTCGGATGAACACTATGAATATAGCTAATGATAACTAATTTTAAAACTAATTTAAAAAAGGTCTAGAGCTCCTTGGAGGAAAGGTACTATATAAATTAACCACACAGCTATAAAGATATCATCTGTGTGACTACATGGAAATTCCACAATCTGTTTTGCCGAAGTCCTAAAAAGCATTTTTGAAATGTTCTCCAAGTGCGTTCAGTACATGGGATGTTGAACGGGCACCCTGCCTTTGGGACTGTTTCCTTTTTTGACTGATGTCCTGCTGCCTCATCTGCAGACAGGCCCAGGACAAATTGCGCATGCTTATCACACTGTTGAGGATGGAGCCCCGAGTACACCTGTGCCCTCGAGGCACTGCAGACCACTGGGGGGCCTTACCTTGTTCCAGCAGCCCTGGACTGGTAAGCCGTCTTCGCCCTGCAGTGAGGAGGGAAGGCACATGGCTCAGATTCTCCCTGATGGCCCATCAAGCAGGCAGGACGGAGGGAACAAGGGCCACAAACATTTTGGCAGCCGGTCAGGATGTCATCCACCTACTATTATCTATTTCTTTTCTCTCCCCCAGGGCAAAGCCTCAGAAAAAGGCAGGGAGCAAGTCTACATGTCTTTCCATTGACTAAGGTCACGTGCAGTTATAGTGCAAGGCCAAGAGGGGCTGTCCTAGCCTGTGAGGTCAGCGAGCAGAGGTGACCTGATAGCCATGGGAAGAACAGCCTAGAGACCCCCTGGTCTCTGCTCTAGCTATATTGAATGCTGGGTGTTCATGGGCAAGTCACTCAGCACTTGGAGGCCTCAGATTCCTCCTCCGTAAAACCTGGAGAAGGCATAGCTGTGTGTAATGATAGCTAAGATGCCCCCCGCCAGTTCTCCCATTCTCTTACTTTCTCTCCTCCTTAACAGTGGGAGGAGATTAGGAAATTCCCACATGCTGATCAATAAGGAGGAGGAGGGTGTACAAAAGGACAGGCAACCTCACAGTATTGCAACATGGCCCTGAGGTGCCTTCTGCAAGGCAACAAGGGCTCGCTGAGAATTTTAAGGGAAGAGGCAGCGGAAGGATGGGAATCAACTAGCTGCCATTATCCCCTTTGCTGGTGGCACCCATGGAGCACCTGCAGCCTCAAGATGTCCTATCTTCTCTGGCCCTGATGTCCTGCCTCTCTGTCACACCCTGGGGGAACGTAGGAATCTCTGAGAGATAAGATGGGAGGTGGAGACTGAACCAGGGCAAAGGTATGGTTCTCTGTTTACATCTACTAGAATTACAGCCTAGATCCTAGAATTCCAGGCTCCAGGGCAAAGGAAGAGATGTACACAGGGTTTCAGGAGACCGGAGCAAGTGGTCCGCCCCAACGAGATCGAATGGGAGCCCTCTGTGCCCTGGACCAATTTCATCCGCCCATGACAGGTGCTTAAATGTCTCACCTGGCATTCAGCAGGCAGCCGACCCAACACGGAGGGAAGAAATCTAGTTATTTTGTACTAAAAATTATGATCGATATCTCCCCCTCCCCCCATGTCCCCAATAACACAATGCAGGGAAAACAGTAATGAAATATAAAGGGAAGAAAAGTGCACTCCATAGCAAAATTAATAGACAAATGACACATCAACATGGGATGTTATTGGAGAAAATGCCAGTTTGCATTAAGGGTCAAATAAACTTGACCTTCATTGTCCCCTCTGGGTCAGGGAGGGTCTGCAGGGGGAGGTGGTATGTTCCAGGACTTCATAAAGACCTTCTGCCCACTTCCCCAGCCCGCCACAATGTGCCACTTCACGCGGACTCTGGAAAGGAGAGGAGCCTCCGTGGGCCACAGCGGCGTTCCCATTGGCACACGATTGGTGGCAGAGGAGAATGGTAACGTGTGAGAGAGAAGCGGGGAGGCCAGGGTTGCAGCCGGCAGAACTCAAGGTGCTCAGCTGGTGGGAGGGATGTGGCAGAGGGGACGCCTGACTGATGATTAACGGAGGCGCTTTGGAGGTATGGAGAGATTCCACAGCTGAGAAACGTGTCTGTGCGTGCTGCATGCTCGGGGTTCAAGAGGCCGGGCCAGTGGTGGGGCTGCAGGTGTGGCGAGCAAGGGTTTTAGAAGTAAGCACAGGGAGCATGCTACTCCGCATGCTTATTCTGGTTCTCCTTTTGTCGTTGTTCTTAAAAAGTCTATGAAAAATCCCTTGAAGGGATTCTATGGTCATCTCTCAGGGTCACACAGCATATTTTAAAAATTATTTTTTCTCTTTTGTTCAAAGGTCATTCCTGTGTGTTTCCAAGGTGGGGATGTGGGGCCAGGAACGCTCATCTGACCGTTAGTGGTATGAAAATAGGTCCAAGAACTCCGAACCTCCTGGGGAAGTTTAGGAGAACAGTAACCTTTTGAGCTCATTGGCTTGGAGTGAAGTACCATCTTCTGCTTCCCTTGCAGGAGTTGAAAGGGAAGCTGTGGAGGCCTGGAATGTCTCTACCTAGAGAGGGACTGGGCCTGGTGGAAACAGAACTGCTGCCACATAGTCTGGAACATGCTTGAGAGAGGGGTCCTAAATGCCTCCCTTCCCTCCCTGCCTCTATGTCCCCTCCTTTCTTTCTTAATTACATTTTCAGCCTTTCTACACTCTTCTAGACTTTTCAGTAGTGAACCAGCTAAAGGTGAAAGAAAGAGAAACCAGGGGAAGGTCTTGTAATATCTTTTGGGATTTAAGCAAAAAAGGACAAACCCTTTAGGATCTAAAATACTGATCCCCTAGATCAGCCAGTGTCACCAGGGCAGCAATCCCAGACCTAGTCTGGACGAACGGGCAGGGTGACCACTTCCTCTATCTTGGTTCTAGAACTTCTCAGTGTACCCCGTGTTTATGAGTATGCCCACATGTCCCTTGACAAATCGTGAGATGCTGAAGCAGAGAGGGATGTGAGGCCGACTCAGGCATCTAATTCACATGTTGTGCCAGGTGCTAAGCCAGTGCTTGCCAAACTAACTGCAGTGTTTGCAGAAAGAAAAGTCACTGTTCCTAAGAACTTGTCCAGAGAATCCAGTTTCCTAGTTTTCTCTCTGGTGGCAGATTTGTCTGGTGGCAGTTTTGAAGGGAGGATCGGGTGCAGCCAAAGCTGGCTTTAGATGTTGAGGGATGGCCCACATTAAGGTGATGTGCTTTTGAAGCAGCTGCAGGAGGAAGCCAAGAAAACATCCTGGCAAACTTTGCATGCAAAGAGGAGGGCGTGGTGGGAGCCTCTGAAAACCAGACAAGGCAAGGTGACCTTTGGTGTCTACAGAGAGAAGAAGCAGGAAGTGGAGACTGGATGGATGGAGCAAGAGCGTGGAGGGCAGCTGGAGAGGCACGCAGGCATGAACCACACACGTGGGAAAGCCCAAATCGGCCATGCAGGCAAGGGAGGGTGATGCCATACCAATGGGCACGGGGCATCCAGTCCGTCCAGCCCTGGTAACCCCGGCTCCCCTTTCTCTCCTTTAAAACCTCGGTGTCCCTGTTCACAAAACCAACCACGATGATTATTCAGGTCAAGGCTGGCCAGCTCCGATTGTGGAGTGGAGAGGCCCAGTCCTACCCTGGCCAGGATGCAGGACCTTAGAGGCATCTACAGGTAGGGTCTCAATCACAGTTGACTCCCAGCTCCCAAGTTCAATCTTTATGCTCTCTTTGGCTTCCGGGAGGGTTGAGCTTTGAAACATACAACAGGCCCCTCTCCCTTTACAGACTCACTTAAAGTAAATACAGATGAACTTCAACGTTAATGAATCACAATTTTTCAGAACCTTCGAATGGATTGCGAAGGCACTTGAGAAGCCCAGCTGATGTGCCATGGATCATTCCTTATCGGCTTGCTTGGGAAAGCTTCCTGGGGTGTCTGTCTACCTATTTTGATCTGCAGGTTTTAACTGGGTGGCTTATGGGCATTGGGAGACTGTGTATTAAAAGCCCCTTTTCTGGCCTTGTTCTGCCCAGTTGGGGCACAGGTGTCCCTCAGGAGATGCTTGGGTGTCCTGCATCCTGACTGAGTGAGGATTCCAACAGCTTGAGCTGCTAGCCACAGAACTGGCCACAAAACGAAGAAGGCAAATGCATGGCTCACAGATGCTATACTGGCTTCCAAAGCCATCTTGGAGCTAAGATCCAAGGCCTTCTCCCAAATCCCTTTCCTTGGGGTCTCTCCATTTCCACACATCAATTGTTCTGCATCTTCAAAGGAAAGGGATTTAGCCAGAATTATTTGCAGCTGTGGTTTTAGGGCAAAACCAACGGCAGGCAGCATTTCACCGGCCAAATGCAAAGATAAATTTTGGTAGCATCGGTGTCGTTATTTGGTTCTCATCTTAGTTTATTTGCCTTCTTTGTTTCCAGCTTGCAAACTTCAAGGAAGAAAACCAGAACAAGACAAGTGATAAATTTAAACATACCAATGGACAGGGGGCATCTAATCCAGGCGCTCCTTGGTCTCCCTTATCCCCTTTAGGCCCTCTAGAGCCTTTCTTCCCCCTCTCCCCCTGTAAATAATGGTTTAGTCCAAGAAAAAAAAATAACATCAAAACTTTAGGATCATCCATGTGTTAAGGTTAGAGATAGAAAAAGAAAAAATTAAAGTGGGAAAAATAACTTCTCTCTATTAAGATGGTCTCCCCAGTAGGATTTGGGGTCACTACTCATCCCTACCTTTTTAAAAACCAGAGGATTTGGCTAAGGCTGGTGAGGAGGGAAAGGGAAACAGTAGGGCTCTGAGGTAGAGGTGAAGGGAAATGCAGATGGAAGATACTGGTGGCCAGCCTTGCTAATACTGAGCCCAGAGTGGGTCTGTGATGAACAGGGAGACTCACTTCCTTCTCTTTGAGGGTCCATTTTGAGGTCCAAAGACTTTGGCCTCACAACCTGTTCCAACTGGTTTTCATCCCTTTGATATTCTATTAGGAGGCAAGGCGATTTTGTTTCAAGCCCTGGGGTGTATGTGTGTGCATGTGAGTGTGAACAGGGCATCCATAATTGTGTGAAACTACAGGGTTGTGCATGATTGTATGTATGTCTGTGTGCATACATGAGTGTGTGTATGCGCTTGGGCATGTGTATACAAGTGTGAGTGTGTACTTGTGCATATGCATACAAGTACACATGTGTACGTGTGTGTCCAGGGCTCACGAGTGGCCTCTGGTTCTCAGATCTGTCTTCCCATTCTATGCGTGTCTCTGGTCCATCCTGGTCTGAAGCTACAGGCAGCTTATTTGTACGTGGACAAGTTAGTTCAGGAATTCATTTGTTTTTGAAAAGTGTGTTTCTAAACATTGTTTTTCTAAATTGAATCCTATTTTGTATGTGTCGAAGTCACTCTTCATTTTAAGAAAGGCCGTGGAGAATTCTTTGTAATGAATTTGAGTTTGAATTTTCACATATTAGGTTTTCTTATAAAACGGCCAAGTGTGCCCCTGGAGTGCCTTCCTCTATAGGGCGCTTCTCTATGGCAGGCCGATTGATACTTCCACAGTGTCACTCCAGGGCCACAAGATCTTGACGGCAAGTGAAATACTGATGTCAGGGCAGGTTCTGCCTATAACAAGCGGTGTGACTTTGGGAAGTTATTTAACCTTTCTTAGCCTCAGTTTCTTCACCTATAAAATGCAGATAATAACACCTGCCTCAAAACTTTGTTGTGAGGCCTTTGGGCCTATTAAGTGCTTAATAATGGCACATACTATGTGCTCCGTAAATAACAGCTGCTTCATAATGATAACAATAATGATCATTATTTCTTGTTAGCCAGTATGAGGGCCCATCTGCTGCCAGAGATATGGTCTTGTGGTGTCTACTGTGCTCCAGTAATGGAAGGCCAAGGGTTCATTAGAGGGAGGTAAAGGATAAAAATATTTTTGATGGATCTTCGGAAATTATTTCGATTTCTTGATTCCAGAGTTTCTCTGTAATTGGCAATGCATTGTTTTCAGTTTTCTAAAATGTAAATGCTTACTTAGAAAATAACACGTGTTTAAGAGAAAACACACATATGTACATTAGGTGTGCGTGTGTTGGCTCTGAGATACACACACCAACGAGAACATCATAGCATAAATAATTCCCAAACAGTGGACAAGCAAGACAATATGCTATTTGGATAGGAAGCCCCCCCAGTAAACTTTCTCAGGAATGTGGCCCTTCGTTCTGCTTGGGTCAGGCCAGGGTAAAAGTGAGCACAGTTTCCTGAGTTCAGGGGTGGGCAAAGCTCCCTAAGATTGGGGGATTCCAAGTCCCAGATGATTTGCCTGTGGGTAACAGAGGGTTGGCTGGTCCTGACTTTCAGGATGGGTAACTACACTATGGGCATCATGTTCTCGGGGCACAAGAAATGGCTTTAAACTGGGTGCCCTTTGAAGACATTAAAATAGTAGCTGTACCCGCATCCTCCCTGTTCTTACCCCTCAAAGAGTGACACGAAAGGGACCTTGGCAAAGAGAGACTTCTAGCTGGTATGGGAAAAGGGACAAGTATAGTCAAGCAGTAGAAGTTCCTTTAAAAAAATTAATGTGTAAAAAAACTGATATTAGAGGAAATAAATTGAAGCTGGGGGAGTGGGAGGGAAGTGATAAGGGATACAGGATTATTGTAACATAGTGAACAATCTAGGGGGAGAAATATTGAAAGACTAAAGGAAGGAAGAGGCAGGCCCAGGCCAAAAGAGATAGGAGAGGAAGGAGAGGTAAGGAGGCAAGGGGGGGCCTGGGGAAGCAAGATGCGCAGACACACACGCCTACGGCCACACATGTGTGCATGCACACGCACACACGCACACACATGCACACACATATCCCCCGCCCCCCTCGCCCCCGAAGGCGTGTTTCAGAGTGACAGCAGCCTCGCTACATGCACTCAGACCTTTCAGTTGGCTGGCTTGCAGGCACCTCCAACTTAACACCCAATTTTCCTGATGCTCAAATTGCCAAATTCACCCTTTACTCTTTGACTGACTTTTTCATCCTAAAAGTGGCTTCTGGGCCAAATTCACAGGGCTGTGAAGGAATAAGAGTGCTCCTAGTGACAAGGACAGAACACTGTTTTCACTGGCATTTACATCCCCTAAGAAAACTGCCCGTTTGGGGCCCTGGGCCTTGGCTACCACCAGGACCTTCCTCCTTTCAGAGTTTCTCTGTAATTGGCAATGCATTGTTTTCAGTTTTGAACAGGAAAGAATCTCCAAGACTATCTTCTGGTGAGACACTGAGAAGCATCGTTTTATGATTGTGTCTTTGGTCACTGTACTATAGAACAACGGCTTGCGGTGCACCCACCAGAGACTCTCTGATGGGGTCCTCCTAGCATGATGTGCAATAAAGTTTGGGAGTTGTTTTATAGGCAGCCCCCCTCAACACTCTGTGGGGGAAGGGGGCTTTGAGCATCTCCAGCTTCACCTTCACCAGCAACAATGAAGCTCCTTAGACTGTCATCTAAGTCCTTCTGGCTGTTTACCTTGACCAAAATGTCTATATTCTGAGCTTTTAGGCATCAGAAAAAAAACCGTCCATGGCAAAGTGTTGACTCTGCTTGGAACTTTCTTTGTTTTGGAGGCTTTATTTTCAAGACCTCACATCTACCCTCAACATCCTGTTAGTCTGGTGTTACAAAGAGGTCTGAATGAGGAGGCAAGGTGTAGGGGCGACTCTTTCAGGACATTCTGGCATCCTGAGCGTCGAATCTCTTAGAGGGACAGAATGAGCTTGTTCTTTGATTTGAAAACCTGCTCTTTGGATGAAGACAGTTGGAACTTTATGCCATACTCAAAAGAAGGTTCATGAGACTTCACTGCTTTCCGGCCTTTGCTAAGTGACATATTGCTAATTTACATACAGGATGGGGGAAGTGTATAAGGGCTTAGAGAGGGGAATTAAAAAAGAAATATCTTCCCATTGATTCCTGGAGCCTTATTGGCTCATTCAGTGGCCTTGGTTCCTTAAGCACCAGAGCCCCTGGACTCCCACCTCCCTCCATCTCTGACATGGCCACCTGCCTGCCCTGCCTCCACATCTAGAGCAACACAGTCACCACGCAAAGGAATAGTTTTGCAGCCCTTAAATGGCTCAGTGCCTCAAGCCAACTGAAAGAGTCTTCAGTAATAGGTTCAAAAAGTATTAATTGAATATAGTAAAGAAAACCAGAACACTTTAGAAATAAATTAGAAAGAAGGTTAGTATGCCAACTAGGAGGTGGAATGATCAATTTTTTTAGTGGCCTAAATTCTTTGATGCCACAATAATGAAGGTGGGCTTCTCAGCCTGCCTTAATAAGCTGGCACATTTTTGGAAGTAGGTCTTTTAATTCCAGTTTCTGGAGTTGGACTTCTCATGGACAGTTTGGTATAAGCAGCTCTGCCTGCTTCTTCTTGTTTATAGAATATCTGAGACAAACTGATTTGCTTTTGACCAGCTGCCAGGAGAACTTAGGGATACAGACGTGCTCAATAAATACATCTTAACGAAAGAGACTAGAATTGGTGCTAGATATAAGAATACAGATTCTGTCACTTTCTATTCATGAACAAGGTCATCGATGTTCAAAGATAAGCTGGAAGACCTAGGTTTTAGAAGCTACCTGCTCTGCCTCTAACTCTCTGTGGGAATTCAGTACATTTTATCATTGCTCTGGGCCTATTTCTCCATCTGTTCTTGCCCGCTCCTCTTCCACCTCTAAGATCCTTGGATAGTATGACCTGCTAGAAGACGCTTTCGGGCCTCTAGGGGGCGTGCGTCACACTCCGATAACCACTGTGATGAAGCATTAGATGAGACATCCTAGAAAGGAACCCAAAGGTTATCTCTTGGCCAGATGAAGTTAAATGGTCTCTGCTGGACTCAAGTGTGTCATGCGTCATATACATGGCTATTACGTGGCTTTGGGTACTGTGGACATTCGATAACTGCGTCCTGGTGAAGACGGTAGAAACCAAGGGAGGCCAAAGGTCTCGGAAGGCACAAGTCATTTCATCGTCCTGCTGACTCTTTCCATGAGAAATAATGGCTGCAAAAAGGTTGACTGCTTACAATAGCTGTGTGCTTGTTCTCGGAGCTGGAATTTATTTTCTCTTTCACCAGTGGCCTGGGATGCCTGACAAAACTAAGTTTCAAGCAACAGTGGATTTAAAAACATCATTTAGGAGCCTATTAACAGGGCACCATAGAGATTGCTGGGCACGTGACTCCTGTCACTGATGGCCACCGTGGGATTTAGTCTTCCTTTGTCATGTGGAAAAATACATGTTTCAATTTCAGGATCAGGCCCTAGGCTCCCTGTATGACAGGGATTAAGCCTCTCACTATAAAGCCTTTTAATTTACGATGATTGATCAGGAAAAACTGTATTTGCTGTGTTAGGTCAGAAATCCCCACTTGGTCATTCCACCACATCATGAAGACATTAGTAACCAGAGCCAAAGTGCAAGGGGTCAGACTTACCCGGTTTCCTTTGTCCCCGGGTGGTCCATGCAAACCCTGCAATAAATCAGAGAAATGAAGACACGTTAATGAAAAAACACAGAATGGCTGTACAGTCCTTCCTTCCAGGCTCATAAAGCTCTTCCCTGATGCCTAATTCATCAGAGACAGATTTAATTATCCCCATTTTACAGAAGAGGGACAGAAGGGCTCAAGGAACTTGACCTACGGACAAATAATGAGTTATGGGCAAAGCCAAGAGCATGGTTCTGATTTTCTTGCTCTGCAGCCAACATCTTGCATGTGGCTGTGTTCTAGATCACTCGAGCTGAGAAGGGGTGTGTGCTGAGGACACAGTCTGGGCAGAGAACTCTCCTGGCGGGGGGTGGGGTGAGGTGCGGGGGGGAGTGGGGCGGTGTTTACATGGCTCTCCTGCCAGGCTCTTGCTAGGAAAAATGACTGTAAATCTCCCCAGACCCTCTTTGCAAGGTGTCTTCAGCTAAGGGAATGAACATAGGCTAGGGCTGCCAACTTAGCCAGAGCAAAGCCTCCTGGGCAGCCAACATGGAATTGGCAAACAGATCTACATTAAGTGGGTGGGAAACAAAATTCTGGTTCTCTTAAGCAATCAACTTTTCTAACAATGCAATGGGAACATCTGCTGTGATTGGGAAGCCAGTCCCTTGGGAAAGCTGATCCTCTCATGAAGTGTGTTCTTTCATCATAGTGGTCTGGATTTGATTCCCGCTCCCCCTCACCCCCGGCCTTGAGGGCAGAGGCTATGGCATATTCATCTGTGAGACCCCCCACTGCACTGAATGCAGAGGCTTGTAGTGGAAGGGGCTCATGATATTTTTTCGACATCCCATCAGATGATCCACACGGCTTAAGACCTGGTCCCTTAACAGGGGCCATGTGTCCCAAGGTTCACCTTGAGCAGTGCCCAGCAGGAACATTCTAGTGCATTGACCAGTTGACTGTTGGCAGCTTCCTCTGTCATAGAAATGAGAATTCTTCCTTGGCTCTAAATTTTTTGCCGCAGGCTCTGGGTATTGTTTTGACAGTGTTTGGGGTAGTGGAATGGGGTGGGTGAGGAGAAACCTCTGACCCCACGAGACTTACAGGAAGCCCAGCTGCTCCCGTTGGTCCTGTCATCCCAGGGTCACCTTTGCTGCCCTGAAACAGGAGAAAGAAGCCCATGAGCCCCCCCGATGTAATAACAACTTTCCGTCAATTGTTTTCTGTTTTAAACCTGGAACACCTCTCTAGGTCCCTTGAAGAGCCCTCCAGGAAGCAAAGGCTAAACGGAAGATTGGGGTGACTGGTGTGGACTCTATCCTAGGAGGAGGTGACTGGTGTGGACTCTATCCTAAGAGGGGGCTTGGAGGCCCCTCACTTTCCCTCTAGTAAAGCCTATCCTCCAAGGTTCTTCAGAAGGACGAGGCAGTGACCTGGGGGTACTGGCTGGCCAGAGGCAGAAGCAGAAGCAGGGGAGGAGATCAATGGGAGGAAACAGGCATGGACGTGAAGGCAGAGAAGAGAGAAAGGGAAAAGAGAGAGAGCTGTGATTTCTTCTTTGAAGCTGCAAGTGTCACCCCTCAGAGCAACCACCCTGGTTGGACGAAGAGGCTTGCTCCATCTAGGAGGAATGGATGAAGGCTCATGTAGTGACCCTGTGGGTCGCAGTGCCAGGGCTGAGGACCTGAGGCTGAGGAGGGTCGCCCAGGCTCCCTGGTCACGGAGCACTCACCCTCTCGCCCTTTGGTCCCGCAGGGCCTGGAACTCCAATTGGTCCTGGAGTACCCTGGGGGGAGGTGAAAGAAAGCAGAGGTGAAGGTCCTGATGCTGGGGGGAACCTGGGGAGCACCCCCCCTTACTCCTGGAGAGGATAAAGGTCCAGAGGCCCAGTTTTCAGGGTTGGCGAGGCCAGGCTCATTCAGGGCAGTCCTTCGACTGGGCTGTGTTCCTGTTTGGCTTTGGGGGCCTTGGGGAA
>NW_006438113.1:13824360-13825260 GCF_000325575.1 Pteropus alecto
CCCTTTCACTTCACAACCAAGCTTGCCAAGGCTGAAAACGGTAGGAGAACGGTTGCTCAATTTGTTCCCAGAAGCACTTAGGAGGGAGTTGACACCATCCCGGGGCTGGGGCCCAGGGGCTGGCACCCCTTTTCTGTCACAGCTCTACATGCAGCGGGAAGGTCTTCATGCCACAGAGACCAATGCAGATGCACACACAGAGGCAGGCGTGGGAAGGTCATTCAGCCACCGCCCACCCCACCGCCCTCATAGCAAGGCTCCCGCCTGGCCTTTAGCCTCTGGCCAGACTTGTTCCTACTCCCAGGCCCTATGGACAGACCGGGTTAGAGAGTGAATTAGTATGCCTCAGATGTCTGCTGACACTGGCCTGGCAGGGAGGTGTGTCATAAGCGCTGCTCATTCAGGGCTGTGGGGAGTTGGAACAGCGGGAGCTCGGGGAGCTGTGTTGCTTAGAAATGGAACAGGGCTTGCCATGGTATAATTAAACATCTTCTCCAGTTTCTCAATTTACAGCCCAAGTAGGGGAGTCTATTTCAGAGCTTCCTATTGCTCTGCCTCACGTTTGTATTTCCTGCTCAGTCATGAGAATGTGGGGCTGGGCCTATGGGCAGTTCTTGGTGTTCCAGATTATAGCTGTGAAAAACAGGGCAGGAGCAAATGGGGAAATGCTGGTTTTATGTACACAGAAAAAAAAAAAAGAGAAGAACAGTAAGGTTCTTGGCACTCCCTTTGCAGCTACAACGGAAGAAGGAAAGCCGTGGGCATCTGTGACAAGAACACGTCAAAGATGAAAGAGGCCGGGTCAGAGTAATGGTTCATAACAGGGCTCTGGAGTCCCCAGCGGCCTCAAGTTCTGCCTCGAAGGCTTACGAACTCTGAGATACTGGGGAAGTTTTTTTG
>NW_006438113.1:13825307-13825786 GCF_000325575.1 Pteropus alecto
TAAGATTTTTATACTGATTTTATGACAAAATAAAACCTCAGGTCCAAGGGGACAGAATACATGAATTTGTACTGCTCCCCTCTGTCCAACATGAATAGAGTAAGTAGTAAAGAGGAAAGTCTTGGTTTCTCAGATCAACCCCCTAGCTCTGACCTGACTGGTCGAAAAAGTGTGCTCGGAACGAGGAGTATGGAAAGAGAGGGACTGTGGTGGAGGAGCAAAGCTGTAATAATGCTTAGAAAATGAGTATGTTATGTTCTCGTGAGACTCTATAATTTCAACCCCGTAAACGTAGAGCGGGGAGGGGCCCCGGGAAGGCCTGTTGCTGCCATGTTTTGACATCTCCCCCTACTCTGTGTGCACGTCCTCCCCTCCACAAGTGAACCATGCAAACTCTTGTCTTCCCCCGAGTGTCACTCCAGCCAGCTCATTAGAACCTCATCTTCTGGGCAGACCATGAATCCGTGGCCTCAAAAGTG
>NW_006438113.1:13827083-13836656 GCF_000325575.1 Pteropus alecto
TCCAGGGAAAACACAAAGTGAATTCATGGAGAGGTATCTGGAACCTGAGCTAGTGCATCCTTCCCAGGACCAGCCTCACTGGGAAAGGACAAGCTGGAGGGTGGGGCTCCGGTGAGAGTGGTCTTCTCAGCATATTTTGCCTACCTGTGGAGACTAGGCCACATTGGGGGGACTCTGAGAGGCTCAGCACTGAGTTACAGCATCCAGCTTAGAAACCTGGGTAGATGCTGGCCCATTTCTACTTCTGCTGGGTAGGAGGAGTTGGACCTTAAACGATAATACCAACGATGCCTGACCTTTCTCTGGACCTTCACAGTTTGCAAAGCTCAACGCAAATTCAATCCATTCATATTATCCCAGACAAGGGCTCTTTTATAGAAAAAGGTTTGGGGGCACTGACTGGGACAGAGGTCTAAGGCCATGTATCCCCTGAAGTGAACTGGCTGGCAGGTGGGATGCTCTTAAGACCCACTTGGTACACAGCATACAGTGACATATGTGCTGGGAGTGGGAGCTCTTCTCCAGCATTGGGCTATAAAGCTGCCCCTGTGACCTTGGAGAACCAGGGGAAAATTATTTAATGGTTACAATGTGATGAGCCAGAGAGAAGGCAGCGGAACACTCTAGCCCAGTCAGGACTGAGTTCTTGAAAACTGCTTCCAATCGAGCCTCAGAAATGAGCCTAGGCCTCAGGATTTTAAAGGTTGGGGAATGCCCCCAGGAAAGGAGGGCAGCGAGCTGCTTCTTCTTGGGGAAGGGATATTGGGTAGTAGGATCCTACAGGACCTCACTTCTCAGTTTAAACCCACATAATTCTGGAATGATCTTGATACATAGTCTAGAGAGCTATGATTCTCAGCCCCAGCTGCAACATCAGAATTTCCTGGTGCTAATGTAGAATAATACAGATGCTCAACTCAACAAGAGTCTCCAAGAGTGAGGCCAGAATAATGGCAAGTTAGAAGAGTTCCAGGTGACTCCAATGTGTAGCCAGTGTTGAGAACCACTTCTGTAGGGCAAACAAGAAGTCAATAGGATGTGCCTGGAAAAACAGGCCTCTAGTATATGGAATAAAATATTGAGGTAAAGCCTAAAAACAGAACTTTAGCTAACTGTTCATAAACTTTGTCTATGCAGCATGAACACTGATTTATTTTGAGAGGTCTAGAGCAGAGGACACAAACTGGAAAAAAAAAAAGAGAAGAACAGTAAGGTTCTTGGCACTCCCTTTGCAGCTACAACGGAAGAAGGAAAGCCGTGGGCATCTGTGACAAGAACACGTCAAAGCTGAAAGAGGCCGGGTCAGAGTAATGGTTCATAACAGGGCTCTGGAGTCCCCAGCGGCCTCAAGTTCTGCCTCGAAGGCTTACGAACTCTGAGATACTGGGGAAGTTTCTTGGCCCCTCTGAGGGTCAGTTTTCCCACCTGTAAAATGGGGATGATCACATGAGTGCTGCCTCTCAAACTGCTGCTAGGTTAAAATGGATGGATGGATGTCATGCATTTGGTGCCTTAGGAAGTGCCCAGTAAATGTTAGTATTGGCAGGGCAGGATTATTTTTCCCATAACAATTTTCCTTTAAGATTATGATACTGATTTTATGACAAAATAAAACCTCAGGTCCAAGGGGACAGAATACATGAATTTGTACTGCTCCCCTCTGTCCAACATGAATAGAGTAAGTAGTAAAGAGGAAAGTCTTGGTTTCTCAGATCAACCCCCTAGCTCTGACTGGTCACCTGGAAAAAGTGTGCTCGGAACGAGGAGTATGGAAAGAGAGGGACTGTGGTGGAGGAGCAAAGCTGTAATAATGCTTAGAAAATGAGTATGTTCTCCATATGTGAGACTCTATAATTTCAACGCCGTAAACGTAGAGAGGGGAGGGGCCCCGGGAAGGCCTGTTGCTGCCATGCTTTGACATCTCCCCCTACTCTGTGTGCACGTCCTCCCCTCCACAAGTGAACCATGCAAACTCTTGTCTTCCCCCGAGTGTCACTCCAGCCAGCTCATTAGAACCTCATCTTCTGGGCAGACCATGTATCCGTGGCCTCAAAAGTGTCCTGCAAGGGCGGAGCTGGGACTTGCTGGCTGGAAGCGGCTGGACACACATACGGCTCTGGTTATAGCTCCCAAGGAGGAAAGTCCAGACTCCTGGCCCTGTTGGCTAGTGATCTCAACACCCTGGGAAGGCACAGGCTTCACCTGGGAGTGCCACTGCCCTGAAGACCTAATGGGGTACCGTGGGAGGAGGACTGGAAGGTAGAGAGGAGGGATGTTTTTTCTGATGCTTCAGTTGTTTGTCACAAGAAGGGCCAGGTGCTTTGCAGTCATGAGTAGGTGATGCCTGTTTTCTGAAATCAGGAAGAACAAAGAAAGAGGGGACTCAAGTGTCCCTCAATTTGCTCTGTATAAACCCCCTTGTTGGGTGGGGTGACTGGTGCAACAGGAAGTGAAAGGTGTGGTTGTAACACGCCCACAGAACACTGAGCTGGGACTGGCCTGTGTGCTCCTAGATGCTACATCTGCCTTCACCTGTCCATGCTGTCCCCACCCCCATACACACCAGACTGGTGGCTGCATAGGACTAAGAAGCCCCTGTGGGCAGACAGGAGATGGACAGAGCTCACGGTATGAAGACAACACAGCATGACGGGCACATACAGACACTGTTGTGTTTGGTAGGAATGAATTATGGCCCAAACTCCCAGGGCTGGGCTCTCAGGCTGAACCGAGCATTCGTTTAGGAACAGAGTCTGTGCTGCTTGAGTGGAAATCCCACTCCATATCCAGTAGTCTAGACATTCAAATTTGAGGACCCTGGGTGCATACTATAAGGATTCAGAAGAAGGCCAGCCATCTTTGGTCAAGAGGCCAGAATAAGCACTTCTGAACTGAGCACAGATGGTGCCTTTCTGGTGTCAGTGGTGGGGTAAAGCATGACTCACTGGGAAAGCGAGGCCACAGTGGGACAGACGAGAGGAATCACAGGCCAGGGCTGGGGTGGGGTAGGGTGAAAGGTAATGGAGAAGTGACACTCACCGGTGGCCCAGGCCTGCCGTCCAAACCTGAAGCTCCCTGGACAAAGGGAATAGTTTGACCAAAAGAAGGGGAAGGGAGGAACGGGAGGGAGAAAAAGGGACCAGGGAGGGAAGAGGTGAGTGAAGCAGTGACTCTGGACAGACATAAATGCTGGTAATCAAACAAAACGGGAGAAGTAAGCTTGGGAGGACAGGTAATGGTATTCACATGGAAACCAACAAAAACATGGAGACACTGAATGCAGTGTGGCTGACTGCTGAGCAAGCTGGATGGAGATCAGTGCACATGGCTGTTCTGATCCTCTCTGTCCTTGTTCCCCTCTCTCCTTTTATCCCCTTTCAGAAATCCCTCTCCCAAGGGGTTGCAGTGATCCAGGGAAAGGGACACAAAGTGAATTCATGGAGAGGTATCTGGAACCTGAGCTAGTGCATCCTTCCCAGGACCAGCCTCACTGGGAAAGGACAAGCTGGAGGGTGGGGCTCCGGTGAGAGTGGTCTTCTCAGCATATTTTGCCTACCTGTGGAGACTAGGCCACATTGGGGGGACTCTGAGAGGCTCAGCACTGAGTTACAGCATCCAGCTTAGAAACCTGGGTAGATGCTGGCCCATTTCTACTTCTGCTGGGTAGGAGGAGTTGGACCTTAAACGATAATACCAACGATGCCTGACCTTTCTCTGGACCTTCACAGTTTGCAAAGCTCAACGCAAATTCAATCCATTCATATTATCCCAGACAAGGGCTCTTTTATAGAAAAAGGTTTGGGGGCACTGACTGGGACAGAGGTCTAAGGCCATGTATCCCCTGAAGTGAACTGGCTGGCAGGTGGGATGCTCTTAAGACCCACTTGGTACACAGCATACAGTGACATATGTGCTGGGAGTGGGAGCTCTTCTCCAGCGTTGGGCTATAAAGCTGCCCCTGTGACCTTGGAGAACCAGGGGAAAATTATTTAATGGTTACAATGTGATGAGCCAGAGAGAAGGCAGCGGAACACTCTAGCCCAGTCAGGACTGAGTTCTTGAAAAGTGCTTCCAATCGAGCCTCAGAAATGAGCCTAGGCCTCAGGATTTTAAAGGTTGGGGAATGCCCCCAGGAAAGGAGGGCAGCGAGCTGCTTCTTCTTGGGGAAGGAGTATTGGGTAGTAGGATCCTACAGGACCTCACTTCTCAGTTTTAAACCCACATAATTCTGGAATGATCTTGATACATAGTCTAGAGAGCTATGATTCTCAGCCCCAGCTGCAACATCAGAATTTCCTGGTGCTAATGTAGAATAATACAGATGCTCAACTCAACAAGAGTCTCCAAGAGTGAGGCCAGAATAATGGCAAGTTAGAAGAGTTCCAGGTGACTCCAATGTGTAGCCAGTGTTGAGAACCACTTCTGTAGGGCAAACAAGAAGTCAATAGGATGTGCCTGGAAAAACAGGCCTCTAGTATATGGAATAAAATATTGAGGTAAAGCCTAAAAACAGAACTTTAGCTAACTGTTCATAAACTTTGTCTATGCAGCATGAACACTGATTTATTTTGAGAGGTCTAGAGCAGAGGACACAAACTGGAGGTTTTTAGGCCCTATGTGGGCCACTAACATATTTTGTACGGTTGGCAGTGTTGCAAGTAATTTTGATTTAATGTCAGAAGACGGAGAGATTTCATGTAAAATGCCAAATGTCCCGCTTCCTTTGAAAAATTAGAAGATCCAAATGTATTGGACCTTCATTCTCCCAAGGCAACAGTCAGCTGAACTGAGAAGGGCTGTTTTCCTTAAGAAGGGACACATGTTCTCTGTGGTGCCACAGTCCCCACCACTCCCTCTTGGCTCTCTGAAGTCCATGTTAATTGCCATTTATGAATTGGCTTGGTCCCTTGATTTCTTAAGCTAGCAAAAGTATTTCTTGTCACCCATGTCTCTATTAAAAGTAGAAAAAGTAAAGATAGACTGGGTACTTTGTTTTTCCTCTGGCATTACCTGTTTGGTCTCTGTGCCATTTGCACTTCAACCTGACCGAATTCTCCAGGTTTACTAGGGTTGTTGGGGCCATGGAGGTGGAAAAGGAGCGATTTGTGGTTGAGTGGGGGCAGGAAGGCTCTATAATAGTAAGGAGGACTTAATCATTCCAGACACAATTTAAGACATGGGAAAATGTCTGCTAAAGTCATCAGTTTTCTGTAGTCTGCCAAGCGAATCAGCTTCTTAAACGTTCCTACATTTGATGCACTAATGAGGGTGCAGTCATACCTTTTGCTCTGGCTTTTTGGTTGCTGTGATTACATTAACCAGACCTTCAGGCTCTGCCAAGCTGGGGTAATTGGCCTTCCCATTGTTCCCCTGCTCTTTATGGCTTCCTGGGGTGGAAACTGGCCTGGTGCCTGGGACAGAGGAAGCCCCAGTGGCTGGAAAGAGCCCCTCAGTGGAGGAGCAGCCTCTGGCCCAGCCTGGTCACCAACTTCATGTGTGACCTCAAGTGACTCACTTTCTTTTCTGGGTCCATCAGTAAAACGATTAGATGGTTCACTGAAATCCCTTCCGGCTTTTGAAAAACAAACCAAAAGGAGTGCCAACCTCACTGGGGTGTGAGGGAAGATGGAGCCCAGGGTGGTGGGATGTGCTCAGCTGGACAAGGTGACCAGGCCATCAGCCCACTGAAACTTGGGGGAAAAATATTTGCTCAGCCCAGTCCCCACATCTGGAAAGGCCTTCTGAGCAGCCCCCGGCCCTACCCTGAGGCCTGTAGCCCTGGGCAGGCAGAGATAAGAGATCTCAGAGAACCGAGATCTAAGTGGCCTTAGCCAGTGGGGACCAGGGAATCTGACTTTTTATAAGCTTTTTGCAGTGGCCAGTGCTCTAGAGCAGAGAGCAGGGGTCCTCTTGGGGTCCCTCTGGGAAAACAGAAGAGAGATGGAGCAGGCTCCACTGTCTCATTGCTCCCAAGTCATCCAAGCATGGCCCCCGTAAGGGCAAACTCTGATTGCCTCTGAACTGGGCACATGTAGAGCCTGAGGCTGTTTTCAGGCCTCCTCTGGCTCTCCAACTGGGTGCTCTTTGGGGTCAGGGACCCTGTCTTATTCATTTTTGCATTCCCCTGCATCTAGGCCAGGGCCTGGCCCAGAGGAGGCCTCAGTACGAGAATTAGAGCCTATCATCTTGCCCAGGTGGGAAAGCAAAACCACACAAAAGCTCTAGAATGCTCAGAACTTTAGAACCTTGAGTCTTCCAGAGGCCGTCTCCTGGGGCCCTCCCCAGCATCTTGTCAGGACCACCAGGCTGGGTCTTGCTGGGTCCACGGTACTTACGGGTAATCCCAAAGGACCTCGGTCTCCTTTTTCTCCTTGGACACCCTTCTCTCCTTTTGCTCCATCTTGTCCTGCTTCCCCCTGAGAAAAGGGAGATGGAGGAGATCACAGAAGGGCATGTCTCACACAACTCATTCTTCCATTTTGATGTCCTGGAAATGGGAGCGGGTATAGGGGAGGAGGCAGGTAGAGGAGGGAGGAGGTGAAGGTAGCTGGCCAAGGGGTAGCAGGCTGGGGACTCCAAGAATCCCTGAATTTTAGCTTCGCTCTGCCTCAGCTTGAGTCTCTTGTATCCCTGTAGCAACTTAGAGGTCCCCAAAGGGAAAAGAGATGGTGGCATAGACAAAAACCCACAGGACAGTTCCACGTCAGGCTTTGGCATAGTTGGCTCTTTGCATGGCAGGAAAACTGGGACCCTGCAGAGACTGGTGGCAGATGCCTGAAATGGCACCACTGGAGCTCTGAACTTCCAAACTAACAGGAAGAAAAAACTGCCCAATAGTCCCTTGAAGAATGTTAGGGCAAGAGACAAGAGCCATTGTCATGCTAGCAGCCTCCATACCCTCTGATCCATTTGAAATGCTTTCAGGGGGATATTGGGAGGGCCCCAGTTCAGAGTCCAGTGGGCTTGGTTTCCAGGAAGGGTTTCATGCCATGCTGCTCTCTGTCTCCCACCTATACTTCGGGGGCAGGTTACATGGGAAAGGATTTTTTCATTTGCTAAGCATCTAACCTGTTACTCTGTAGGGTCAACTGATGAATGGGAAAATTCTAAATCTAAAACCTGCCCAGTGTCAGTGATGGACTTCATTCTGTCCTTATCATACCACACGGGCCAATGTGTCACATGATTTCATTTAGGGAAGGGGTCAGCTGGGCCACCCACCTCTGAAGCACTTTCTCTCATCTCTGCCCTGGCTGACGCAGTCCCCTTCCCCGCTACCTCACCCAGCACCTGCCACATGACTTCTTCTTACCTTTGGTCCAGGAATACCTTGGAGGCCCTGTATTAGGAATCAAAACAGAGTGCCTTAGAATTGCATTTCTGGTTAAGTCAAAAAATTCTTGCCTACAGGTTAGGCCACAAAAGAGCAAGGGCTTGGGATGCAGAGCCTGGCCTGGGGTCCCAGTCCAGGGGAAGTAGAGGGAATACAAAGAGGGGTAGTGCTTAGGGTTCCGTGGGATAGGGTCTGAGCCAGGCTTTCCCAGCCAGGGGCTGACAGAGAGTCTTTCTGCGGCCCTCACGGCTGACCCAGGGTATCATGAAAGGAAGACTCAGAGGAAACACAGCAAAAGTTGAATAAATTAATAGATGCAAAGTGCTTAAAGACGTATCTGGCACATAGAAAGTTACAATAAATGTTGGCTACTATCATTATTATTACTAATTCTACCAATGACAGTGGGTGACACAGTGCCACAGGAACCATGAACCCCGCAAAGGCAAGGACCAGCATTTATTTGTTTAAGATGTTTGGGAGCCCTCTAGGTGCAATGCAAAAGGGTTCCTTTAAAAGCTTTATCTTAGCACTGGTGCCCATGGAAAGGCCCATCCAGTGGGGCTGGTTTTAAATGGGTCACTTTCTATTTTAATCTTGCTCTTCTTGCTGGCTGCTTAGCAGGAAGAAAGGAGAGGAGGAGTAGATGTCTGATGGCAAAGAGCGGAGCTTAGTGACAGAGCGATTCTTGCAGGGCTGTGGGACCAGACCCCTGGGCTGCCATGCCCATCAACTGTTTTCCGGATGATGGGCAATGTCCAGGCTTCTCTGTGTCACTGAAATGGTGCTTGTTTAACATGGGAAAAGGAGTAGGGAGGGGTTTTTGGATGAGAAAATCCCACCCTGGGAGGAGGAGGTGACAGTGACCTAAAACTGAGGTTGAGCCTAGTGACTACCATGGGGAGGGGACATTAAACACCCAATCACAGTGGACTAAAACACTGACAAGCTCTCCAAACTTACCGGAGTTCCAGGAGGCCCCTCTGGCCCTGGCAGCCCAGGAACCTAGAAGCCAAAGGGAGACAGTTAGCCCACCCCTATTATACTCTAAGTGGTCTTACCTTCTGACATGGCCCAGGTCTGGCTGGGCACTACCAGGCCGGAAGACAGAACTGCCCAGCAGTCTCCCAAAAGAAGGCTCAGAATGCATCACAAACTCATAGCAACTCATTAGCCTTTACAATGTTGGAAAAAAAAAGATATTGCCAGGAAATGTCCTATTCTCCCAGATTTCTTTTTGAAAAAACCAGGAAATCCAGCAACGCTAGGTTGTAGTCCATGCACAGTGACAACTGCCTGGAGCTGAGTGAGAGCTTTCCCTTCCAGGTGAAGAGATCTGCAGTTTACCCCAGTCCCAGTCACTCCCTATTGTCTTTAACCTGGACCTTTGTGCTCATTTGTTGTTCGCCTGGCCCTTGCAGTCATTTGAATTTGAGACCTTTGGCTTAGAGGAGCAGATGGCTATCTGGAATGGGGAGGGGCTGAGATATTGCTGAAGAATATTCCTCAAGTCCACCTAGGTTGGTAATGGAGACTGCTGGTCTCTGTTTCCTCTGAGGGCAGGTTAAAGTAGAAGAGATTTGAACTGGAGAGTGAGCACGGGGAACCCATGGCAATTTTCCTCTCTATGAAGGAGGATGTTCATTGCAGATTCTGTCTCTGATAAAGATGGAGATCCATCTGTCTACAGTCAGCCATTCAAGAGGCAGGAAAGAGACCAGACTGCTCCTCTCTGAGCTGGTCACCCCGATGCAGGTCAGGGCAAATCCCTCCTCTTCCCAAGTGGGGACTCAAGTCCTGCACTGAGAGAGGGAGGGTCTTTGACTGTGCGCTGGAAGGAATTCAAGTGCATGCCAGAGTTAGAGACAAAAGGAAAGTTTATTAGAGAAGGAATAATGCTCCACAGACAGAGCATGGTCTCCTCTCAGAGACAGAGAATGGAACAACGAGAGAGGCCCTCAGTATTGGGGAATTCAATTTACATGTTCTTCTTTGTTTCTATGAATTACTGTTTAAAGACTTTGTTTACCTACTTTCTTTTGATGGTATGGATATGTAGCTTGAAAGATGGATATGCAGCCTAAAAGGCATGCTAGCAATCCCAGCCTTTGATCTATAGGTTCCTTATGGTCTGGCCTCAGGGAATGAATGGTTGGGTTTATTTTGTGTGGGGTACAGCTTAAAGACAGTTTTCCTGTTTTCCTTTCATGGCGTGGGTAAATCGTTTGTTAGTAATCCCA
>NW_006438113.1:13836688-13846723 GCF_000325575.1 Pteropus alecto
GTTCTGTGGTCTGGCAGCAGCACATGGCAGGCTGTGAATACAACTTGTCAATTTATGTAGTTCTCATGCCTCTTCCCTATATCAACCCCACTTTGGTTTCAGGGCTTTTTCTGCCTTTCCAGGGATAGAATCCCCTGGAGTGTGGCCAGGCAGGGAACTTCTGCCAGGCCACCATAGAGGGAGCCCCTGTACTGGCCAGATAGGGACCCCTAACATCCCTTGGAGCGGTGGAACTTTCAACTCCATCATACAGTCTCCTTGCAAAGAACTCAATTTTTGGAAATTCTACTTTAAAAAAAAATCACTGTTTTTTTTCTTCTTATAAATAAGTAATTCATGTATCCTGATTGTAGTGTTAGATATACAAACTTATACGTGTATTAAAATTCACAGAAGCATACACACTCCCCCAAAAGTCAATGTTACTATATAATTTAAAAAACAGAAAAAATTTAAAGTAATACACATCCATTAAAATATTTTACAAATTAAAAAGAATTGAAAGAAGGAAAAAGATTAAATATGTGAGTACTGCATATATATATATGTATATATATAATTTGAATCTCTGCTCTTTTTCATTTAACACAAAATCCATTTTTCCATTTTTTTTGTATGTTACCCACAGCCTCCTTTTAATGTCAATGTGCTATACACTGAGTGGGAGGAAAATGGGTTACTAGCTAGCCAGGATTTGGAGCAGTGCTTGGCACAAGGAACGCTCTCCAACGTGGGGACTATTATTACCATCAGTATTATTACCATAAGTTATTTAATCATTTCCTTCTTGTCAGAAATGTAGGCTGTTTCTAATTTTTACTTTAAATACATCCGGAAAGAACATTTTTGGGTATAATGCTTTTCCTGAATTTTGGAGTGTTTCTTTAGGAGGTTATCCATCTCCAAATAAGTAACATACATGTTATATAATCATGTCTGTCTCTCTAAATGTACACAGGGCTTGGTGACACTGAAGATGACAGGAGCCAGGGGACTTCTCTGGAGACTGAAGCTTGGTGGTCTCTCTATTAGTTCTGTAAGGTGATGTCTGGGTGGCCCAGGCCCTCCTACCAGTCTCTTCCTCATGTACCTTTGACCTCTGCTGCTTTCCTGGCTCTTTCTCCTGAGCCTAGAAATATGTTCGATTCTGTCCTATCTTATGAGAATCTGGCCTCCATCCTGACTGCCTCTCACTCCACCGTCCTCTCCTCTTCCCTTTACCAACACACTTCTCAAAAGAATAAGGCCTCTTTCTGGAAAGCCTACCTCTGGAGCTTCTGGGCAAACTCCTATAATGTCTTCAAGACCCTGTTCAAATGACTCATCTTCTAGGGTGTTCACTCAACTCCCTGATCTGCTACTATTCTAGTGCCCACTACTGGGGACTGTTTGCTGCACAGGGACAGTTCTGTTTATTCTCCTGTCTCCAAGCTCTAGCACCCGGATTGAAACATGGCCGGTGCTTAATGAATGCTGTTGAGGAACTTGATTATGGGGACACTGCGGAGCAGACTAGAGGCTCCATGGATGACCCACTGTGGTGTTCAGTAAACGTTTAGCTTCTTGCCCCATCCCTAAGTCAGACAGTTGTGAGTTTCATTCTAGAGCCCAGAAATGCTGTGCATGCTGGAGAGACTGTGGTGTGATGAGGTTCCTGTCAAATATTCCCCCTGACACAAAAGGCAGAGCAGGCACCACCTACCTCTACTCCTGGGTCACCCTTCTCCCCGGGTTCTCCTTTTTCTCCCTGTGGGTACAAAACACCATGGCATGGATGCCGGCACTCGGGGTAGCCTGGGACAGACACACTCTTAAGTCTTTTAAAACCAAGCCAAGACTAGACTAGGCTTAGGTGTTGGCAAGGAACACCCCTGAGGCTGCGGAAGTGGTCAGCCTGAAGGACGAAGATGGGGCAGGGAACCTGTGATCACCGCCTTTAAGAAGCTAAGGTTCCAGTGTGTGGGAGAAGAGGCTGATATTCTGTATGGGTCCTTTGGGGCACAGGCCCTAGGGCAGACCTGTGACTTGTTTCTAACCAATAGAATATGACAGATGGCAAAGGTGTTAGGATGTCACTTGTCGATTATGTTACAAGCTTATGTTACAAATTATATCATATATGTGGTATACAAATGATAAAATATAACATACTAAGCTTATGTTACAAATATGTTACACACGGAGCTCTGTCTTGCTAACATACTGACAGACACCTTGGCCTTGAAGAAGCAAGCTGCTATAATGTGAACAGCCTACTGTGGGGAAGGCCTGTGGCAGGAAACTGTGGACAGCCTCTAGGAGCTAAGGAACTCAATCCTACCATAGCAGAGAACTGAATTACATCAATAACAGCTAACCTGGAAGAGGACCACAGCCCTAGGTGAGAACGCAGCCAGCTGACATCCTGACTGCAGCCTCATGAGGCCTTGAGGCAGAGGGCCCAGTTGAGATGTGCCTGGACTTCTGACCCACAAAAATTGTGACATCATAAGTGCATATTGTTTTAAGCTGCTAAATTTGCGGTGGTTTCTTAAGCAGCTACAGAAAATAAATACGGCTCCAGAGGCAGAGCGAGGGCCAGTGAGGGGATGTGGATGAAGGAGCTTGCAAACCACATCTGGGAGCACTCCCTCCAGCTTGGAGATGCCTTACGAAGGAGGGGACGTGTCGGGAGGCAGTGAGCTGCTTCCTGTTCTGGTTGAGTGAGGCAGCCACAGTTAGTGGCTGCCGAGGGATTCCTGCACTGGGTCAGAGGTGGAACTAGTTGACCTCTGAGTTCTTCCTTCACAGAAGAGAAGAGTTCTGAGTCCAAGATTCTACTGTATTGGAGCCTAAAGACTGAGGCCACCATGCTGTTTGCTGGGGCAACTGGACTCCCGTTTATACTTAACCGCCCCTCAGAAAGCAGGCTGGGGGTTAGTGCAGCCTCACTGCAGTGCCAGGCACCCACTAGGCTGCTGATCGCAGGGAGGGGCACCCTGCTCATGTGCCCTCGTCCACAGCTGCCTGCTGATAACCTGGATACCCAGCCCCCTCGCCTTACTGTAAATCCCGGGAGCCCGATTGGGCCAGGCAATCCTGTTGCTCCGGGTCTCCCTTGGCCACCTGGTTCTCCTTTCTCCCCAGTTGGGCCATCTAGACCCTAAGGACCGACAAAGATCTCTGTTAGTCAAGTGCAAGGCTGTTACACTGAGTGTCTGTGACCAAATGTGGCATGCACTCATAGCTCCCTTCCTCCAAGGGCAGGTGTCTCGGATGGTGACCATTTCACAGATAGAAACCACTGAGGCCCAGAGAAGGCTCCCAGGTCAAGGCAGTGGCCTAGCTGGAGTGGGCTAAGACTCCTTTTTTTGTATAAGCAACCTCTCCTGGGTCGAGGGCTTCTGCCTGCTTTTCTAAGGGAAAAGTATCCAGGGAAGGCATTTTTATGCCTATTTTAGAGATGAGGGAACTGAGGCTCGGCCAGGCTCAGTGACTTTCTTAAAGACACAGACAGGATATGACAGAACAGGACCCAGCTCTCTTGAGGTGGGAAACTGGCCTTAAGTAGATGGCTTGAGGGGAAACCAGATGAATTCCCTGCCCCCAACTCCTGGCTCCGGGTTTGCAGTCCAGGCCATGGCTGGCCAGCGTCATGCTGGAGGTGATGCATGCGGAAGGGGAAAATCAGGCCCAGCCAGCCCTGGCACTCACCGGTGGGCCCGCCTGTCCCGACTCCCCTTTCTCTCCCTTTTCTCCCAGGCTCCCTGGGTGTCCGTCTTCTCCCTTTATTCCCGCAGGCCCAGGCTTTCCTGGGGGGCCTTGAGGGCCAGGAGGGCCCATGTCTCCTGGTTTGCCTCGAGGTCCCTTTAGAAAAAATCAACAACACGTATTAGATACACTAACAAAGAAAACAGGAGAGAGAACACAGAGGAATGGGTGGCCGACAGGACTTGGTTGGCTCTTCAGTGCTTGGCTGTCCAGCTCTCTGTGGGAATCCAAGGGGCCCTCGGCCGCCAGCTCCAGCCCATCCCAGTGTGGGTCTGCTGGCTCCTTCAGGGCCAGCACTGTGGGGCTCAGCAGGGTTTCTGCAGGGTGGGCCTCTCCTCCCCTCTCCTCCCCTCCCCTCCCCTCCCCTCCTCTTGTGCCAGTGACCTTTACATTTATTTCATTCTGGAGTGTACCACAGCTGTGTCTGCCCGAGGGGGGGCAGTCCCTTCCCTTCTCCCTTCCCCACAAGGCGCACACCTGGGCTTCTTCCTGAACCAAGGATGGGTACCTGCCGTGGATGAAACCCAGACACCCCCAGGGCACGGACCATCTTCAGCGCTTTATCTGGGAATGTACATTCTCACCTTTTCCCCATCGTGTCCTGGAGGGCCTGGCAGTCCAATCTCCCCCTGTAGCCAGAACAACTTAAGGTCACTTTCAGAGCAGAGAAGAATAATAGCTATCATTAACACAGCACTTCATCTGTGCCGGGAGTCCTTAGAAGGTATGTACTTGCATTGTCTCCCTTTCACAGGTGAGGACTCAGATGAAGATTCTGAGTTGTGTGCCCAAGGCTCATAGTTAGTGAAGAGTGGAGCCAGGATCTGAGTTCTCACCTGGATGCCAAATGAGGGGCCTCCGGCACTGACGCATCCCCCCTGACGCATCCTCCCCGAGAGGGATGCCTGCCTCCCTGTCCCCCCCCACCCCAACCTTCCCGTCCTGGCTCCCCTACAGGGAGCTCCTTTTATCTTCACATCAACCTAAGCCCCTTCTTCAGGTCAGGGAGAGAGAGAAAGGAGGCGTGGCCTCGTCGAGGCCAGGGAGCGACCGCTGTACCACCAAGGCAAAATGATGTAGGCGCTACGAGAAGAGCAGAGAGGAAAGGGCAGTGGATTCTGCCTGATAGATAAGGGGCTTCAAGGAGGTGGTAGCTTTTGAGTTGGGCTTAAAATATGAGGAATTCGAAAGATAGGGAAGAGGGGAGGGGACTTCAGGGCAAGGAGCTCATGAACAGAGGGCAGAAAAGCAAACGTGCACGGCCTTCTAAGAAAAATCACAGGGGTTGGGAGCACAGTGTAAAAGGCAGGAAGCAAGAGGGGGCGATATTGGGGAGGGGTTCAAGTGCCATGTTCTCTGATGGCAGGTTGGGGTCCCCGCTGTGGGTCTGGGTGGGGCAGGGTCTGGTGGGCGGGCTCCACCACTCCAGGGGAGGCCTGTGATTATAGGAACCCAAGACACGCAGCAAGGGAAGAATGGCAGAGCCAAGGGTGGGAGGAGTGACGGTGGCTGTGATGTAGGCCATCGGGGACCGCGATGCCTTGGTGCTTGAGAGGAATCACCGGCCAGAGTGAGGTGGTGGCTCTGGGAAGATGAGAGGGTCACAGGACCAAGAGCGGCACTGGGGTCCCGTGCTCAGACACACACACAGAACCTCTGTAGGGTCTAGATCCCCCTTGTCAGAATGTGAGTTACCTTCTGGCCTGGGATCCCTGGAGCTCCAGGTGGGCCGATTTGCCCGGGAAGACCAGGGGGACCCTAGGAAAGAAAAGAAAGACTCAAGGAAGAACTTGCTGACCAAGGAAGGGTGGCCCGTCACCAGAGGGGTGTATATAGAAGCTGGAACACTTTTTTGCAAAGAAAATAACGTGGGGACTCCACAATGTAAAGTAGATAAGCACTGAGCGTGTCTGGGTTACAGAGGATGGCGGGGACCCCAGAGCCATGCCCCACAGCCTCTCCCTCCTCTCTCCTTAAGGCACCGCTGGGGGCTCCAGGGCCCCAAGAAGACAAATCTGACCTTCCCTGACAGTGATTTAAAAATATCTCCAGAAAACAATCCAAATGTCCATCAACAGGTGAAGGTCTGGTACCTCCATACAATGGTACGCCGCTCAGCGGTGAAAAAAGAACCAAGGATGGATACTAGCCATGGATGAAACCCGGACACACTGTGCTGAGCAAAGAAAGCCAGATGCAGAGGACTACACACTGTGTGGCTCCATTCATAGGAAACTCTAGAAAAGACACATCAAATCTATGGTGACAGAAAGCAGATCAGTGGTAGTTTGGGACTTGGGAGTAGGTGTGAGATCAACTCCTCAGGCCCACAAAGGAAATTTTTGGAGTGATTGGGAGTGGTGGATGCATGGGTATATGTGTTTGTCAAAACTTAGCAAACTCTTCACCTAAAGGGGTACATTTTGTTGTATGTAAATTATACCTCAGTGTTGATTTTAAAAGAAAAAAAAAAGTGTTTCCAGGAGAGTTTTGCTTCTTTTATATACTTAAGCTATTTTAAATAATACGTTTTAATGCTTCCAAATGAAGCGCATTGATTCCAGAATCATGTGGTTAACCCCAGTTTCTGGGACTGGAGCATCTTATGACTGGTGCCTGAATCTGGGTCTCTGTCATCCCTGTGTTGTGTGGCACATGGTCACGAAACACATTAAGTGAAATGAAATGCGAGTAGTTTGAGAACTTTGTGGTCTCACCCCTCTCCACCTGGAAGTTCAATGTGGTGGTAGTATTTTAACTACACGTATTCACTGAGGGCTGTTACCGATAAGCGCGTATGCAAAACAGGCTTGGAATTCACTGGTTTCCAGGTGTAGTTAATGGAATCGATTTCTAGCAAAGGGGGAAATGTAGAGGGTTGCTACTGATTTTTTAGGATTATGCACTTTATCAGCTGAAGGTTGAGAAAAACGAGGAACATAAAAACGTCCCCCTGTATTTCCTTGACACAGCTGTACCAAGAACCCAGCATTTATACTGTCACGGGAGTACACAGCTGAACTGGTGACGAGCCACTTCAGCAGACAGCCATGACCCAGGGTGGGGGCAGCTCCTGAGACCCTGTGCTCAGGCTTGGATCGCCATGTGCCCTAGCGCTGCAGAGTCAGCCCTACCCCAGAAAGCCCACCGTCTCCCTTCTGGAGGCAAGTCTCGCAAGCCTTGCTTCCAGGCTGCCCTCCCCGAAGCCCCAGCCTGGTGCCCGGGGAAAGTGAAGAGGAGGAAGACTTACGATCAAGGCCAGCGTCCGGATCTCCTGAAAAATCAATACCATGCGGTCAGGTGAAGAGCAAGTCAAGAGTCATCTGTCAGGCCCCCTTGGCCCAGTCATAAAAAGTGGGAGGCACTGAGTGCCTCCAGGGAGCACAGTGCAGGCAGACCCTCTCAGGTGGGCTCTGTGCCTCCCAGCCCCATGCCACCCCAACTTCTCCCAGAGGTTGTAATCACTGGACAAAGAACATCCCATATTTCACCTAATGCTGCTCTGAGGCTGTCCTACAATGGAGTCAGACGAGCCCTCGAATGGGCTGCAAACTTTCTTTCACTTCGCCAAAGAGGAAGCAGCATCTCCCATTCTTTCTAGACGCTGACTGGGACCCTCCTTTGCTCTTCCCTCTTCCTTCAGAACCTAGATTTCAACGTACCACCCTTTAAACAAATAGACGCAGCATAGCGAAATATGGAATCACTCAAAAAATAATTAGACCAATGATTGTTGGCATTAAAAAGAATTGCACACCTTGTAAATGGATTCACACAGCAAGTTTCCTTTAAAGGAGCAATTCTCAACCTGGGGTGATTCGGCCTCCCTGGGGACATTTGGCAATGTCCGGAGACATATTTTAGTTGTCATAACTGGATGTGGGGTGTTAGTGGCATCTGGTGGGTAAAGACTAGACATGCTGCTCAACTTCCTACAACACAACGGACAGTGTTCCCCAAAACCCCAACCCAAAGATTATCTAACCCCAAATGTCAACTGTGCTGAGGCTAAGAAACCCTGCTTTAAAGGGTGGATACCATATGAACTTGAAATACGATAAAATTGACACAAAAAGGAGATGTGTAACAGGAAGACAGACGCTACCATGTGAAAGGGGAGTGTGTGTACTGAAGAAATGGGGTTCTAGAACCCTGGATGGGCTGACACCCCGTGGGGTGCTAGGATGCTCCAGTTATGGCTCTCAGTTACCCAGAGCCGGACAGGCCCAGATCGAGAGAGAGCCAGGCTACCTAGACGCCAAAAGAGGGCCTCCATTTGCCTGGAGGCTGCACAGTGGGAGGCGGAAGGAGAGAAACCGAGGGAGTGACTCTCCTGGAAGCCCTGCCCAATGGCCGGGCCTCAGGGACATTAATCTATGTATTGCAGGCTCCCTTCTCAGGGCCTTGGTGCAGAGTCTGGAGGCCCAGAAGCACGTCTAGATCGCAGGTCTCTGGGCCGACCCCCGCTCACCTGGAGAGCCTCGTTGATGTTTGCATTGTAATCCACCATCTCTCCTTTCCCTGGTTCTCCCTTGGAGCCCTATAAGAAAAATGAGATCTCAACCCAGGGCCTGGGCCAGGGGGACCTGACAACAACTGCTTCCTGTTATCTATCAAACATGACTGTAGCCAACACTGTCCGCCCCGGCTACACGCAGGTGGCTTCAGAGCAGCAAGATGGGGAGCCTGTCAGGGGATTCCACCTGCTCTCAGAGGATGCCCCGGAGTTCGACTCCATGTGAGAATGCTGGACCAGACTGACCTGGAGAAGACTGAGTCCAGTCATGGCTGCAACGCCTCCTATCAGGGGCCAGCATGCTCTTCCCCTCTCTTCCCTTCAAGACCTTAAGGGCTAGCTGCGTCACTCTGTGACCCCAGGGAGGTGCAATACTGTGCTGTGTAACTCTGGGTGAGACATGTACATACCTTGGGGCCAGCTGGTCCCTGTTCTCCAGTTGTTCCAGGCTCTCCCTATTGCACGACAAAATTGGAGTAAAATGGGGATAAAGCTGGGTATGAGAGAACCTGATGTCCCGTGGTGGACCATGCGTTAGGAGCCATGGAGAGGCCAGGAGGCTCATCCGAGCTCAGGCCAGGAGGACGCAGAGCTCCCCGTGCACTGAAGTGCAGGCTTCGCTCTATCAGGAGGCCTCTGCCAGGTCTCCTCACTCCTGTCCAGCTCCCTCCAGCTTTGTACTTAAGGATATTCTTCCTATCCTACATTAGTTGGTAGTGACTCCACCTGTATCTGTCTGGCCACCTCTCCCCAGCCCCCTAAGTCAGCCACCTCCTTGGGATCAGAAAACAGGCCTTTTGCTTCTCTTTACTTCCATTCTGCTTAGGTAGCTAGGGCTCAGAAACTTTTGCCCAATTGCCTGGGTCAATATTTGCCATGAAGGGCCCATGCGGTTCTTTTAGGGGCCCCTCTGCTTGTAAAAGACCCAAACTGTGGGATGAAACATGGAAGGAGTGGGGATAGAATGCATTAGGAGCACCCAGCCTCCCAAGCTGGTGAAGTGAGGGCATTCGTTCCTGTTGGAAACAGGACAGAATGATGGCGAATAAATGAAGCAGTGGCATCAATTGCGAAAACAAACTACAGTTCCAATTGTTCTGTGATGATGCTAACATTGAAGACAATTTACAAAAATAAAATAGAAAGTAAAAATTGAGGAAAAACAAACTCTTTAATATAACTCAACTTCTGATGACCCTGCAATTGGCCAGCTCATGGAACATTTAGCCACTGCCACCTGCAGGTCACCTGCCCCTTTACCACCCTGCTCCACAGTATTTCAGTTTATCGTGCTCCTGTGAGGCACGTAGCAGCACCCACCCAACCCTTCCATAGAGAGTAGCTGAGAAAAGTGTAGGTCTACCAGTGGCTTAAAAGCTAACAGAGCAGGGCCTCTGGGTCACCCCCCAGCCCAAGCATCCTGTCCCTGGGCCAGCCTTCCCATGACTGCTGTCTCCATGGAGAGACAGCAGGCAGGAGTCGTGGCACCTCAACCTTGTGCCCTGGGGGTCCAGCCGCAGGGATGGCTAAGACTGCTCATCTCTGAGCTGAGGCTTGAACTCCCAAACTGACTCTTATCCTGCTGCATTCAGATCTGGTGGCCTCCGTACCTTGTCTCCCTGCTGTCCTGGGGGGCCGGCCTGGCCATCAACACCAGCTTCTCCCTGGGGAAGAGGAGAGATGGGATGAGGTCATGCAAGGCAGCTTGGACAGCTGCTCAAGGGGGAAAAAGATGGTCCTGCTGTTGATGTTCTGAGTCCTAAGTGTCT
>NW_006438113.1:13846748-13851842 GCF_000325575.1 Pteropus alecto
CCTGTTGGCTTCTACTAACTCATCCGTTCCACCTATCTGACTCCTATACATGCTTAGGCCCAGCCTGCATCTCACCTCCTCCTGGCAGCCCTCCTTCCTACTCCCTTCCTTTTCTGAGTTCTGCGCCACTTGCCGGTGTCCACCCCCCTCCCTCCCCTTCCCCACCCCTAGCCAGGTCCTCCTTAGTTCTCAGCTAACACACACATGCCCAGTTCTGTCCTGGCCCCCAACCGTGGACTGCCAGCAGCCCCTGGTGGGCCATTTTGGAGCCCAGAACACTTTCAAGGACACACCTTGTCCTGCCTGGGAGACCCAGGGGAGGGTGAAGGCCCTGGGCCTGTGTGTGTGTGTGTTGAGGGGTGGGGAGCATTCCAGGAGGCCTAGGACAGGAGGGACAGGGGAGGTAGGAGGAGGCCCATTCCAAACATGTCACTTTTTAAACATTTATGTGGACCAGAAAGCAGGACATGATTTTGGGAACAGTCTTCTAGCTTTCTCTTTCTTTTGTCACAGGGCACAGGGACAATAGTGACCAGATTTCTTCGACCTCAAACTAAGGCCCAAAACATGCCAGGTATCCGTGCCCTGTGGGTCAGAGGGAAAAACTCCAATGCTGGGGATGTTTGGGAGCCCGGGTGGCAGGCACCTTTGGCAAAGCTGGTGCCCATGCCAGGGGGCTTCCGTTCCTGCCACAGTAAGATGGGCACGGGGCACGGGGAAGGGGAAGACTGAGACCCCTCCTGCCACTACACCTTGCCTGTCTGTGGGTTTCCTTTGGCTCCTTACACTATAGTCCTGTGGACCGTGTGTTTGTTTGTCCTGTTAGATTGTGGGCCAGCCCAGGGCAGGTTCTCTGCAGTCCCACCGCTCATGCAAGGCCCACCCACAGCAGGCCCTTGATAAATGTCAGTAGAATAAATGTGTGTATTGCCATCGATCATGTAATTAATCTTTTCCTTATAAGCTGAGAAAGAGATTCCCTTGTTTCCCTGTGCACTGAAATAAACCAAGCAATGCAGGAGGCGTCTGCTTTGGGAAACTCACATCTTAGCACTGCAGTCTCCGCCCAGAGCAAGAAGGCGTGGGCGGTCCCATCTGCAGCCGCCTCCACTGCCACCGCTCCCCTTCTCCCTGCCGTGTGCCAGCACCGGGCGGGGCCCAGCAGCTCACTGACCTTCCACCTATGCAGAGCCTAGATGAGGGGCCTTTCTGGCTATCCTAAGGCCCTGCAGCCGTTGGTCCCTGACTCAGTTACACCATAATTATTTCAATCAATGGAACCACCCATCTACCCTGGGAGTACACTCTCCTGGATGATCAGTCACTGCTTGGAAGCTAGAGCTCAGACCAAATGACCTTTCCAGGATCCACTGGAAAAACCACACATCTGGAGCAGAAGACTAGAGAAGGCAAGGTACCCGGGACACAGAGTCCCCAGGAATGGGCTGAGGACAAGGACACAGGCAAACATCAACCTTGAGCACTGTTCCCAGGGCAAGACTCACCTTTGGCCCCGGGGGCCCTGGGAGCCCTGGTGGACCGGGCTCCCCTCTGCCTCCTCCAATGGAGTTGCCAGCATCTCCTTTCTCTCCCTGGTGGTAGAAAGTAGAGTTGCCATCACTGGGTCCACCCAGCTCTGGAGGGAGGTGGTTGATCCCTGACTTTCTCTCCTCACATTCAAAGGAGTGGAGGCAGTTGACTGGCCCTCAGCCCAGGCTGGATGTGGGGCGTGTGGTGGGGGGTGGTGGAAGAAGTGGGCATTAAGGGCCCGTGGGCACCAGGATAGCTGGGGACCAGAGGTCTTCAGAAGCCCAGCCTGATCTGATCCAGCCATGGGATGTGAGGAGGGAATGGAGCTGGCTATGGAAGGGGAACAGGTTTAGAGATAAAACAAGAAACCCGTCAGGATCTGGGTCTAGAACAGTGTTGCTCCACGTGTGTTCCATGGACTCCTCTTCAGGGGACTGGAATTATTTGAAATGTGAAAAAATAGGGTCCAGTAGCCAAACAATGTTAGGAAAGGCAGAATGAAGTGAAGCTTTGCAGGCTCCTTCACTGCAGGGTGCTCAGTTCAGACATGTTAAGGTGCCCTATGACTCTCCAAGGGGGCCTACCTTATACAAGTCTCCCCAAATGTATTTGACATCTAGTCATTTATTTTTTAAATGGAACATCTCATGGAGCTCGTGTAGCATTGAGCACATTTGCAGAGCTGGTGTAAAGAAATTTGACCAGGTCGTAGTTATAGAATTCTTTAAATCTGGGCATACTTTGATCAGTCAGGGCCTCTTGTGTGGTACCCCATATTTCCCTTCTCTGAAACAATTTGGCTGTGTTCCAGATACTTTCTCCCCAATCAGGGAGAAGCACCTCGAATGCTAGGTTCGTGTGGATGTGCAGGGCCAGGGATGTGGGTGGGAATGGCCACTAAGATCCCTACACAGGACCCGCCCTTCAGAGCCCCTCGATACCCACCTTCTGCCCCAGGAGGCCGAGTAGCCCAGGGGAGCCTGCAGCCCCCTTATCCCCCTGTGGAGGAAACGCAGACAGTATAGGGTTAGAGACTATTCTCCAGGATGTCGGTGAAGGCAACACCCTGCCAGTGTCGGACCTTGGCTTCCCTCTCTCCTGCCTCCCTGACCGTCCGTGGGCTCTTTTCTAAAGGACTCCACTTCCTGAAGAACTCACATCTGGGCCAAACTCCTTCCTTGGGCCACTTCACACTGGTGACAGGCTGCATCATGGTTCTCCCATCCCCATGTGGGCTGGGCCCTCATTGCTCACAGGGGGAGAGAAGCCAAGAACATTTAGTCCTTTTTGGGGTCTCCTGAGGAGAGGCGAGCAGTTTGGAATGCCAGTAGTTGGAGATGCCCTTCCTGTTAACCACTATGCTCTTTTCATGTTTGTAATGTCTAGCAATTGGAGTCCCCTGGTCTCCAGGGGGCGCTTTCTGACCCCTCCTCCCTGCCTCTAGGGAAGATTAACCAGAACTTCTCTTTGGAGGAATATTTTGAGAAGCTTGCCCACTCTCCCAAATTTGTATGTTGAAGTCCTAACTCCCAATATCTCAGAATGTCACTGTATTTGGAAATAGGGTCATTGGAGGTATAATTAACTGCTGTGTTATGAGGTCATACTGGAGTTGGTTTGGCCCCTAACCCAATATGACTTGTGTTCCTATAAAAAGGGGAAACTTGGACACAGACAGGCATACGGGAGAACACCATGTGAGGATGAAGGCAGAGATTGGGGCGATGCTGCCACAAGCCAAGGAACAGCAAAGATGGCAGCAAACTGCCAGAAACTTGGAGACGGGCCTGCAATAGGTTACCCTTCACAGCCCGCAGAGGGAACCAACCCTGCTGACGCCTTCATCTCAGACTACCGGCCTCCAGACTGTGGGACAATAAACGTCTGCTGTTTAAGCCACACAGTTTGTGGTCCTTTATAGGGCAGCCCTAGCAAACTAACACCCCTCCCTAACCAGCTTCTTCCACTCCTGAAGAACTCTCTTCCCCACGCCGTGAATCTCAGGGCCCACCCTCAGTGCCAGTGACGAAGCTCCGTGACTGAATAACCCCTCCCTGTGTCAGTGGCAGAGCTGGTCTAGCACATAGGTCTCCTGATGCTTCACCTTCCACTCCAACAAGACTTCACTTTGCATTCACGGGGCGTCCTGCATCAGGGGAGCACCCCCAAAAGCGCCCCGCCAGGTCAGCACAAGAAGCTCCACTCTCCATAGCTTGACAGTTGGCAGTTCGCATATGTAATAATATAAATTGAGGGTCTTGGGTCATAATTTGCTCGGGGATCTTAATGACCTTTCCGGCTGAAGTCACAAAAGAAACCACACCAAGTCTTGGAAGGGGGACGGGGGGTCCATTCCCTGGCCACCTGCCCTTGGGTAGAAGCTGAACGACATAGTGGCCTGAAGCTTGCCAATAAAAGGGAGGAGGTTGGGTAAAGGCCCAGGTGACGGGAGGACAGTGAATCTTGGGGCCCCAGCAGGCCCTGCTTTGCTGGGCTGTGCCTAGGTTGTGCCTTAGCCTGGCATGTGCCCTGAAACAGGCTGGGTCTGAAGGGAAAGGATGCAGTGCTGTCCTACAGCAGTCCTAGGGGAGTGAGGACAGAGGATGGAGGGCCTTCCTTCCTTCTGTTGGGCTTTCCTCCTGGGAGGGAGGGAGTGCTCTCGAGTGGGAATTTCTGAAGCTCTCCCAGGCTGTCCCAGACTCCCTGTTCCTGGGACGCAATGGCCCATAGCACACTGCAGGCAGCATGATGGCCATGGGGTGGGGCAGGGAGCGGGGGGCCAGGGGAGGCCAGGATGAAGGGGGCATATGCTCAAAGACACACTATTCTACCCTGTGCCCGCTTCCTGGAAAACCTGGGGGCCCTGGCTTCCCTGCTGCTGCTGGGTCTCCTTTTGGGGTAAGAAGAGAATTACTTATAAGAGGATGGGGGCTGGTGGTGAGGGGTATAATGGACAGTGATCATGGACAAGCCTTTCCAGAATACCAGTCCCTTAAGATGCTCCTCTTAAAAAAGGATGCCTGGTCAAAAAAGTTTGAAAATGCTTCACAAGATATTACCTTTTTAGAGCTTCTCAAAGTACGTTTAGCATATTAAAAGCTCTGAGAAGGCCTGCAATAAAAAAACCTGTGTAATACTTTTAACCCCATGTTTCTCAAACATATTTGACCATGGAAACTTTTTATCATGTTACATTTTTTAATGAACTAGACAAGAGGGGCAGGTACCCACGTGGCTGGCGCTGGGTTAACAGTTACTGTCTACTGGAGCCGGTGTGCAGGCAAACTGGCCAAGCTATCCAGTCCAGGATTCAGGGAGGTGGGAGGCATTTGCCATGCATTCCTGACAAGCAGGCCCCACCCTTGCAGGCAGCCCTCTGCTTAGTCAGCCTCAAGGGGACCCAGAGCAAAGCAACAGCAGCCCCTCCCACATCCACCTGAAACCTGATGCTCTGTGCAGCCCAGAATGTTCCATTAGTATCAGTACCTTGGTTCCTGGGGTCCCCGGCTCACCCTGTGTGGAAAAAAAGAAGACTCAGGTAAAGAAATGAGCGAATGAGAGAGA
>NW_006438113.1:13852255-13853068 GCF_000325575.1 Pteropus alecto
ATTTCACATTTTCTGTGGGTCATAAATTTGGAAGAGACTCAGCTGGGTCATTCTTGTTTAAAGTTACTCGTAGGATTGATATCAGACTTTTAGCCGAGGCTAAGGTCATCTGAAGGCTTAACTGGGCATATAGGATCCACTTCTAAGTGCAGTCACATGGATTTTGGTAAGAAGTATCGGTCCCTTGCCATATGCACCTCCCCATAGGACTGCTTGAGTATCCTCATGACACAACAGCTGGCTTACACCACAACGAGAGGGCCCAGAAAGAGAGAAAGAGGGAGAAAGAGAGAGAGAGAGAGAGAGAGAGAGAGAGAGAGAGAGAGAGAGAGAGAGAGAGAGAGAGAGAGAAAGAGCACATGAGCAGGAACAAATGAGCAAAGCTACTCTGGAGGTAAGTGAAGCACCTGGCCAGCTCAGGTCTCCTGGCCAAAGAAGGCCGGCCTTCTGTACCATTCCTTATTTTTCTCCTAGGTGATGGGTGTGGTAGGTGTGGGTTTCAGATGAGGCACCCCAGGAGGAGGGGAGGATGGAATGGGCATTTGCTTTCTACACGGTGCCCCCTGTATGTGGACCTGTCAGAAGAGCCACATCGAGTATTTGTGCTGCTCTGGTGTCCCCACCCATCTGCCTGCCAACCAGAAGGGCTGTTAGGCTGGGGTTCAGGAGAAGGAGTCCTGCTCTTCTCCCCGAGGTTTTGTAAGTATGTAGCTGCCGAATTCCAGAGTGTGAAGGAAAGCGTTGGCTCCCTTGCACATCGGCAGGAGGGTGAGTCCTGTAGCTGAGGCTGGTACCTCTTTGCTACTTCCCTGC
>NW_006438113.1:13854126-13858596 GCF_000325575.1 Pteropus alecto
GGGGGGTGAGGGGCAGGTACCTTCGCTCCCTGTTTGCCCGGCATCCCTGGCATGCCCCGTTCTCCCTGAAGGAAGAAACAAGAGAAACCATGAGAAGACGACCAGACTCGGGGCCCCAAGGCTTCGGCCCTCGAAGCAGGGCCTGCAAGGATGTCAGCGAGAATGGTTGGTCTGGAAGCTTGGGACAGCTATCCATCCGGCTCACAATGCGCTTTAAAGGCCTGCCGTCTCTGGCAGCCACCGAGGGCCACTTCTCTCAGCTATGTGAACTCGTAGAGGGGTCCAAGTCACGGATCGCAGTGCAGAAAAAGGCCCCCCGGAGAAGGCCTGCCAGGGGAGCCCGAGTCCTGAGGGAGTTGGGGGCAGGATGAGTTGTTGGAGATCTATCGCCAGCCAGAGGCCCGGTGGGCCTGGAACTCAGTGCTGCGGCGGGTAGGAACGCCTGCTGGCCACTTACCTACTGCGCACCCTCCTCCCTCCCCGCCTAGTATCTCTTGCCCCATTTTCACTGCAGCAGGCTTGGCCAGCAGCACCTCTCCTCTTCCGCTGGGACTCCTTCTCCTCCTAGGTTCCTCTAACTGTTCTCGAGGGCAGGTGGGCCTTGGCCCCCTGTGGCAGAGGCTCCACCTCTACTTTGGGTGATGGGTGACCGTGGATGGATCTGGGTGTTGCCTGGAACCTACCCAGAGGCACCAGGAGAGCCGTCGCTTCTCTGGTATATCACAAGGTGTGCTCTATCATATCAGCAGTGTCCTGCCGTTTTTTTCAACCTCTCTCACCTCCCCGTGAACATCCCAAATGGGAGGAGGCTGCGCTCAGGAAGGACAAGACTACCTCTGTATGTGGACCTGTCAGAAGAGCCACATTGAATATTTGTGCTGCTCTGGCGTCCCCACCCATCTGCCTGCCAACCAGAAGGGCTGTTAGGCTGGGGTTCAGGAGAAGGAGTCCTGCTCTTCTCCCCGAGGTTTTGTAAGTATGTAGCTGCCGAATTCCAGAGTGTGAAGGAAAGCGTTGGCTCCCTTGCACGTCGGCAGGAGGGTGAGTCCTGTAGCTGAGGCTGGTACCCCTTTGCTACTTCCCTGCAAGGTTCAAACATGGGTTGTTCAAGTTGTGCATCTGGCAAAAATGTTGCTTTAACGAAATGTTTCCCAATCCTGTCTGCCCGCTCCTGGGTCCAGTGGCTGTCCCAATGAACTCCATCTTTCCCAGCCTGCCTCTCAGGGTTTAGTCACAGCATTCCACTGACCTTCATCCCAGCCACGGCGATTCCAGGAGCCCCCTGGCAGAGAGAAGAAAAGGCATAGAGACTTTCTGCAGTCAGGAGAAGCACGGAGGAAGTGGCCAGCCCTCAGCCTCCCCTTGGGGAGATGCAAAGGTGGACGGCTCACTTCTGCCTGCCGCACGGACTCATGGGAAAGATGGGTTGTTGAGCTCGGCATGGGGAGAGTGGGCTCTGAGGAAGAGGCTCTGTGCAGCACAGCTGGGTTCCTCAGGCTTCCTACCTACCTGCTCAGTTCCCAGGCCCTCTAGGGGGACACAGTAGGCACCATGGCAGGATGCCCATGGGTGAGCTATATAGGGGCGTCCCTGGGGTGCAGAGGAGGGCAGGGAGGGCTTCACTGGGGTAGGAGAGAAGGAGGAGATGGAAGGGGAGGTGAAAAAGAAGGGAGAGCCTCGGGGAAGGGGAGAGAGTAGATGGCTGATGTCACCATGTACAGTCCAACCGAGTGTCAGCAGGATTCTCCTTACAGGATGCTCTCTGGACCTATGCCTTCATGGACTAGGGAGCAGCTGGCAGTGGACCCCATTTCCACATCAGCCCAAGACCACGTACTTTTGAGGTGAATAGGCTGCCAAGCACACTGCTTAGTAAATCCAAGTGGAGGTGAGTTTTAGAGAGTCCCTACTCCCCACATGGGTCTGAGGACTGCACAGAACTGGAATTACCCGAGAAGTTTTTTATGACCTAAAGATGCCCAGGAGGAGGCTTGGCACAGTGTCAGGAGGGCACTGGTGAGTGACGGTTCATGAGCCAAATGAAGGGACAGGGACGTGAGAAGGAGGAGGAGCTGGGCCTCTAAGGTGTCCCCAGAGCTTGGGAGAGAAGTGGGGGATGGGTAGGGGGCTGCCTGGAGTGGGGTGAGGGGCAGGTACCTTCGCTCCCTGTTTGCCCGGCATCCCTGGCATGCCCCGTTCTCCCTGAAGGAAGAAACAAGAGAAACCATGAGAAGACGACCAGACTCGGGGCCCCAAGGCTTCGGCCCTCGAAGCAGGGCCTGCAAGGATGTCAGCGAGAATGGTTGGTCTGGAAGCTTGGGACAGCTATCCATCCGGCTCACAATGCGCTTTAAAGGCCTGCCGTCTCTGGCAGCCACCGAGGGCCACTTCTCTCAGCTATGTGAACTCGTAGAGGGGTCCAAGTCACGGATCACAGTGCAGAAAAGGCCCCCACGGAGAAGGCCCGCCAGGGGAGCCTGAGTCCTGAGGGAGTTGGGGGCAGGATGAGTTATTGGAGATCTATTGCCAGCCAGAGGCCCGGTGGGCCTGGAGCTCAGTGCTGCGGCGGGTAGGAACGCCGGCTGGCCACTTACCTACTGCGCACCCTCCTCCCTCCCCGCCTAGTATCTCTTGCCCCATTTTCACTGCAGCAGGCTCGGCCAGCAACACCTCTCCTCCTCCGCTGGGACTCCTTCTCCTCCTAGGTTCCTCTACTGTTCTCGAGGGCAGGTGGGCCTTGGCCCCCTGTGGCAGAGGCTCCCCCCCTTCACCATGGATGGATCAGGGTGTTGCCTGGAACCTGCCCAGAGGCACCAGAAGAGCCGTCGCTTCTTTGGTATATCACGAGGTGTGCTCTATCATATCAGCAGTGTCCTGCCGTTTTTTTCAACCTCTCTCACCTCCCCGTGAACATCCCAAATGGGAGGAGGCTGAGCTCAGGAAGGACAAGACTATACTCTTCCATCCGTGGAAGGGCGTACTAGGAGGAGATGGGCTTGGAGATGACAGCCAGTGACCAATGGGAGCCAAGACTAGGAGAATCCAGACTAATCTGCTGTGTTGGGGTTGAGGGGCTCAGGGGAGTAAGGAGGGCAGTTCCTGTCTCCGCGAATTGAACCTCAAATGAAACCCTAGCTGGGGCCAAGAATATTGTGCAGCTACAGGTGACAACTGTCAGCTCGCTGCAGCTTCCTGCATAGGAAGGCTAGCGCTGAGGATGACAGTATTGAACCCTGACAGACCCTGCTTCTGGCCCAGCTTCCCCTCTCAAGCTTGAGTGCTTTGGCCTCAGGATATGCTGCGACTCCCACAGGCTTATAGGCAGAGGGGGAACCTGTCCTCTTCTCCATGATCGGCCTCCACACTGGCATCCAGGTCAGCTCCCCAGTACACAGGCTGGACAATAACACTCCCTACTTCAAAACAGCCACTGCCGGGCATTAACCATAGAACACGGGCCAGGCTCCTGAGCATGGCATTCCACCCCTGCTTCCTTCCCAGCCTCATCACCTGACATCCTGACACCTATTATCTGTTTCCCTGAAAATGCCACCCATTTTCATGATTCTATGTCTTTCTGCTATTTCTTCAGCCGAACACCCTATTCATTGTCAGGGGCTTGGGTCAAACACTATCTCCTCTGTGGAGTCTTCTGGGGTGCCCCAAACCTGATGCTGGTTCTTGAGTGCAGCAGGGACCACCGCGCATTTATAATCTGTACGCACAAATTCATGTCCGCCTGAGATGGTTCGCCTCCACCTTCTTTGGGCTAAGTCTCTGAATTCTACAAAAGGCCCAGAATCGTTAGCTCTGACACAGAAGCCCTTCCTCGTCCTGACCCACCCAGACCCCTGTCAGGGGTTGGTAGAGCTGGAATCGGGAAGTGACCACAGCAGACAAGCCAGTGCCCTAGGTCTGCCCGAGCCACTAAATTCTGGGTAATCCCTGGGTTAAGGGAAAGAACAGAGAAAGGCATGGCCATTTACTGCACCTGCCATGAGTCTGGCACTGGGCTAGGAACTTTACATTTTTCTAGTCAATCTCCAAGAATCCCCTTCAATGTGGGAGTGGATGTTTTTTCTGTTTCACAGGTGAACAAACTGTGGCCCAGAGAGTCCAGGTACAAGTGCCAAGGGATTTGAACTCATGTCTTCAGTCTGCCAAAGCCCAGGTACCCGTTTCTGCAGGCCAACCCTGGCATCAGATGGGCTGATGTTCCATCTGCTTCCATTAAACACCCTCTGCAGGATGAAAGCAGGACAATGCCTCTCTCTGCTGGAGGGCCCTTGGAGTGAAAGGGGTCAGCATGTGAGAGCGGGTCAGCCTGGGACTGGGCCTTTAATCACAGGCACCCAGAGAGAATAGTTGGGCAAGGCTCTGCTTGCAAGCGCACGTCTCTATGTGGTCAGCAGAGGGCGCCCCAGGACCTTGTCAGAAGTCTGGTAACTGCTGCTCGTGCAGACCTCAAAG
>NW_006438113.1:13859848-13862614 GCF_000325575.1 Pteropus alecto
AAGGTTGGTGTGTTCTGGCAGCTACTGCTAAAGGAGGATGATGATTGCTCATAGAGCTCTTCCTCATGGCATGCCTTTGTGAGAGCTTATCTAGAGGCTCCTTCTTTCCCGTTTTTCTTCTTAAAAGTGTTCCTGTTTAAAAGGTTTACGTTTGGAACTGGGCTGAATTTAGATCCACTGACTCAGTGGTCCCCAACCTTTTTGGCACCAGGGACTGGTGCTCCTATGAGAATCTAATGCACGATGATCTGAGGTGGAGCTGAGGTGGTGATGCTAGTGCTGGGGAGCGGCTGCAAATACAGATGAAGCTTCGCTTGCTTGGTCCAGTTCCTAACGGGCCACGGACCGGTACCGGGGGTTGGGGACCCCTGCACTAACTCACTAATGTCTTCGGTCTTAGGTGTGGAGGGAGCTCTCATAGTCTGTCAAAGCCTGAGAGCCCCAGTTTATCCCCTCTACCTTCGCCTTCCCATGGCTTCTCAGTGGGGACCCCAGAGGCTCCCCCGGTTGTTCTCAGCCACTTGATCTGGGCCATCTTGCCATTGGGGAAGTGGGTGCCAGAGCATTACGAAGGGCCTTGCCCCAGGTGCAAGGAGCATGGATGGCACAGGCTGCTGTGGAACCAGGCTTGTGACCCTCAAGCCAGGCTGGCTCACCACCTGGGACGCTGGCTCTTTAACCTTGGTGCCAAGGACCAACGCCTGATTGCTGGCCCAGAAGGGGTGGATTCCGGTCATTGTGGCTACAAATGCTCTGGGTGAGCACGGGTGGATAGAGAGGGGGCTACTCTGAACGGCCTTGAGGGCCTGCCTGTCCCAGCCCCAACTTTTACAATGTCACTGACTTTCCAGCTGGCCTTGCACGTGTATACGCTACAGCATCAATAGGTTCTCTATGCTAGTTCCAGCTTCCAGGTGTGCGAGGGCCCATCCTTTACCGACATGACAGGATAGAAGTGAGCTCCTTGGGGGAGAAACTGGCCGCATTCCCACCTGGTGGGAGTGGCCTCTTAATTGGTGATTTACTGTTTATTGAACAAGCAGGGCAGGGACTTGGCAAGAAGATGTAGTCTGGAAGAAGGTGGGTGCTTTGAGGTCAGCTCCCCAACCAAGCGAAGGTCAGGCCAGAGACGCACGGGGAGATGAACGGACCTATCTAAAGTGAGGCTCCTGCTTACAGCCCAGCTCTGGGTGGGGAGGCCTGGGCTGAAGCAGCTCTACACACAGACTCTTTGTTCTCTGCAGGGGAGGTCCCTCAATGCTCCTCCTGCCTCCTTTTCTCAACTCGGGAAGCTGACTGGGAGTCAGGAAAGGCTGGCTGTGTGACTTAGGATAAGCCACTTTCCCTCTCTGGGTCCAGGATTCTCTCTTGCAAAGTGAGATTAGACTAGATACATCCTACCCACCCCTGTTCCTCTGTCTTTCTCAATCCACCCCTAACTCTGCTTATGTGAGGCCCTTAGGCAGGAGAGAGGACATGGTTGGGGAGGTGACACTGGGTTTGCTGGCAGTTCTAGAACAAGGCTCTGTGGTGGAGTTTAGCTCTGGGTAAAACTGCAGCTCTAGGGGGAGAGAGAGAGAGAGAGAGAGAGAGAGAGAGAGAGAGAGAGAGAGAGAGAGAGAGAGTGTGTGTGTGTGTGTGTGTGTGTGTGTCTGCTTTTCCCTCCTTCTGCCCCCAAGGGACGGCTGCTGAGGCTTCAGCAGGGAGGAGGGTGGGGTCTGCTCAGCTTGTATCTGGGCTTCTGTCTCCAATCTCCACAGAAGCCAGGCAGAGCAGAACCTGGGAGTGAGGGTTTCCGGCTAATTGGGTTTCAGCCCATGTTGACTTGTATATAAAGACACAGTCACGCTCTCCAGGGAAGTCTGGGCCCCTTGGAGCCTCCTAAGGAGGAAGCCCTCCTTGTTAGCGTGGCTGACCTTTGCCCTTTCCCTCCCCCCTGGGTCAAGTTTCTTAATTCTGCAAATGACCCAAGCTCCCTTGATCCCCATCTCAGGGCCTCCCTCACTCCCAGTCCTTTGCTGGGCAGGAAGCAGGGTGCCCCTGCTGACCCCACCCTGCAGGCTCAGTCCACTCTCATCAATCTCCTTTCTCCAAGGCTTGTCTCCATGGGCTTGCCCCAGCCTGACCTCTGAACTGGAGACTGGGCTAGTCCTACACCAGAAAGTATTGATTCCTGGACAGAGGGTGAGGTGAGAGAGGGGTGAGAGTCATTGTCAAGGATTCCACGGTGGCTGTGGGCAAGCGTACTCATTTACAGGGAGCAAGGGTGGTGTGTTCTGGCAGCTACTGCTAAAGGAGGGTGATGATTGTTCATAGAGCTCTTCCTCATGACATGCCTTTGTGAGAGCTTATCTAGAGGCTCCTTCTTTCCCGTTTTTCTTCTTAAAAGTGTTCCTGTTTAAAAGGTTTACGTTTGGAACTGGGCTGAATTTAGATCCACTGACTCAGTGGTCCCCAACCTTTTTGGCACCAGGGACCGGTGCTCCTATGAGAATCTAATGTCTGGTGATCTGAGGTGGAGCTGAGGCGGTGATGCTAGTGCTGGGGAGCGGCTGCAAATACAGATGAAGCTTCGCTTGCTTGGTCCAGTTCCTAACGGGCCACGGACCGGTACCGGGGGTTGGGGACCCCTGCACTAACTCACTAATGTCTTCGTCTTAGGTGTGGAGGGAGCTCTCATAGTCTGTCAAAGCCTGAGAGCCCCAGTTTATCCCCTCTACCTTCGCCTTCCCATGGCTTCTCAGTGGGGACCCCAGAGGCTCCCCC
>NW_006438113.1:13863284-13885496 GCF_000325575.1 Pteropus alecto
CCCAACTTTTACAATGTCACTGACTCTCCAGCTGGCCTTGCACGTGTATACGCTACAGCATCAATAGGTTCTCTATGCTAGTTCCAGCTTCCAGGTGTGCGAGGGCCCATCCTTTACCGACATGACAGGATAGAAGTGAGCTCCTTGGGGGAGAAACTGGCCGCATTCCCACCTGGTGGGAGTGGCCTCTTAATTGGTGATTTACTGTTTATTGAACAAGCAGGGCAGGGACTTGGCAAGAAGATGTAGTCTGAAAGAAGGCGGGTGCTTCGAGGTCAGCTCCCCAACCAAGCAAAGGTCAGGCCAGAGACACTCGGGGAGATGAATGGACCTACCTAAAGTGAGGCTCCTGCTTACAGCCCAGCTCTGGGTGGGGAGGCCTGGGCTGAAGCAGCTCTACACACAGACTCTTTGTTCTCTGCAGGGGAGGGGGAAGGCCTGTCTGAGTGTGGGGACCGGAGGGCTGGGGGAAAGGCCAGAAGGCGCTCAGGCCTCGGGCCTGGACCAGGACCCTTTCCTGGGCTGGAAAAGCTGGGTGAGGAGGGCTAAGGTCTTTCCACTAACTAGTTTCCATGACTCTTTTCCGGGAAAAAGGCAGCAGAGTTCTCTGTTCCCTGCCCTAGCCAGCTCCAGACTGGAGAGGCCTGGAACCACGGAAATGCCAGGTCCTCCGGTAATTAGGGCCGGCAGGAAGTGATCTGGGGAATTACCGGGGTCAGGCGCCCCATCGAAGGTCAGGGCTTTGGAAGGGCGGCTGGCTTGTAATCTCAATTTGAGATCGGTTGATTTTGTAGTTACTTCCAAAAAGAGAAGTCAGCTCTAATTAATCTGTGGACTTTGGAGTGCAGGAGAAATGGGGCCCACAGAGCACAGACTGGCGGCTGCAGACCGGCAAAGCGGGAGTCCCGTCAGCCCCCATGAGGCCTCGGATCTGGAGCCCATGATTCAGCTTCCTGATCTGCTTCAATTTAAATGGTCTGGCTGTCCCCACTGGGATTTCGTGGCTTTGAAACAAAGTGCTGTCCCCATACCAGAAGGCTTCTGTGTCTACAGCTTCCATCTGTACTGAGTGCTCTACTGCATGCAGGCCAGAGAGAAGTCTGGGGTTGCTCAGGTTCCCTGGGAGCCAGAGGGGTGCAGGAACCTTTTAGGCATAGCTGTGGTGGAGGGCTGAGCAGCTTATAACTGCAGTCACTCCCCTTGAAGGCTACATTGCTCCCCAGATACAAGGACTCCCAAGAAAGGAGGTCCCGGCTTTAGCGGAAGTCCCTGGACCATGCCAACTCCCTGCAGGAGTCGTTTGAGTGGAATCAGTGCCAATAGGCAAAACACTCCACTTCCTTGGTTCTGTGACTAAAATACACCAAGTACCCCACATTCTCTGCCTTAGACACTCCAGATGCTGCTCACAGAAAGCCTGGCAGGCTGAGAGAAAGGCCTGAATGCAGTCATACATAACCTTTTTCTCACAAGAAGAATGGTTCAACTCCCACCTTCTGTCCTCCTAGTGGAGGAGAAGGGGGGAAGGACTACCAGAAATCATGAGGTCCCCCTGGGCTCGTAAGACCCAGGTAGTAAAGTCATTCAGAGTAAGGCTTTGGAGTCTGACAGCCCTGGATTCACTACTTCCTAGCTGTGGACCTTTGGGGGTTCACCTCTATGAACCACAGTTTGCTCATCTGTCAATTGGGGATAATAATGAAACCACTTCACAGGGTTGTTCTAAAGATCCTACAGTAAGATGATGCATGCAAAGTGCCTAACACACAGCCTGGCACGTTGAAGAGGCCCCATAAGGTAGATGTAATAATACCGGCTATTGTTCTACAGAATTGTGTCCACCCACATGGGCCCTTGCTCTGACTGGCAGATCAGAATGATCATGCCCTTTTGTAGGACTGAAGAGTGATGAGGAGAAGGGCTGGCATGGCCAAGGCATGAGGGCCGAGATGGGCCGATGGGTGAGAGCCCCAGTTTATCCCCTCTACCTTCGCCTTCCCATGGCTTCTCAGTGGGGACCCCAGAGGCTCCCCCGGTTGTTCTCAGCCGCTTGATCTGGGCCATCTTGCCATTGGGGAAGTGGGTATAAGCTTCTGCTCCTCACATCCTCATCTGAGTACCCGAGCCATCTGACCGTAAGGCCCATTGGACCTCCTTTCCTAGAAGTTTCTGTTTCTGGGGAGCCCTGCAGCCTCCAGGAGTGATTGCAGTTATAAGCTGCTCTACCACAAGGCTCTCACATCCTGGCCCCTCTGGTCTGAGAATGCACAGCCCACAGCCTGCAGGAGGAGAATGTGTGCTCAGCCATGGTCCTTCAGTGGAGGCTTAACACCCATACTGCGCCACATGTGGCAAATGCACGCCGCCCCCTCGCCCCCCACTCCGCCGAGACAGATGGACCAGCTCCGATGCACTTAGAGATAAGCTCTCACCAGGTTTGTGATCCACATACGGTCTGATGATACTCATCAATTCTCTTGAAAGAGAGCCAAGGTTGTAATGTTTTAAACACACTTTGCATCTTGCAACGTAAAGTAGATCGATGTCATAAATTTGGATCAAATAGGTACCACATGGGTATACAACAATGCTCGCGGTGTCTAGGCAGCGGACCTGGCCCCAGGTGGGGCTGGGGCAGCACTGGGCCCATTGGCCACACTGGGCTTTGATCCTAACGGGCTGGTGGAGAAGTCTGCCCTGCTGGCCCAGCTGGCCTTCAGGAGGCTGCCAGACCAGGTCCAGCTACTGGGGTGGTGGTAGTGGTGGTGGTAGACAGAACTAATCATTAGCAAACTTCACAGGGCTGAGAAACATCTTTGCTGAGAGTTAAATTCCACCCGGTACTGGAAAAAAGGCCTCCCTGCATATGTGTCAAGTTGTCAGGACACAGTAGTTGAAGCAGATGTGGAGGGTCCCTCAGTTACCCCATGGGTCCCCTTATAGCCTGAACACAAGAGGCAGCCACATGGCCCCCATCCCTGCTTGGTGTTCCCACCCACAGGCACTCGTTCCTCCCCAGGGTGGGGAGCAAACTCATCTCAGCACCTGTAATCAGGTGGCCCTTCATGTCAGTGCCTCACTCCAAGTAGGGAGCAGAGAAGGAAGGAGAAGAGGAGAGAACTAATGGATGAAGGAAAGGCACTTGGGGGAAAACCCTCCACACCCCAGAAAAACCACATAGGATGGTGGTCTGTACACAGTTGGCCCAGTCTGGGTGAGCCCTTCCTGAGCAGACATTCGCTTCTGCACCAGGGCGAGAAAGGCTGGCCTCTAGGCTTGGATTCTTGAGACCTAGCTTCTAATTCTAGCATGATCGTTCACCAGCTGTGCAACCTTGGGCTAAGTATTAACCTCTCTGAGTGTATCTCTACAGGGGATAATGAGCTGGGCCATGGTAAGGACCGAGAAAGACACCAAATGATGGAACTGTGGCTAAACCAGAGATGTGAAGTGTCGCTGTGCCTATCCTTGGGCACCAGTCTCTTCATCTCAGAGTCCTGACAGGAAGCAAACTTCTGCCTGGACATGGTGATCGCTGGAATTAAGATGCCCACTGCCCCAGTGGGGAGGGCACTTGTAGTCTCTTAAGAGTTGCTTGATCTTGAGGAATGACCTCAAGTCCATGGGGGCAGATTCTCTGCTGCTGGCCATCAGTCCCCAGTGCACACCCTCTGGCCTCCGTTGGACGAGAAGGCTGTGGTTGATGACAGGACAAGGGTCCCAGCAGAATGAGGGCAGCACAGGGATGAGGGTGCTTGGACTACCTAGTGGCTGTAGGAGCACCTACTGCAAAGACTCAAGGACAGGCTGGTAGAAGTAGAGGCAGTAGGAGCCTTCCAGAAACGCTGAGAGGCGGTGACAGGGAGCTGCAGCCTCACGGCCCCTGCAGAATCCAGGACCACACCGGTTTTCTCTGCAAATTCAGTGGAGCCAGGGTTGACTGATTTGTCCCACAGTCTCAGTCCAGAATCGCCACACTCATGGGACCAGGCCCTCTGTCCTCATGATACTGCAGCCCTAATCTGAGCCCTCTCCATCCTCAGGACAACAGACCCCCAGCTCCTTTCTGGATGAACCAGACTTCCAACTGGCGGGCGTGTGCAGACACCCGCCACAGTACAGATGCCAGTTGTGGGCATTGCCACGACTCCAGGGAAACCTCTATTGGCCCTGCAGTTTCTTCGCAGCTTGAAATAGCTGGCTTGGCTTCTAATGGGAAAACCGACCCTGTGCTGCACCAGGAGGCAGTAAATTTTGTGAGTCTGCGTGAGTGGATGGAGACAACCACGGGGGCTATAATTTCCACTTCCTGACACAATACAAACTTCTCAGTTTATGCAGAACTAATTAAAGATCTCTCTGGTCTCGCCGTTTCATCCACCAAGCACCCATAAACAATGTGGTGATGGCAGCAGCCCGATTACAGAGATTACAGAGTGTGAGGAATGTGCTTCTCTGGAGTGATGCCTCCCTTTCCCAAATCCCCACCCCCTCCTCGTTCTCCCCCCATTCCTGCCTCTTTTCTTCTGGAAGTTTCTAGAGGCTTCCCAGGCGTGGTCTGGAGGGTAAGATGTGCCCCTTGCAGCAGGTGGTACCATGGGAAGGACCCAGGCCTGGACTTGAATTCCTACTCTGTCACCGATGAGCCAAAAGACTGTGGGCATGCCTCAGTTTCCTTATTTGTGAATAGGAGAAGAATAGTACCAGCCTCATAAGGTGGTCTTAGGATCAGAAATAAGGCAGGTCACGTTGAGACAGCCTGGCACATGGTGGGCATTTAGTAAGTCATGACTTTTATTAGGATTATTTTTATGTTATCATAGTTACTGTATAACTATGGGCCTTGGCTCAAACGGTTTCCCTGTCTAAAATGCCATTTCCCTTGAAATTTACTAGTCGGAGGACCACAGTGGTGAATTAAAAATGGCCACAAACACTTTGCTACGCTTCCCACAAGAAGTGGAGGCTGAGTCTCCTTCCACCAACCCCACTGACTCAAATGACTTGGCCACATGACTTGCTTTGGCCAACAGGACATCAGAAAATGTAATACAAGGGTACTGGGACCTGCCCATTTTGAACACTGACCTGTGCCTGCCATGCTGTAAGGAAACCCATGTAGTCTACCAGGGGCTGAGAGGCTGAGTGGAGAACAGAGGCACCCAGCCCACAGCCAGCATCAACCACCAAACACGTGGATGGACTGTCTTGGCCCCTCTGGCCTTTCCACCTGTGATCATATACGACTACATGAGCGAGCCTAGGGGAGACCAGCAGAACTCCCAGATGACCAGTCACAGAATCATGAGAAATACATTGTCATTTTGAGTCCGTAAGTTTGGAATGGTTTGTTACAACAGATAACTGATACACTTACCTATTCAACAGGACCGAGTTTATAGGCTGTCTTCTTCCAGAAGACTTCCCAAACTCCTGCTAACTGGGAATTAATCTCTCCACCCCCTGTAGTCACGCAGCGTTTTGCAACGGTAGCAGTTATCACGGTTTGCCTCCCCCAGGGTTATTTGTGCAGAAATCCTGTCTCTCTGGCCTGCGATCTAGCAGAGAGCAGGGCTCGGACTGACCCCCACTTCCCATAGCGTGCTCAACAAGGAGCTCTGCCTGGCTCTCACTTACCAGGCCCTCAGGGGGCAACGAGAACAGTACAGACACGGACCAGACACGGCCACCCAGATTGCTGGAAGAGACTCTTCTGGGTCGGAGGTCTGGCTGAGCCACTGACTTGCCCAAGGCCCCCCCTCCGCTGAGCCTCCTCCTCCCCCAGGTGGAGGCAAGAACTCCTGTCCAGCCAACTTCACAGGCATCATGAGGCTCATGCTGAGTGAGTGTGTGTGCAAAAGTGTGTGTGGACGACCAAGTTCAGACCCTGTATGCACCGTGGTAAGGCCAAACTTGGGTTACTACTGGGGGAGTGGGGGCATTCCTTCCCCGTCCTTCTTACCTTCCGGCCATGGTAGCCCTGGATCCCCGGGTCTCCCTGGGGGAACAAAGAGAAGACCGTTAGGAGGGTTTTCCCAATGCCAAACTTCAGCGTGCACGGTTCCCCTCACATTCCCATCCCTCTTCCTCCCCGTGACTAAATCCCTCCTGACCTCCACCACCAGCCATCCCTGGAACTATAGCAGAAGTGGTTCCACTCTTCAGAAAACGTCTCTGTCTTGCAGAAGCAGAGGGATGGTGGGAAGGCTCAACTCGGCAGGAGACCTGAGTTTCGGTTTTGGTTCTACCACCCATTCCCTGTCAACCTAGACCAGTCACTTTGCCCCAGAGCCCTCAGCTTCCACTTTTGTAAAATGGTTGGGCTTCTAACTGCTTGTCCCCAGAGCCTGAGGGTCCCCAGTTTCAAAGGGAGAGTCCGTTTGACATGATGGGCTTCCAGATAGGGTTTCACAAAAGACTAGGTGACCCCCAAGGTCCAATCCTGTTCTGACCCCTTAAGAAATGCTCTTTCATTAGGATGTTGTGACAGTGTCTTGAGCATCAATCTTGAGTTTGCAACTAGACTATAAGCTTTTTAGAGGTGGGAACTGCACCTTCCACACCAGCCATAGGACTTGCTCGGCTGAGTACACAAAAGCAGGACCCAATCCCTTCCCAAGAGGCGGGTAGTTTTGGAAGCGAGCCGAGCGTGATCCATCTCTCAGCTGAGATCCCTCTCAGCTCCTTACTCAGCACCCGTCAGCACCGCCTCCCCCTCCTTCTGTAAGGAACTCTTCCACCCACTCAGTGACTCACCTTTGGTCCAGGAGGCCCAGGAAAGCCCTGCAGAAGCAAGAGAAAGGTGAGTGGACATGGATTCTACAGTTGCAGTTAGTCACGTTTACAGTGGAGGTCGGGGGCAAAGCAGTGCTCGAATAGCTATGACAAGGTTTGGGAAGTGCTGGAGAACAGGTCTTCGGGAGGGTTTTGGAAACCTGCTGAGGGCGTGTGGGGACAACAGGCTCGTGTCCCTCTCTGGAGCCATGTGGGCGCTGTGGGCATCTCCTCTGTGCTTGCCCACTGGAAAATAGGTCAGTGGCATCATGTTAAATCGACGCTGTGGTTTGGTCTAGATCCCCACCCGCCCACTTCTTAATTGGGACCCCTCCCTGGAAAGCCAGCCTCGCCCATCAGAGCCTTGATTTTGCCTTTGGCCCTGCCAGGCTGCAGAGGAACCCTCTGTTTCCTTCCCCTGGGGTGCTGTGACCATGGCGGCCAGCGGTGGGGAGGTGGTGTGGGCTCACGGCCTGTGGGAGCCCAAGGGAGAGAGAGGCAAGGGGGAGGCTGGCTCCACTGCGGTTGTGGGAGCGGGTGTGGATAGCAAACACGGGCTGTAGAAAACCATGAGGCCTGAGCCTGGTCTGTTTCAATTGGTTTAAAAACACACTTTCTGTTTTTTTTCTTCATAAAAACCTAACAAATATAACACCCTGGCTTGGGTTCAGTGAGTGGGAGCCCAGTGTGTTTTGGGGAGGTTGGTCAGTGGAGAAGTGAATTCTGAGTACTTTTTTGATTCTTCTCAGCTTTGTTTGGTTCAGTTCCCTAAATCTCACTTCCTTTCAGGTTTTCTGATTTCCCATCTAGAAACGCATGGAAGTGAGACTAATCTCCTTTCCTGGGGTCCTGGGGAGAAATCATGGAAATATTTAAAATCCGTGTGGGCGTCAAGCTGGGCAGAAGAGCCAAAATTCCCAGCAAGCTAGGTTTTCACACTGCTGTGCCACGTTCCGGCTGATCTGGGTGCTGGTTGCCTGGAGCTGTCGCCCAGCCTAGAGAGGCGCCATACTGAACCTCGGCACTGGCGGCTGGGGCAGCAGAAGGGCCCAGCCATGAAGCTGAGTGACCTGGTAGGTGGCTGTACTCACTTGGCAGGGACATCGTAACCTAGCAATTCTACCTCTGGGAATCTGTCCCAGCGACACTGTCAGAGATGTGCAGACATTTATGTTCAAGGATCTGTATCACAGAAGGGACTCATTAACTACCTTATCAATAGGCCCAGCAGCCCTCAGATGCGTGTCATGGGAGACTCTGACACAGCAAAGGGCATGGTTTACGATAGTAAGTGAAGAAGTAACAGGATACATTATTCAGAATGTTATCAACCTGGAAATGTTTAGGTAAAGATATGTTTAAGGAGAAAAATAGAAGGACTCTTTACAATGTTAATGATGGTGAACTCTAGATATAAGAAAATACGGAATTAAAACCTTTTTCTTTGTCTATATTCCAATTTTTTCACAATAAATGTCTGATGCTTTTGTCATTAGAAATAAATTTCACAATAAATGTCTGATGCTTTTGTCATAAGAAATAAAGATTGGTTTTTTGTTTGCTTGTTTGTCGCCATGTAAGAAAAACATCTTTAAACAGACTTTGTCGGGAATTAAAACCTTTTTCTTTGCCTATATTCCAATTTTTTCACAATAAATATCTGATGTTTTTGTCATAAGAAATAAAACAAGATTGGTTCTTTGTTTGCTTGTTTGTAGCCATGTAAGAAAAACATCTTTAAACAGACTTTGTCCTTAATCCTGTCCTTCCAGTAACATATAACATGTCTTAGCTCTGGGTAGAGAACCCATTTTCTCCAAAGAAGTCCAAGTACCTGCTGAGTTATTCTCCTGCGCTGGTGCACTAAACTGGGCCGAGAAAGAGTTGGGTCTTGAGCAGGGCTTGGAAATGTATGCCTTGGTGAACACTGGGCTTGCATTGTCACCGGTGTGCGGTATGGCCTGGAAGAGGGTGCCTGTTGATCTCCCTGGGCCCTCCCAGCAGTGGTCTCTGCCAGTACTTAGGCTTCGTGCAGGGTCCCTGCCCTGTGGCTGACCAGGCAGCCAGCTCAGCTGCAAGGTGGCTCAGAAGTGCGAAACCTGCATACACCAGAGCAGGCGTGTTTGTTCGGGGTGCCAGATGGTTGGACATCCCCTTGTTACCTCCTTCAGAACTCACTGCTCTCCAGTCAGGTTTTTCTAAGCCCCAGGGCCAGGGGACGACAATCATAGGTGGCCCTGGGAACTTTCCTCTCTGCTGAGGCTGGGAAAGGGACAGCCGGTCAGTAATCTCCTCCCTGGAAGGCAGAGTCTGGAGTTGAGGATACGGCCTCAGGAGGTATGTTTTCAGAACCAGAGTGCAATAGGTGAGTATGACATGGATGGATGGGCAGCTCCTTGCATGGGCCACCCATGTCCAATGGCCTTGCCAAGGTGCTTCTGCCATTTGGTGGGGATTTAGGTCCCCATTGGTTTTGGAAAGTTCGGATGCTTCCAGAGAATTCTTGGGACAAATTTTGGGAGAGGACGTAGTGGAGAGAGGAAGGGGATACTTACGGGTGGCCCCATGGGCCCTGGAAGTCCTGGGGGCCCCAGAGGTCCACTCGGTCCAGGGGGACCTGGTGGCCCCGGTGGGCCCTGGATGCCGGCCTGGCCCTGTTCACCCTGAGGTTTGCGGAAACGAGTGTTAGAGAGAGACTGCGGGGCTGTCGAGCAGTCCCGCCCCAGTGCCATGCACCCAGTGAAGGCCCTGCGTGGGCGCTAGTGGGAGGCAGTGATGGCGTGACGGTGATGATATTTTGGTGGTGACTACATGCAGGGACTGGTGACAGCAAGGAGACGGCCAAGGCATTAGGAGGGACATTAAGACAAGACTCACTGCAAGAGCAGTTGGTCCCTAGGGTAAGTTCCCTGCTGCAGGTGGCAGAGGAAGAGGTGGGAGTGAGGTGACCCCTGGCCCCGAAGGTCTGCTCCCAGCCTGGTCAGAGGGCCAGAGTCCAGCCCGAGTGGTCTGAGACCTGGGCCTGCCTCTGCCCACTCTGGGTGGCAAGTCACATCCTCTCTCTGCGCCCCGGCCTCTCAGCCGCTGAATGAGAGCGGCTGCTCCTCCTTTCCTATCGTAGCTTTTTGCCGTCTTCGATTATCTGGCTCAGAGGATCAAATGAGATCCTTAGGTCAGAGGTCACAGAATGTTGCTTGGCTCACTAAACAATTGGGCAAGAGATTTTAAGTAAAAAATTTGGATGGCTTCTGATAAAAAAACTGGAAGCCATGGCAGTTAGGACCACATTCCTGAGGACAATCATCAAGTGGATTGGAGAATGGCGCCCCCTTCAGGTGGGGCCCGAGTTCTCCAGTTGCCTCAGTCCCCACTCTTCCTATGCTTCCTTTGTGCAGCTTGCTCCAGTCACTTATGTGTTCTGTGCCTGGCCTCAGTGGACAGTTGAGCTTGAACTCTTAGCTTGGCAGAGTTTTGAAACTGTAAATGCTTTATGCCTGTATGAGGTCGCTATACGCCCCCTCCTTAGCCAGCTGCTCTGAGCCCAGTCTTCATCACCCACAGTGCCCAGGAGGAACTGAGGGCCTGGGAGGCAGGGGTAGCATCGTGTTCCCTCAGGAGGAGGAGAGAGTCTGGTTCATGTGTCCCATATCTTGGGGCTAGGGGCCAGAGTCTTCCTAGATCTAGACACTGATACCATTATGTTACTTTTTAAGTGACCTCTCCAGGGACGATCTGGGATTAGCTTTTGTGATAAGAATCCTATCCTTGCAGATAATCTAACACAGAACAGCCTGGTGGGTGTGAGAGCTCCAGGCTGGGATGCAGGGGGACGCAGGCAGCAGGAGTTCCAGGCCAGCCCACCCTGCTTGGGGTGATCTCAGCAAGCCTCTGTGACACTTCTGCTTCCTGTATGTAAAGGGGAGCTGATGATGCTTGCTGCAAACTCTACAGAGGGAAATGATGCTTATATATAGGAGTGCACAACCTCAGAATGAGAACTGTAAGATTTTAGCAGCACCTGTTTGAACCATCTTTTGGCTGGGACATCTAGGGCAGATGGCACCCAGCAGTGTTACTCTGAGGCCGAGGCTTCATCCTGCCACACCCTATGAGAAGATGCTTGAGGGCTCAGAGTGTCTACTGGAGGAGGAGGCAGGTACAGAAATGGGTCATAAGTCCCATTTTACAGAAGAGAAAATTGAGGCTCAGGGAAGTTGAGTTTCCTGATCAAAGTCACATGGAGAATTCAGTGAGGGGCCAGGACCCCTACTCGAAACTCCAGACTATTCCTATTCATTCCAAATAAGCCCCCAGCAGAATTGCTCATCGTCCAACTTTCTGCACTTTGGAAATAACCTCAAACACCATCTGCTAAGCACATCATGTCTCTTATAAGTTTCCTCTTTTAACTGATGTTAGACCCAGCATTTAAGCATCTTACAGAGCCTGTAAAATCAATACTGGTTTATTGATAGGAAATGGACAAGCCTTTTTATGTCCCCTCATGGCTAACAGCATAAAAATCTTATTCTCCAGGCAGGGGCTGCAGCAGGCAGAATGGGGGCTCCTGTTCTTCTCTCTCTACTTTGGAAACTAGGCCAGGGCAGCACAGAACGTTCTGGCTCCCCCACCCCTTGCTCTTGTAAAGGGAGGCCTCTCTCAATTTCTTCATCTGTAAGGTGGGATGATGATGATGGCAGAGCCCACGCAAGGCCTCCACTGCTGGTGGCTGGTGTGGGATTACATGAGATGATCCACATAGAATTCTTACAACAGGGCCTGGAACCCAGCAAGGGCTCAACAAATAGCAGCTAATGTAGCTAAGCCAGGTGTTGGCTGCTAGGGGTTGAGGCAAATGGCTGCTTTGAGAGGACTCAGCTCTCCTGGGATGGGGTCTGGTATACGTAGGGGTGAGTGACAGTGGGTGGGCCTGGCACTTGTCTGAGGTACCAGTGGGCCCCCTGAATAGCCATGCTTGGGGTAAGTGCTAGGAGCACATGGAGGCTCTCGAGGATTTGGCCGGTGTAATAGGATATGCAGGCTCGGGTAGCATGTGCATCACGTATCCCTCTGTATTTTTAGCTGTTAATTGGAGTGATTTTTTTTCAGCCTTGTTCGATCAAGTGCCTGACATGCAGGTCCCTGGGCTCTTGACTCCTGAGTCAGGCCAGATGGTGGCTCCAGGTCCTGCTGTCAGTCTTTCAGAAACAGCACCCAGAGCCCTGCTGTTTCCAACATCCCAGTGGCCTTAGAGCCACCCCCTATGCAGTGTAAAGAAGGCTAGGGGCTTAGGTGGCAGCCATGGGCTGCTTGGCCAGGAACGAAGCTGCAGTGCCTTTGTCCAATCCCTGGGTCTGTGGTCTCTTGTTCTTTTTTCTTTGTGATCTGGTCCTCTCCCTTCTCTTTGGGTTAGTAAGGCAAGAAGAAGGAAGCAGTTGCTCACGATTACTATACCCGTTGGTTGTGGGCTACATTCCCTCTGCAAATCCCCTCATTCCTCAAACTTAGGCTACCAATGATCAGATGCTAATCAATCTGCATTTCTAAATACAAGAGTGTAGGGCCAACTGAGAGCCCTGGGTATAGGGTCTGAAGACCTGCCTGCCAGTTCCCATTCTACTTCTTGCTGTTTGGGTGACCTTGGGCACATGTTCACTTCTCTCTGAGACTCAACTTAATTGTAACACTTAAACAGTGCTATTCCAAGTGCTTTCCATACACAACCTTATGCAGTAGGAACTGTTATTATTCTTACATAAAAATGAGAAAGCTGAGGTGCAAAGAAGTTAAGTAACTCGCCCCAAATCACATAGCTAGTAAGAGGTGGAGAACCTGGGTGCTCTGCAATTTACTGTGTGACCTTGGGCAACTTACTCAACATTTCTGAACCTCGATTTCCTCATCTGTGGAATAAAGATGACCATGCCTAATTCATAAAACTGTTAGGAGAATTAAATGAAATCAGGCCTATAAAATGTGTAAGACAGTGGCTGGCACCCAGTGATGGCTGTTGTTGGTGGCTTTTATGAGTAGTAATGGGGTGGTGGCAGTTGTGAATCTCCTGGGTCTGGGTGTCGTGTTATTTGCACACCTGTGGCATTCATGGGTTCATTTTTGTCTAACTGAACCAAAGTAGAGTGAGGTTCTGACTTTGTCTCCAGGCCCCACTGGCATGCCAGGGCCCAGAGACTTGCCGAGCCCCTGGGGAAGCCACCCGTGATCTGGGCAAAGGGAAGGGATCTACCTGGAAGGTTCGCCTTTTTATGACTGGGGGTGGAGCCAGTCGCACTGAATTGAGGAGAGGCAGCAGCTGAGGAGAAAGATGAGTTGGAGGGCCAGAGGGCAAAGGCCAAAGATCGCAGGTGTTCAGAAGGATGCCGAAAGTCGCCAGGAAGGCAGGGCGGTCAAGAGGGAGTAGAAGAGAGGAAGAGAGAAGAGAGATTAGCCAGTGTGAGGCACAGGGAGGGGAAGCATGGATGGGGTACTCTTGCAGCTTGTGGGGCGCAGTGTTCAGCTTGCCCTTGGTTGGTACACCATCCCCGGCAGGAGGAATGGCCCTTCAGGTGTTGGCTGGCAGCAGCCCCTGACTGGGAGAGTGGCCTCCTCTCTATGGCCATGCTGGGCTGAAGAGGCTGCCTGACACGCGGCCCAACATTGCGTTGCTGGCCCTGCCTGTCCGTGGTCGTGGACGGAGGCTGCTTGGCTGAGGGCAGCAGACTCAGAGGCTCTGGCTAGATAGAGAGCCACAGGACCAGCTAAATTGATACTTTAAGCCAAGCTGGTGTGTGGCAACCTCTGGGTTCTTTTTTCGGTTGAAAGAGAAAGGCTGGTGTCAGCGAATCTGGGGAGATGGTTAAGGGCAGTGCCAAGCTGGGCTCCCGGGGGCCAAGCCGGCCGAGGGTGTGGCCGCTGTGGGCACAAGATAAGTGCTTCTGAGGTCTCACCCTGGGGCTGGAGGGCTTGGAAAATAGAGGCTGGGCAAAGATGTCTCTGACATGTTCAACCACTTGTTTGGCGGAAGCAACTTGCAATCACATTATCAAATGTGATTTTCATGTCTGGGAATTCTCGCTGCTTCCAGTCTCTCTCCCCAATGAAGCTGAGCACCCCATGGCTTTAGGAAGCGGTTAGAACCCATGTGAAAACAAAAATGGCATATAACCAACCCCTTATTTTTGAAAGCATTTTAACTCACACGAAGCCCTTGGGTTGAGTGTTAAGAACCAGGGGCCACCTGGGCTGAGACTCTGCCCAGCTGGGGACTCGCAGGCCCAGTCACGGCCTTTCCAGGTCACTGCTGCCTTCATGGGCAGCAGCTGCACCAAGAGCCCCACCCCCTTCCACTAGGGGTCTAAGAACGTGCAATGTTGGGCTCTGTGTCCAGGGAGCCTCTCAGAAGAGCAGGATCAGGAGACCTTCCAGAACCTACAAACCTTTAGGGTAATTATCTGGTTGGAGCGCAGAGCTGCTAGAGTGCTGCTTAGGTGCTCCTGGTGCGGGAGGGGGATGGAGGTGGCGGAGACAGGGCGACAGGGGGAGAATGAGTGCCAGAGCCCACAGACACCAGCCCCTCTGCTCCCAGTCCCAAGGACTCCGTCCCGCCCACTCCCTCCCCTCCTTCCTCTCCCTCACTGGGGGTGCTTTCTGCTGGAAGAGGCAGGGACCAGCCTGGATCTCTTGGTGTCTTGTGGACCTGGGGGCCTGCCACCCCGCCATGCCTGTAGACCCCTCAGCAAGCCAACAGTCTACTTGCCCTAGAAGCCCCTTGCTTTCCCACCCACTTTTAAATAAACGGAGGGTGCCAGTTGCCTTGCCCTGCCCACCAGCTGGGTCCCCAACTCTGCCCTCACCCCTGCCTGACTTGTACCCCACACTGCCGTGGTCATACCACCATTTTTTGCTGCACCCTGTGGACAAGGTGCTTCTGGAGGCTTCTATCTCTGCCTTCTCCCTCTTCCTGTGTTGGGCTGAGGGGCAGGGAGCCCTCTCTTCCCCCCACCCTCATGCGTTTGCTCAGGACTGATGACACCCTGCCAAACGTCTGCAGTTGTGTTGTCTTTTGTGCTGGGGGATGCTGTCTTTCTTTTGGGCAGCATAACAATCCTGTGAGCCCATAGTTTCAAATAAACACAGCTGACCTTCTATTATTGTATCGGGATCAGGCTGGCCGGAACACCAGGGCCCCGGTGTCCACTGACAGGCTGGCTCTATCTACACTACTTCCAGCCTGTGCCCCCTGCCCAGGCCCAGTCCAGCCTTGGCCTCAACCTCACCACAACTACTCATGTTCAAGGCTCCCTGAGTCCTCTCCCTGGTCCAGGAACCCAGGGCACAGGAGTCTGATTGGCTGGACCCTGCTAGCAAGGCCCTCTTCGTGGCTTTTCAGGGCCCAGTGGAGTCTGAGCCTGGCTTGTGCTCGTTTCTATTCCCCTTGCCACATCATGTGTGTGTTTCTGAGCACAATGAGGCCCATGACAGGGGAATGGACACCTGAAGATGCCTGTCCTTTCTACCCCTACTGCCCAGGTCAGAGTAGCAAGGCTGATCCACAAAACAAGGGGCATTTTGCTGATCCCGGCTTGCTGGGCCTCTCACTGGAGGAAGCAGTGCACACGTTCGCCCTTCCTATCCCAAGACTGGCCCTGCTGGGAGTACACCATTTGCAGGTCCTAATAGGGTGACTATAGGTTTTGGGCTCTGCACCCTGGGGTGGAGCCAGGAAAGGAAGAAGCTGGTGGGGGCTGGAGGGAGTGGGAGACCATCCCAGCCCTGAATCCCCCACCCTACTTGGAAAGAATCCTTTATTCTTCAAGAGGTAAAGCAGAGGCTTTGCCTTTGAACTGATACCTCTGCCCCCCCATTATCTCCCACCATTGAGGTTGGGTCATCTGGTCATGTGAAACAATGACTAACCCAAAAGTCCCTTTTATTTGGCTAGGGAAGGCAGACATGCACGCGCGCGTGCGCGCGCGCGCACACACACACACTTAACCCAAAAGTCCCTCTGATTTGGCTAGGGAAGGCAGACATGCACACACACACACACACACACACACACTCACACGTAGGGAGTCAGACACACAGACTCACACAAGCCACATGGTCTTACAGAGAAGGCCATGTGCAGAAGAGATGCACAGTGGCACGTGGAGTTCCGGATACATACCGGCTGGGAGACTCACAGCCCAGCCAGCACAGGACAGATACACGGAGACAGCATGGGGGAGGGGTGGGGGGGACACGAACGCTGGACACGGGCTCTGCACAAACACATACCACAACCCCCAGGCACACTCCTGGGCCGGGCAAACACCGCCACCCCCACGGCCCCTGCTCTGGCTGCTGAGCGCAGAGGGGGCTGTATGCTCCTGTTTCCAAGCTCTGTAGGTGCTGGGGGCCCCAGGGAGAGGAGGCTAAGTCAAGGGCTATGCCCCAGGATGGATCCGTTTTAGGGGTTCACTTACCCGGTGTGGGTACTCTCCACACTGACCCTGGGAAAGAGAGGGGAGGAGAGGAAGGTGTTAGGCTCTTGGTGGACTGCCCGTCAGGGGCACCCTCAGGACTTGTGGACGCACCACGCACACTCATCTCCCTCCAGCCCCGTTCTGGTCCTGGACTGAGCTCTCTGAGGCAGGGGAGCTAATTCCTTCCCTCATCCTGGCTGGCAGCAGGAAATTAACCACCAGGGCCTGCTTGGATGCGGCCCCATGGAGCCTACGGCTGGACTGCGCCTCCATGTACCACTTGCCACAACTGCGTAGTCAGGAGTTATGCCCCACGCATGGCTAGAGGTGTTTTCCAGAAAGGTCGCCTCCACCTAACGGCCCTGAACAGAAACCCCTGGCTGGGAAGAGCAGACAGCAAGACAGGCTGTGGGCAACGGGGTTCTTAGAGATGCCTTCTCTGAGCCAAAGTGCTGGGTTCCTGTACTATCCACCCAAGGGAAAGCCCAGCAGAGGCTCCATTGGCTATCCAAGGAGACAGAGAATGTAGGCCAGGCCAGTGGTTTATACACCGATACCTCAGAATCCTAGAGGCTCATGGAGGTGGGTCAGGAAACACCGTGGGGGGCGGGGGGCAGGTGGGAGGGGACGAGAAAGAGGCTAAGGAGGGCCAGGCTCCAGGCCACCCACGCCCCCAAATGCTAGTGCAAGAAAAGAACGTGAGCAAGAGCGGCTTCCCTTTTTTCTCACACACCTTGGTGCCACGGGGAGCTCCCTGGTTCTGCTGGTAAGAACTGAAATTTGAAAATAACCACTGTGGACCCCTTTTTACCTGTTGGGGGGATGTTTCCCGAGATTAAAATTCTAGAAAACCTCCATCAGGCTTACCTTTTCTCCTTTTTGTCCTTGAGGTCCCTACAAAGAGAGAGAAATGAGAGTTAGAAACTGAAGCTAAGGACACAGCGGCCCGAAGCCTTAATGAGGAACATTAGGGCGATGTACCAACCGGCTGTCCTCGGGGACCTGTCAGGCCCTGTGAGGAGGAAACACACACAGGTCAGTGGGGTGCACAGAAAGTGAGCAGATTGGAGACTCAGGCATGCATGAGGATTGTGCTAGAAGCAGGGCTTCCAGTCCCAAAGGCTGGGCTCCACCACCCATGTCTGGTCTCCCCGTATCTGAGATGTTCCAGGTGATGTGGCCTGTATAGCATGCCTCAGATTCTTCATCTGTCAGTGGGCATGACTAGCTGTGCCCTGCCCTCTGTGCATGGCCATGATGAAGAACAAATGCCATCCTTCATTCATTCCTCCACCCACCATCATCTCATGGGCCTGCTAGGAAGGAAGATGCATTTAAATGTCAGGCAGGGCTCTGCCACTGCGGTTGGCCTGCCTCACTCATGCCCATCCCCTCTTAGCTTTGGAGAAACATTTGGCAAAAGAGAGAAAGCAGAAAGTTCATGACTTAAGCCATGTCCTGGGCTCCTTGGAGGAACATAAAAATTTTGGAGTTTCCTTCGAAGATGTCTTGTCAAGTTTGTAGGGCTGAGAAAAGAGGCTGGGTTCAGGGTGGACCCATGTTTCCTGAGGAGGACACAATGCCCAGATGGCTCTCTCAGGAGCCTGAGCTGAGGCCAGTGTTGAGGAGGCCTCATGGCTGGGATGAAGGAAAGAAGGGAGGACGAGTGCCTCCTGTTTTGAGGGCCCACTCTGAGGAAGGCTTTCAGTACACGCTGAGCTCACACCCACACTGGCCCATGAGATAGGTGCTTGCATCAGCTCCATCTCCCAGACGAGGGGAGGGAGACAAGGCTTAGCGAGGGCTGGCACTAGGACATGAGCCCAGGTTTGTCTGATTGTGAGGGTCCAGCTGTTTCCACTCTGCCACGCTTTCTGAACTGGGCTGGACCTTGGGAGGCTGGGCTTCTAGACTTGGCTAGAGCCACAAACAGTACCCCAGTCCCTGGGGCCTGAGGTCCCTTCCAGCCACCATCCTGAGGGCCTATGAGGACCCACGTGCAGGACCAGTCTCTTTGAGGCTTGAAGAACTCAGGATCCCCGGGAATAGATCCTTCTAGGTAGGAAAAGAGCCTTCTCTTGCCCCCGACTAGCCAACTGGACCAACCACCAAACTGGGAAAGTCCCAGGAGGTTCATGAGAGGGGACAAGTGGCCTTTGGGACAACCCATGTGGCACTCCAGCCCATGTGCCTGACTAAGTGTTTAGTATTAAGTTCAGCAGAATATAATGCATCTGGCGGAGACCATACTGCAGGTGACTAGAGAGAGGAGCGTGGTGAGAGGGAGAGGGCCAGGGGCTGCACAGACTTGGAGGCATGAGTCCCACATGGTGGCCTATGAGACAATCGTGGTCCCCGGAGGTATTTGGTTGATCCTATACAGTATTATTTCAGTTAATTGCCAACAATTAAGAGCACGAAAAGCACAACAAAACCTGAATTTCAAGTTTCTCTTAAATATTTCAAGGTCCAACAACACATGGCATCAATTAGCTCTAGCCGAATAGCAGCTGCCCCTTCGAGGTAGGTCATGGGGGATGTGCTGGCTAGGGTGCTTGTCATATTTCCTGTGTGCCAGGCACTATTCTAACCCTGTGGTGTGAATTAACTCCTTCCATTCTAGGACAGCCTGTGAGTGGTGAGATAAGTGTGAATTCAGAATTCCGACTCTTCTTTATGGCACTTGTGGGACCCCGATTCTGTCCACACCTTACACTAGGTTCTTAGGGCTACTGTGAGGTAGATGGAGCAGAGGTAAACTCTTTGGACAGGTGAGGACAGAGGTTAAGCACGTGAGGGCGAGCCCCAGGATCCCACGTTGGAAGCCCAGTAGAGGAAAAACCATCTAGGGAGGGAGGGAGGTGAGTGGGAGACAGACAGATGATAAGCAGGCCAAGATACTTACGCCCGACAGCGTGTTGAATTAATAGCCTGGGGTTCCCATGCCAAGTCAAACAGGAGCCTAATGGCTCTGTGGCCTGTCAGATTTTGATGGATGTCTATGAGGCAGACAGGGACTCTATCACACTGATGTGGGCTAATGGGAGATAGGACTGCCCCACCCTTTCCCCCTGAGTTAGCTCTGACTCCAAAACAGAGAAGTCTCATGGATAAGGTTAAGTGGGGTAGGATGGAGGGATGGCAGGAAGAGGAGCCCCATAGAAGGGTTCCTTTGCTTCAAGACGAAGGACCCTGGCAGCAGAAAGGAGGCATAGTAGAGGAGTAAAATCTCACCACTTGGGTCTTAATCTCAGCTCTGTGATTTATGGGCTGTGTCGCCTCAACCACTCTGTGCCTTGATTTCCCTTTCGTTAGAGTGGGAATAATCAGTCATTATAAGTCATTATAGATTATGACCATTATTATTACTTCTGGGGTGTTCAGACTATATGTTAGCATCAGGCCACCCCAAACTTCTGGCATCCAAACCCCTATGCCTCCACCACAGCGGCAGCATGGAAGTTTATTCCTGCCTCGGTCTCCATTACTTCCTGCATGTGCACAGCATGCTTAGGAACAGGGGCAACAAGAAATGCTTTTGTAGTGGAAGCAGCTGGGTTGGAAAGGAAAGCTGGCCAGGGGACCTGGATTCCGGTGCCAGCTCTTCCACCCACTGCCTCCAGTGCCTCACTGCCCTTCTTCCAATTCTGTGGATATTTCAAGGACTTTCCCGCCCCAGGGCCTTTGCACATGTTGTTCTCTCATGTCCAAAGTGTTCTTTCCTATTCTCTTTCCTCTTAGTTCAATGCTCATCCTTAAGGTCCCAGTTCAAGTCTCAGTCTCAAGAATGCCTCTCTGACCCTCAGCTTGGGTGAGGTGCTGCTAAGCTGAGGTTGCTCAGGGTAAAGGGCACTGCCTTTTCACAGCACTCAGTACAAAGGTGATTCGTTAATTATGTCTCCCCCACAATGCTGTGAGCTACAGGATGGCAAGGACGGTATGTTTCTTAATCCTGTCTGTATCCCTAGCACCTGGCATGGTGCCCAGCATATTGTAGATACTTCATAAAAATGTGTTAAATGAAGGAAGGAGGCAGGGAAACAGGGAAGGAGAAAGGGAAACAAGGAGAGAGGAAGGCAGTAAGATGTGGAAGGAAGGAATCTGAGAACTGGTTTGGATCCTGTTTTGGACACCGCCCACCCCCCTGCCCCCCCGGCCCAGCTGTTTGACTTCAGGCAAACAACTTAGTCTCTCTGAGCTTCAATTCCCACAGCTGTCAAAGGAATACTAATAGGACCTGGAGCACAGGGTCATGCTGAAGATTAAGTGAGATAATATATGTACGGTCCTTAGCCCTGTGCCTACCACATAGAAAACGTCAATAAATGTTAGTTGAGTCTGAGTCAAGCAGACAGGCTGAGGTCCAGAGGGGGCTGAGCTGCAAATTAGGGAGAGCCGAGAATAGAGCCCAGGGCTTCCAACTGATACTCTTCTGTCTCTTTTCCCATTCACAAGGTTATCCACCTCCCTCAGCAGACGGGGTTCTAGCCTCATGTGTCCTGGCAGGGCCCCACTTATAGGTGGAGAGTGTCCTCACCAAGCACTTGGAGCAAAGCCCAAGCCTAGAGCCTGGCTGGACAGGGAGATGGTGAGCCTGTCAGGTTGCTCTTGCACCTGGCACAAATCCCAGGCTTGCCCACAGGAGGTGGCTCGTCACAATGGAGATATGACCAACCTGGGAGGCAGGACAGCATCCCAGGCAAGGCTGGCCCATCTGCTCTTAATGGCCCATCAGTCCCACTGAGACCTACTCTGGAATGGATGACCCCTGACAAGGAGTCATCCCTTTTGGAAGGAGTGGCCTGGGGTGACTGTAGAGAGAAAATTCCTTTAAAAGGCTCTGCAGAGGTGGAAGGGGCCAGATGGAAGGTGGGGGCCACGGTCTGCGTCTCCAAAACTGCATTGTGCCCAGTGGGGGAGAGGTGCCTGGAGTCCTGGGGCAGCCCAGAGGACAGCTGGCACAAGAAAACCAGACCGAGGATGAAGTTCTAGATGGGCTCCCTACCAGCCCCAGTGTGAATGCTGAATGTAAGCTCATGCCCAAGGGAGTGCTAGCCTCTAATTCCATGTGACTGGCCAAGTGTGGATTCTCTCTGGACCTTGTTTTTCATGTGGAGCAGTCCCCTGCCCAACTCTCCTCCCCACATTGCTGGGAGCACCTGCGGGGATGTGCTTTATAGAGCTGGGAAATGACCATGGCAGCAGCCACTCTCGCTGTCCCTGTTGGGTCCCTTTGCCAGGCAGTGCGTAGCTGTGGCTCATGGGGGCCAAGCTAATCCCTCACCCTGCGAAGGAAGGTAGGAAAGCTGGGGTCTTACCATTTCCCCTTTTGGTCCGGGGTGGCCCTGGAAGGAGAAGATCATAAGTGCCAGGAATGTTGTCTGCAACCCAGAAGCCCCCCTTTCTTGCCACATGTGGCTCCACTCATCTCACCTTATCCTGTGAGATGAGTGGACATGACCACCACAGTTCCCTTGCTGTGCTTAGCTCTGGCCTGCAGCGGTGGAGTGACCAGGTGAGTGGCTGGGCCCCTCATCTAAGAGGATGCCAGCTGCTCAGGGAAGAGGACAGTGGGTGGGGCTGAGCTCAGCACCCATTGCCTTCATTTGTGGGGGACATCTCTGAGGGTACTGGAGGGTTGAGCTCTCCCCCAGCTCACTTCTTCCTAAGAGTGGGGAGGGGTCTCCTTTCTCCCATGAACATTTGTGTCTGGGATGAAGTCAAAAGGATTGAAATGAACAAACACAAGACAGGAAAGCAGCCCCTGTGTGGACTTGGACACGTATGTGGGGGTCTCAATTGGATGGCAGACCCTGGGAGAATGGGAGACACAGAAGGTGCCCTGGCAGTGCTGGGGAGCAAAGGTGTAAGCGAGTGCCCAGGCTCCTTTTAGAATTAGCTGTTGAGCCCTCTGCTCAGTCTTGCCCTGCTGCCCCCTTGCCTCATTCTCTACCCAGCTCTGTGCCAGGAATGC
>NW_006438113.1:13885601-13897706 GCF_000325575.1 Pteropus alecto
TAAATGGCCCCTTTCCCGTCCCACTGGCAGCACCTTTCTGCCACAGGCTCATTCATTCTATCTGAAGCTTCTTCCAGGGAGTCGGGGTCTTGCAGAAGGACTTGGAGAATAGGACTGAGTGACGGAGGAGGAGCCCGCAGCCTGAGAGGGTCTACTCACCGGTTTGCCATCTAGCCCAATGGGACCCTGAAAGCAGAAAGAGGACAAGCATAAAGACCAGGCATCCCAGATCTCCTGCCGAAGAAGCAGCCTGGGGCATGTGGAAGGCTCCAACAGTTAGGGCTGATTGACCACTTCCTGGTTATGTGACCACAGGTGAACCTAAGCCTCAATTTCTCATCCTAAAATGGGGGTGAGAATAACAGACCTTCTACAAAGGGTCCTTGAGAGTAGTGAGTGAGATGCCGTCTGCCAGGCGCCCTGCACGAGGACCTGATAGGGGCCGTTGCCATTGCTGTCCAGACCTCTGCCTCACCCTGGGTGGAGAGTGGACAGTATGTTCCTAGAAAGCCAGAGCTGGCCAGCGTGGAAGCCCGCGGAAAAGGGGAACTAGCTGCTCCTCCGCCCTCCCTCTTGGGTCCCTGAAGCAGCGGTCAAAGGATACCCAGACAGCCACCTCCCGCCTCCTCCAGACGATCTCTTCTCAAAGCCTGGTCTTCGGAGATTGATCCCCTGCGGTGCCTCATCGGTTCCACATTCCAGTGTCATGCTGGGGTTTACCAGCCTGTGACTTCACTTGCCTGTTCCTGTCCTGCTGCCCCCTTTTTTCCATATCAATGTCCCTGTCCTCACTTGGACTATAAGCCAAGTGCTAATTCTTCTCCTTGATTGCTCTCCAAGAAAGCCTGCAGGAGAGTGTTTTTATTGATCGGGGTTTGGAGGGCCAAGAGCAGCTTCAGGGCTGGCTTTGCATGAAGTTTAACCCAACCAGGCCCAGGGGTCACTGGGGACACAGTTAACTTCAGCCCTCCCCACTTACCGGAAATCCAGGAAAACCTCGAGTGCCCGGCTGACCCTGAAAAGAATGGAGAGGAGTGAGGATGGTGAGGAGGAGATGAAACTGATCCTTAGTCCCCTGGTTCACCTTTGTTCCCAAAGCGGCCGTGGTCTCCATCCTACTCCTCTGTGGTCATCGAGGAGACACCACGATGGCAGCGCTGGGAGGGAGGATGAGGCTGGAAGTGGAACATCATAGGCTCTCTCCTCCAGGCACTGGGGGTGGGAAGGGGAAAGGAGGTGGCCAGCATCCTTTGGGTCTTCCTGGGAAGTAGCCCCCGAGAACTCCACACTGCTGTGGACACTCCGAACCTCGACATGTAAACAGGTGATGGAGAGCCAGGATGGGGGGTGGACTTGGCCCACAGCACACTGAACTCTTTCTGGACTGCGGTTTTCTAAGACCCTTTTATTTACACAGTCGTTGCTCATGGCCACTTATCTGAGGATCAGTGAGAATCAAAACTTGACCTTCGGTATATGTGTTTTCAGGCCAGAATAAGTCAGCTTACTCACTTTCCTCTCACCCTGGCCAGCAGGCCTCTCCTAGTTGGGAAATCTCTGGATCCCTCCATTTTTGCGGGATGCAGATCAATTTATGACCATTTTCCTGAAGATGCAGAGGGCCGCATAGATAGGTATTCAGGTTGGAGACTAAAAACAGGTTCACTGGTCACAGCCCAGTGGTTTATGGACAAGAGATGCGCAGAGGTTAGAAGCAGCATGAAGCTGTGCAGATCGGGACTGGGGAAGGCTGAGCAGGAGGTCAAGGGTAGCAGAGAGCTAAGAAGAATAAGCGCTGCCACTCCCCTTCTCAAGAACCAGCAAGGGCTCTCTTCTACTCAGATGTTATTCAGGGTCATCCTCAATGTCATCCCGATCTGCCGTTTTAGGTTCTCTCCTGCCTCATCCTCCCATGTACTCTGCTCGGGCACACTGGCTCGCCTGCCTTTCCCCAGACATACCACATCTTTCAGCTCCCGGCTACTTAGCTCTTAGCTCGGAGCTCCCCCTTGACCAAAATGGCCACAATCCCTGTCTAAGCTTGGGCTTTTGAGTCCGTCTGCCTCCATAAACAATGGCTGTGTAACTCTGTGCAACTTATCTAACCTCTCTGTGCCTCAGTCACCTCATCTAGAGGACGGAGACAATAGTATAACCTCGTAGGGTCATTGAATTACATTCCATTATGTCTGTGAAGGCTTTTGAAGTAGTAGCTGCCATCATCGGATGATTGTTGGGTTAAACTGAACCCTGGAATGCCAGAATAAAGCAAGGTTGCTTTCGAGCCCGCTATGTCTTAGAATCCATGGAGGGTTGTCCTTGCAAAGCAATAGTTTCAGAATCAGACTCTGTCCAGAGGAAGATTTCTCTGGATCCATCTGCTGTGAACCTAAAACATTTCCAGGCTGCTTGGGTCCTCCTTGAAGCTGTGGACATGAGTGCCCAGAGACCTCTGCTCAGGGGACATGGCTGGGTGGGATGGGGACCTGCCATCAGGGTGGGTGCACTGGTCAGGTGGGGAGTGAACTGGAGTATGTTGTAGGTCCAAGATGGTCTTGTGGCAGGCATCCAAAAGGGCAAGAGGGAAGAGATGCCACTCATACATCAGAAGGGCCCCGGGTTTCTCTCCTCTCAAGGATAAGTGACGCTAAGAATAGCGCCAAGGAGAAAACCCAGAAACTGTGCACTGTAACCTCTAAAACCTCCTAGTGTAAACTTTCGACTCTGGCCACTGAGAGGCCTGAAGGAAAGGTCAGCAGGAGAGGATTCCAAGAAGCATTTTCAAGTCCCACTTGGGCTAATGTTTACATGGTGGGGATAATCACATCGTTTGCTAATTACAGAGCCTGCCCCGGTAGCAGGACGCATCTCTCCAGCCCCCAGCCCAGAGCCAAACCCGGGGCTAACCAAGGCTTATTTTAGGGGATCTTGGGAAGAATGTTGTCATTGACCAAATGGAAACTGGGACTCTGGAGAGATTGGGCCTGTGGAAGGCACAGGAGAGGTTTGGAACTGGATTTTAATTTACATCTTTTCAGTTCTATGCTGAGGTTGGACATCTCTTCCCATGTTTATTGCTGGTCCTATTTATTTGTGAATGGCCTGTTTGTATTCTTTACCAATACTTTCTACTAGGTTGTTTGTCTTTTTCCTATTAACTTGAGTAAAGCTCTTTGTCAAGCACAGTAACCCTTTGATAATCATATATGTTGCAAAAATTCTTTTCAAGTTGGCATTTATCTTTTTTATGATATATTTTTTGCCATATGGAAGTTTGACATTTACGTCCACAAACTTATCAGCCTTTTCCTGTGGCTTCTGGGTTTTATCTTGTGTTCTGAAGGGCCTTCCCCAGTTAAAAATTAGAAAAGATTTCCTCATGCTTTGTCCTCGCATTTTAGGGTTTCATGTTTTACACGTAAGTATTTTAGTCATTTGAAATTTATTATGATATAACAAGTGATGTAGATATTCAGCTTTTTTTAAAGCTTATTATTTTTTTTGGTTTAATATTGCCTTTTTCTAAACAGCTTGTCAGTTGTCCCAGCAACATTTCCTGAACAATCTATTTTTCTCTCCCTATTGTGAAATGAAGCCTTTATCATGGACCAATTTCTCAGATGCACTTGGCTTTATTTCTGGCCTGCCCATTCTGTTTTATGTGTGTTGTAACCTGCTCTGTTTTTATGATACATTTTGATGTCTAGTAGAATAAGTCCCCTCCTCACTATCTCCCTTAATCTATTTTTCAGAATTTTCCTAACATCCTCACAAGCTTATTTTTTTCTAAATTAAATTGAATATTATTTTGTTGGCCTTTCAACTCCATAAAAATTCACTTGGATTAGGATCATATTAAAATTATGGATTATCGATTTGTAGACTAATTTATGAATTATTATTATGTTCTTCTAGAAAGAACAAGGGACATAAGCTTTACATTGCTCTCTAAAAGCCCTTCCCTTAACTCGAGGCCCAGGTGGAGAGGGAGCCAAGTGGATCCCCGGCATTTGGAAACGGACCCTACTCCCTCTCCTCTCTACCTTCCTCGTACCTACAAACTTGTGCGAGGCAAAGCAACGTGAATGGATAGGAGGTTGTGGATGAAAATAGCCTACCAAGAACCCCCCCTTCCCTCCTATCTGACTCCTGAAAGAGGCTCAGTCACGTATCTGCCTAGAGCCTGCCTCATGTTATCTCTCTCTCTCTCCAAGTCAGTGCTGACTCTCTTTCAAACAAGAGTCTGTGTTGGTGTTTAACCACTGGCTGGGGTTGGGGAGAGTGAAGAGGAGAGCCCCGCTTTTGCACAGCATTTGCCAACTTCTGTGGTGTAAATACTTCCACCACAGCTGATTTCAAGCTCCCAGCGTGATATCACTGAACAGAGTTGGGAGGGGTGTGCACGACCTGCTCTTGTGAACCAGTGTGAGCCAGCTCGGTACACTATGCCCTCTGACCTCCAGCAGCAAATGGAGAGCCACACAGCTCTCCTTGGACATTAAAAGGACTTCTCAAATTCATCTTGTTCAGATAAAACTCACCTCCCCCGCAAAATCTGCCGTTCCCTCCGAGAAAGGGCACCCCATCCACTCTGTTACTCAAGTCAGAATGTGGAGTCATCTTGAACTCCTCTTTCTCCCTCAACCTCCATTTTTGTCATCACTCAATTCCATCAATTCCACCTCCAAAATATCTGGCCAGTCCAGTCCTCCCACCAGCCCTACTGACTGTGCTCCAGTCCAGGTCTTGATTAGTGCAGGTGCCTTCCAGCCAGGCCCCCAACCGTAGCCTCTTTTAAACATGCTCCACACTGGAGGTGGTGGGGATGATCAAGAGATCTTTATAAACTGCAAATCCGATCATGTCCCTCCTCAGCTAAACACAGCCCAAGGGCTCTCCACTGCCCTCAGGACAAAGCCCCAACTCCTGAACATGGAGTCCAGGTCCTTCATGATCAGGCCCTTGCTCACCTTGCCTTGTCCTTGCTTTGTTCTGGAAAGAACTTCCCTTCTTCTCCAGTAGTTAATAGGAACCCTTCCTGCCTCAGGGACTCAGTGCTCCTCCCCAGCCTGGTAACTAAGTAACCTTTGCTCATTCTTGATCACAATTTAGTTATCCTTCCCTCCTGAAAGCCTCCCCTGCCTGCCCCGACCCAAAGTCACGTGCCTCCTTCGTGTCCCCACAGCTTCCTAATTGCCCCAGGCTGAGCACTGACTGGATTGTAATCACTATGGGACTGCCGGCTTCTTTGCAAAGGGGCAAGCCCGTTGCAGTCAGGTTTTCATTGCTGATTATCCAGCAGGAGGTGCATAGCAAATATTAATGGAAAAAATAAACCAGGAAACACTCAACAGGTATATCGACCTGGCAGGGGTATCTTCTTGTGGATGAGGGCTGCAAGTTCAGATACCTCCTCCTGTCCCCTGCAGAGAAGCTGCGGGGTGCAGGGAGGGATTGAGCTCCCTTTGAGATGGGGGGCATTTCCTAGCCTGGCAGATGACCTTTCCAGTGTCTGCTGGACCAGCCAGTATCTCGAGGTCCCAGCCTCCCCCTCAGTTTAATGGGACAACAGCTTCAGCATCTCGCTTCATTGGAATGTGAATCATCCTTCTCCAAAGTGCCTGGACAGTTGCCCCTTTACTTGGACTATTTACAAAGCTCCAAGAGAGGAGGCAGGTGGCCCCTGATGGCAGCAGGGCTGGTTCTTATTAGCAGCAGATATGCTGAGCCCTTCCTAGCCAAGTGGAAAGCCACATGTTCCCCAACATACCCGGCCACAGAGGGCTTGCCCATTTGACCTCTACGTTTTAATGACGAATGGTCCCTTTGTCTTCCCTGGTCCCCTGCTCTCATCAGCTCCAGGTGGCTTCTGTAGAGGAGCAGAGAGGGTTGCCCTGGTGTCTAGCAAGGACTCAGCAGGGGTGGCCCTGACCATCTGGGTGATAGTCACCCACACAGGCCAAAGTTGGAGGACATGGGCTTGGTCAAGCCTCCTGGTGCCATAAAACTTTTCTTAGCACCACACGGCACCCACAGGGAGAATGTTTTTTCTCTTTAAGGTAAATATCTTTTTTAAATAGGAGAGCTTAAAACATGGAATGAGGTGTTGGGGAAAGAATGCTGGCTTTGGAAAGAGGCCGACCTAGTCCAACCCAAGCTCCAGCACTGACCAGCTGGGTGAACACAGGTGAGTTGTGAAACTCTCAGTTTCTTTCTCTGTGACATGGGCTGGCGGGGCCTTCTCACAGCTTTGTTGAGAGGATCGAAGGACACTGGTGCATACACGAGCTTTTGTCTAGGATGCAGGGTGCACTAGGTGCCCAGGAGACAGAAGTCATCACTGTTACCTGAACAGAAGGTGCTTTTACCATTGGGATCAAATCCAACGACAGAGGTATGTTCCTGATTAGAATGTGGGGCTGGAAGCCATGGGAGCTCAGGCAGACCACTGCCCTGAGCATGTTCTCCAGAAGTGGGGCCTTTTCAACAACGTTTAGGTAGCTCGTTGACATGATGCTGCTGACAGATGCTGCTAAAAGGGTGTTAGAGGACCAGCGTGATCAACACAATGGAACTTCTGTGGTCAGACAGTGAGGCAGAAATGGTGGCCAGAGGGTAGGACCTGTATTCTGTGTTATTCCTTGTTCTCCTAATAGGCCCACCCCAGGCTTGGCCCTTGCTGTCAGGACCTAGGGTCTGTCTTTCTCTGTAATCTTCCCATCTCCCAGTCACCAGCTTGCTGGGTACTACCTTTGTCAGTAACGACTGGGCTCAGTGTATTCGCACTGTGTCTCTCCCAATACACAAAGAGGCTTCCAGCCCCATAGGGGCTGTAGCCATGTGAGCCCAGAATCACAGAGAATGTGACCGCATGGCCTGGCCGTCTGCTATAGCATCAGGGTTCAGAGTGCAGACGCAGAGCCATGCGGCCAGGCTGAGGGATCAAATTCCAGTGTGACCACACTCCAGTGTATGACCTTGGGCAAATCACTCAACCTCTCTGTGCCTTGTTTTTCTTACCTATAAAACAGAGGTGCTACGTCTACCTGTGGGGCTCTTGTGAGGATTAACTGAGTTATTATGTGTAAAGGTCTTAGGATACTGCCTGCCTCAGGGTAGGTGCCAAGTGTCAGCCCTTAGCGTTGTTACTGTGCCAGAGGAAATGTTGCCAAGAAGGCCCTGTCTACGCAGCCCAGGTCCCTTCAAACCCCGCCTCCAGCCCAGGACCCTGACCTGCCCGGCAGGCTCCCTAGCTCTACCCTTCAGCTCCCCTCTCCAACCTTCCCCAGTCTCCAGGCAGCCTGACTGGCTCTACCTCTCAGCTCCCATCACTCACCACAGCCCCTCTCTGGCTGCTTAGCTCATCATAGTTCCCTCCCTTGAACACGAGTTAGCACTTCGCACTCTGATCCCTCTCCCTAGACTGTGGGTAGTAGAGACTCCTGCTTCCCACTGGCTCTTTTCATGGAAGGCAGAGAAAGGGCAGGTGGGGCTTCATCCATCCACTGGTGTAGCATCAGACTCCTAGAGGCTAGCCCTGTGCTCCCCTCACCCTCTCATCATGAATGGCAGGTCAGGAAAAGCACATAGCAGAACGTAGAGACTATGGCTTGTTGCTATACAAGCCCTGGATGCTAGGGTTCCTGGGTTCTAATCCTGATCCAGCCTTTATGCATGGAACCCTGGCCAAGCCACTTCCCCTCTCTGGGCCTCAGTTTCCCCTACTGAGAGGGCTGTGCTAGACCATTGCTGAGGTCCTTTCCACCCTGACATTTGTGATTGTATTGAAGCCCCATGGTTCAGGCACTCGTTGAGCAAAACAGCCCTAGTCCTCCTTTCCATAGTCAATATTTTTCCGTACCATCACCCAAGTCCCCCTTCTGGTCCCTAAGGAAAATTTTCTCTGATTTTTCCAAGACCCCAGTTACTGGGTAGAAGGACTAAGACACAGGACACAGGCTGAGCACAGGCTGAGCACAAAAGGAGCCTTTGAGGGCAAGTGGCAGGTCTGGCCTCTGCCAGGACCAGGAGTGGATGTCGGGTCAGTGAATCTGGACTTGGACTCTGGGTATCTGCTCCATGGGCTTCCAGAAAAAAGGCTTGTCCCCTGCTAAGCTGGAGCACCTGCTCCAGACGGGAGTGAGCACTTTCTTCCCTCTGCATGTAAACAGCAGGGCCACCTTGCAGCTGCTATAGTTTCGTGGCTAGAGGGTAGGCCCTTGCAAATCCTCCTAGGAGGCTATAATTTAGGTATATTTAGTCAGGCCACTCATTACCATCAATGGCAGTACCAAGGCCTGGACACATGTGGTGTCTGCCGCACCCAAACGTACCGCCAGAACGTACTCTGCTTCCACTCCAAGCCCTTTTCATTAACTCGCCCATCCCACCCACTCCCAAGAAAAGCAAATATCACTTACAGGGGGACCTCGGGGACCGATGATGGACATCCCGGCATCTCCTGGGGCCCCCTATGGAAGAGAGAGAGAGGACGAGGGAGCGAGGGGTAGGGGCAGGAGGGAAGAGGGGTGGGAAGAGAAGAGAGAAAGGGAGGGGCTGGCAGGTGGGGAAGGAGAAGCAGGTTAGAGCGGGGTGCCAGCCAGAGGCAGGAGGGCAGAGGAGGCCAGAAGATGCAGAGGAAAAAAGAAGAGACCCAGAGGGGACGAATGGAGCATCCGGGAAGGATTGAGAAAGGCAATGAGGAAGGAGGAGGAATGATGCAAGAAGAAATATAGAAAGAGCATAAGATATGGGGATCGAGGAAAGAGGGCAGTGGGACCCAGACCGGAAGCGGGGAGATGGGGATTCAGTGCAGTGTTGGGGAAGAAGGTGGCACAGGGAGGGAGGGAGGGAGGGAGAGATGGAGGGGACACAGCTCAGCCATGGCTGCTCAGGCACTAGTCGTCTCTCCCCATGGCCCTGCTCAGGACACTCTCCAACCTGCCCCAGCCCCACTCAAGTTTCCAACTCCCAGGTCTTCTTCCCTACCCCAGCCCCCAATACCCATGTGGCTGCACACCCTGCAACTGGTGAACAGTGGCTTGCCTGTGGGGGGGTTGCTGAAAGTAGAGAGTAGGGACAAGACACTCCCTTGCTGTATGGGCCCAGCAGCCCTAAGCCTGAAGGTTGGAGCTGCCTGCAACTTCCTAGTCCAGGTTTCGGAGCGACACAGAGGGGTTAAGTCTGGGCCAGGATTTGGTGGGGAGGGGCAGCAGAAGGAAGATGAAGGGCGTATGGAACACAGATGGGGGTGAGAGGTGATGCTCTGACAAAAGGCCCCAGACTGTGCCCTGCTAGGAGGTAGGCACGATGATGCATCCCACACAAAACAGGACTGGCGCTCTCCTTGCCTCTGGGAAGGGTGACTGCCTAAGGCCTGGGATCAGAGCTCTGAGGCCACGGGCAGCTTCAGCAGGCAGGGAAGACCCGCTCAGCCAGGGAGCTGGGGCCTCAGCCCAGGAATCCCAAGACTCTTGCCTGATGTGTGGAAGCTGTTAGGAAACTAGGCCGTGAGAGACTGCTAGGGCAAAACAGGCCTGGCTGGCAGCTCTGCTGGGCCCGTGTGCCACGAGGAGGGCTGAGCTGGGGCCTCTGAAAGCGCCCCACCCCCACCGTCTATCCCAAAGCAGAGGCTGGGACAGAAGGACAGAGGGAAAGTGTGGACTCACCTTCTCGCCTGGTTGGCCCTTTACTCCCTGGGGCAGCCACATGCAACCCGGGGTGCAGGAAAGAGAAGGAGGGAGAGAAAAAAAGAAAGGATGAGAGAGAGGCGCACACACAAGAATCTGTGTTAACGGCACAAATGACCAAACACAAGAAATCACCGTGAAATAAGAAACAAAACAAAACACAGATGCTGACACATGACAGGTCTTGCATCCAACAAGCACAGTGTGTGGACGGCTATTGCCTCACCCTTTGGTCTGGTCCCAGTCAGCCATTCCAGATAACAGAGAAATAGTGGCAGGAGCCTTAAGAGGCCCTCTCCAAGTAAGAGAGAGAGACAGAGAGAGAAAGAGAAAGAGAAAGAGCGAGAGAAAGAGAAAGAGAGAGAGGGCGCGAGAGAGACAGACAGACAGACAGACAAAGAGAGATGGAGAGACAGAGAGAGACAGAGAGAGAGAGAGAGAGAAGGAGAACCTAGCCAGGTCAGAAAATCTGCCTGAGAATCTATGACCCTAGCTGGCTGGTCCTCTGAGGTGGGTGTGGGCATGGTGGAGTCTAATTAGTGTGAAGGTCCAACTGAGCACCAAGCACAAAGCTTTGCTAAACCAGGCACGCCAAAAGTTGTTAGGGCTGGCCAGACAAGACAGTGGTGGGAGGTTGGAGGAACAAGGGAGGACAGATAGTAGGACACACACATCTGGAAGGATGGGGGATGGAGGATGAGTCTGGGATGCAAAGGAAACTGGGTAATCGCTAAGGGTTCCTATAACCATAGTGGCTGGTGGATAGACAGCCCCAATTCACCCTAATCTGTAGAAGCCAGTGGCTCCACCTCTGGTGAACCATGAGAACAACTCAGGCATTTCAACTCCAGCATCTCACACCAATTGGCCACCCCAGTCGTTATCAGCTGCCTCATGCCAGAATTCCTACTGGGCAGCCAAATGGACTCACTGTCACATTTAAAATAGCCCAAGCAGCATGAAAGCCCCCAAATTGCTTGAAAATAGCTCTGTGTGGAAGGAAATGGGGAAACCTCCTGTGGATCTGCTTCCTGCCCCTACCACTATGGGCCAGAACGAGGCTCAGGTGGCCACTTCCTAGAGGGACATGTCCAAGGGCCCAAGAAGGAGGGCAGGAGGGGCAGGCCTGAAGGGGAAGCTAGAAGGGGCAGGCCTACTTTTGCATTTTACCATCTTCCCTGCAGTCTGGTAGCTGCACTTGTAGAGTCTCCTAAAGCTTACCTGTTAGGAGCAAGGAGTTTGGAGCCTGACAGTCAGCTTGGGTACAAAACCTAACTCAACCCCGATCCTGGGCTGGCCGAGTCTCAACATGCTCATCAATAAAACGAGATATTGGAGGGCTATGGTGGAGAATGTGCCTGGCTCAGGCCCACCCGTAGCAAGTCCCTGAGAAAGGCCGGCTGAATGTTGCTTCCTGCTCTACACAGGGAAGGACCCAGGGACAACTTGGGGGACTCAGTGTCTGGAGTCAGAGAATTGAAGCAGAGGGACAGGATCAGGCAGGAATTCTGGAAAGTGGTGGGAGAGCCTCACGTGGAGTGGCCCAGGGCCCCCAGCCTCCATGTCTTGACAGACAGCCCTTGGGGTGGGCCCCTCAAAGCTCTGTGACATGGAACACTTGTCCAGAACTTCCAAAATAACCCAGGTCGTAAGCCCAGGCACTGTGGCTTCACCCTAAGGATAAGGCACTCCTTAGAGCTGTGTCGCCAGTGTCGGGATGGGGAATAGCATTGTCAGGGTCAAGAGAACAGGTCTGGAGTCAGGCTGCCCAGATTAAAGTTCCTGGTCAGCCACTTCCTGGCCATGTGACCTTGGGAAAGACACTTAACATCCGAGCCTCAGTTTTCTCATCTGAAAAATGGGGGTGGAAACTGCCTGCCTCCTGCAATGTTGAGGACCAAATGAGCTGATATATGCGAGGCTCTTAGCACCATGCCAGCACGCGGTTAGCACTCTCGAGTGTTGGCTAGATGCCTTTTCTCTGAGCGCCAGGCTCACACCAGGCAAGCGAACTCACGCAAGGATGCTGTACCTAGGCCTAAGGCCAAACAGCCCAGGAGGTGAGATTATGAGGCAAAGCACATGAGTGACATGGAAGGATGGCATGGGGGATAATCAGGGGTACCTGGGAGCCGGGGTAGAGGTTGAGGCTGATGGCTGGTGGGGAGTTAGCGGTCAGACAGGGAGAGTGGCTTGGGCCACATCCTAGACTAGGCTGAGTGGTGGTGAGGACGGCACGTGGCCATCACTGCCTTAGGCTGCCAGCATGTGCCCGTCCTGCCCTTTTAGCCCCTCAGAGGATAGAAGCCACCAGAAAAAAAACCCTGGTGCTTGGACCTAAGGCCTAGTGTCAGCCTTTCCATTTCTGAGATATACTCTCCCTGTCAAACATTTCCCTTTCACCATCTTAATTTTT
>NW_006438113.1:13897756-13901658 GCF_000325575.1 Pteropus alecto
GGAAATATTAAACGTTTTAACGCCTAGCCTCCTGGTGGGGATTGGGAGCCTGGAGCAAGCCCTGTCTTCACCTCCTTCTAGCCTCTGCCTGTGGAAGATGCCTCTGGGAAGCTGGCTCCACCAATTTCCATAGAGCCTTGGGAGGCTGCATTTCTTACCATCTTTGGCTGCTCTTGCTGGGGGATGGTTGCAGGAGCTGCTATAAATCTGAAGGCTAACTGCCAGCCTTAGGGGTTTGCGGATGGCGTGAGTGGAAGTCTTCTCAATACCAAGTGGGGTTTGGGCTTCACCCTGTCATCCAGCAAAGAGCTTTATTCATGAAATTCCTTGGATTTTTCCTTTGCTGGCAGCTCTCTGGAGAGTAAAGCTGGATTGCAAGATCTGAAGGGTTGGAATGAAACTTCTTTCCTTCTTCTCGTCTGTCTCTTTCTGAAGCTGACTTGGGCAGGGGAAGGGAGAGATCTGACCCCTTCCTCAGGCTGGGGGTAGGCAACAGCTTGCCATGGTTTGGGGGATAGGCCAGCATGAAGAAGCAAGCAATGGCCACCCAAGCAGGTAGACATGAGCCAACTCACCACACGTCCAGGCATCCCAATGGCGCCTTTGTCCCCCTAATGAAGGATGCAGAGATAATTAGATGTGGCTGGAGGTGAGCCAGCATGTAAAGGCCCCACGGGCTAGCTATGTACCCAAGATCTGGTTTGCATGGGCAGTAGGGACAATGCCCAGGTATCATATGGATGAACTTGCCCATTTAGCCCCCAGAGACTATTTGGCAAGCAGCCACCCCTGTCTCTATATGCACTCAGGCATGGTGCTATGGAAAGAGCACTAATGTATGAGTCTGGTCTCCAGCCTGGGCCTCAGTTTCGCTATGTGTTCCATCAGTGGTCCAAGGCCCTTCTTCCTTTAGACGTCTGTTGTCGCAATCCATTCCAGCTATAGCCAGGATGTGCCACAGCCTTGTCATGCTCAACTTCAAGACACAGAACAGAGTGAGTGGCAGTTCCCATGTGATGGGTGAACCACTTCCCTAGGTCTCTCTATGCCAGAGCTGGGGAGCAGTGCCCAGCTCCTCCCCAGGTCCTCTTCTGAGAAGGCTACGGACAGTCCTCCACGCCTCCTCCTCGTGGCCACCCTCAGCACCAACAGGAAGAACCGTGAGCCATGTGGATCCAGCCGCATCACAAGTTCCAGCTGCTCAGAGGGAACTGCTTTGTTTTGCAGCCAGGGCTTACATCTTCTCACTCTGGAAATCTGCTTATTAAGTTTCGTTCCTCCCCCTTTTGGTAGAAAATATTTTTTTGCAATTATATGTGTACAGACATCATAAATTCTGGGGTGAGGCCTGGGGTTTGCTAGGAGCTGGAAGCATGGAAAACAACAGGGGCCAAAAATCAGATCGCGTTTGTCCTGCTGGGCAGGCGAGAGCTGGGTGTATGGGTTCCTCTCTGAAGGGTGTGGGCATCTCTGGGGGTGGTTCTGTGTCTGCTGATCCCACTGGGGCAAAATGTCTTTGAGGGACAATTAGCATCCGAAGATTTACGTGGACGCCCCAGAGAGTCGCAATCGGCTCTGAAATTAGGCTCTGGTGACACATACCTTGTTCAGATCAATGGTGTCTTTAATAAAACACTCAGCTTTTGCTGTGTGGCAGGGTAGCAATGTTGGTTATAAGCATGAGTCTGTTTCTTTAACCTCCCTGAGCATCCACGTCTCTCTCATGGGGCTGCTGGGAGGCTGCCATGAGACGATGTCTCTGGCAATCTTACTTCCAGTGCCTGGCATCTGGTGAGTGTTGTATATAAATGGTGTCTACCGGTAGTAAGCCCAGCAGGCAAGTGAATTTTATAAGCATATTTGTATTTCACACGTTTTGCATTTCACAACAAGGGGCCAGCAAATCTTTCTGTGGGACACTCTCAGGTCCCTTCAGGCAGAAGCATGAGCAGGACCGTGACCTGTGGATCAGTGGCCCTTTCTGCTGAGGACACCAGATCCATTAGATGTCGGGTGTGACATCCCCACGGCCCACTCACTTTTGGGCTTTTGAATGATATTGCAGGATGTGTGTTTTGGTTTCTTTTCATTTCTTTCTTAAAACTAATGTTCTTTGCAGTCCTGGCCATAAACTGCTCGGGTTCGGGACAGACGTGGAATGGCCAGAGACTGGAAACTATGTGCCGCAGCCTCTGCTCTGTGAATTGCCCCCAAATGCTTTTTAAAGGTGGACGTTGTCAGAAAAAACAAAGTCTGCCCACGTTCCCCCACCAGTCATCTGATTTTTTCCCTCCTTGGGTTTCATGGGACCGATTCACCCGTCCTCCTCTGCTCCAGGCATCGGACTTACCGGGAGAGTTTCCATTTTCAAGGCTAAACATTCTCCCACATGCATTTCATTAAGAAAGTCACTGCTGGACATGAATTCTAGAAGCTGTTGGATTAGTCACGAAGTTACAGAATAATTCATGTCAAAGGAGGAGTAACTGGGTAAGAGAGATGCACAGAGGGTCTGGAGTCCAGTGGATGTGGCCTTCCGCTCAGGGAGAGCGGGAAGCCCGGTGCCAGCCCCGGATACTCTCCACACTTCACCTTGGCCCTCTGGCTGACTACAGCACCTTGCTTGAGCCCCTCCCTACCTATGGTATCTAGTACTCAATGCATATATGCCCCAGGCTACACCCCACACAGCAATGTCTTTGAAGACTTTAAAGATGGTTCTCAGACGTGGAGCAGGGACCACAGGAAACAGTAGTATGGAATGGTGCATGGTATGGGCCTCAAAGAGGTCTACAACTGAAGCTTGGACGATCAGATAAGGCATCTTACCCCTCTGAGTCTCGGTTTCCTCATCTATAAAGTTTGCATAATGATACCTATTTCACTGAGTTGTTGAACAAATCGAACGTGTGAAGAGTGATTAGCATAGTGCCTGGAATGCATAAAGGTCTCAGTAAGAGGTGGCAATTAGTGTTTTCCTATTTTGATTCCAAAGACCCCATGGTTACTTGGCATAGCTTCCCTACCATTTGGAAATGGTAACTAGGGGGAAAAGAAAGTTTTTGAGTCTACTCCTATCAGAGGGCATAAGACAAAGCAGGGACAGTGGCCTTAATCTAAGCTGGCATGAAGGAAGATACCCAGTAAGCCCGTGGGCTACCTCCCCTTCCAGGCCCTCCTTATAGGGCCATCTGTCTGGAAGTCCAGTCCAACATTGGAGGGGCCTGCATGCTGTCATCTACCTGCTGGAGGCCCCAGAAGGGTACCCAGGAAGTTTACCCTCAGATATGGGTTAGAGAAACTGGAGAGGGGCCTCGCACCCAGATACATATGGAGGAAAACAGCCACCCAACCCGCCAGTCCTTGGATTGAGAAAGAGCACGTGAGAGAGATGCAGAGGAAGGAAGAAATAAAAGCTACTCACTGGGAGGCCAGGTCTTCCAGTGGGACCCTGAAATAAAGGGGAGAAAGAGTAAAGTTTACAAAGGTAAACGTATTATAATACCTGATGGTTCCACACTGCCCAACCAGTGATGTGACCTTGGACACACTTGTGCTCTATGAGCCTGTTTTTTTATGAACAAAAGGGAGAGCCTTGATCATATTCAAAGATTGCATTCAACCAAGGCTGGCAGCTGGACGTCATATATTTCTCAGTATTCCTCCAGAGGAAGAGACATCCCTACTTCCCCTTGGGCTTCAGTCTTATAGTTCCCATAATTAAGAAATTCTCCCTTAAATCTAGTGTAGGCATGGCCAACAGATGTCGGTTTGAGTGCAGACCCCAACGGATTAGTAGTGATCGAATAAAGCATTAACATTAAAAAGCTTCCTAATTGATTAGCAACGTCTGCCATGGGCATGAGGGCATGTGTGGCATGTGTGGCCACAAATTTTCTACC
>NW_006438113.1:13901720-13919963 GCF_000325575.1 Pteropus alecto
GTCCTTGCGCCCACAGGAACCTGGGTCTTCCAACTGGAGTACAGAGCCGCCCCAGGGGGTGCCCCTGAGACATACTCAGAGGGCAGCAGACAGGCATCGCCACCAGTCGCTGTCTCCCTGTCTCTCACCTCTGGCCCATGACATTCCTTCTTTGCAGAAGCAAAGCAAACAGGACGGGGAAGTGATCCCACCTGCCCACCCCCACCCCCACCCCGGCCAGCTTCCCATCTACTCCTCGTCCCTCCATGCGGTTTCAGTCACAGCTGGAGGATTCGGGATTCTTCTGTGTTCGGCTGAGAAGTGGGAAAGAATGCTACCTGGGGAAGCTACCTGGGTTCCTCCCTATCACTCCATGCTGGTGGTGGCCAGGCCGGCAGGAATTGTGAGGAGATTCAGATTCAACCCCCTCATTAGCTTCTGTGCCGTAGAGCCCAAGGAGCGACAGTGCCCTCTCTGGCTGGGAACAGCTCTGGGGTGAGGTCAGCAGAAACCAAGAGAACACTACATGCGTGGTGAGGGCAGGCCCTCCAGTCAGGCAGGGACCCAGAGCCGAGCTACTGGGTTAGCCTAGCAGCTTGGCTGTGGGGAGAGGTGTGTGGGGGAGGTCCTGGGAGTGGGGGAGGTGAGAACTCTTTTTGGCTTCGTCAGAAAAGAAGGGGAAAACTAGCCCATTTCCAGCAGGTGGTCTGTGGAAGTTTCCTATGGCAGAGTTTATTTTGGAAGATTGATGACAGGAATTGAGATCTGACATCCAAAACATGCCATGATAAATCATCCTTCTCTTTCAGGGAATGACATGATTTTCCTCTCTCTCTGTAACTCAGCAGGCAGGGAGCTGGGCAGCATCGTCAGCACAGGTTTCAATGCCCCTCTTGGGACACAGATAGAAGAATAAATAAAGTCTTATTACAGACTGGGCCGGCTGCTCTCACAGGTAGATTGAGAGAAAAAAAAAAACTATGGAAATGTCTTCTCCAAGAAAGCAATGAAATGGGGCTTCTTTCAGTAACCTTGAGAAAGATCTGATGCTGAGGGCTGGGCCCTTTCAACTCCAGGCCCCAGCTGCCCCTGTGACCTCTGGGTCTTTTGTTGGGATATCAAATGCTGTCTTCAAGAAGACATGCTCCTGTTCTCTGGATCCATTACTTTGGGGGCCAGTCTCCTTGCCTGCTTCTCAGGTTCTCTGCAAATGACTTGGCTCCCAGCCCCACCCTGGGCTTTAGGGCGAGGCCAGGGACAGGAACCTGACACGCTACCTATAATTCGTGTAGTCTCCTAATCTAACCTATTGACATTGCTGTCTTAACAACAACAACAACAACAACAACAACAATAACTTGTGTAGTCTCCTAATCTAACCTATTGACATTGCTTTCTTAACAACAACAACAACAACAACAATAACAACCACCACAACCTGCCCAAAGTGACTTGGCTAGAGTGGAGCTGTCCACACAGCGATGTGGACATCACATCCTCGGGAGCAGTCCACACTTAGAGCCGCTCACTGCCCTGTTTACTGAATGGGCAGGAGACCTTTCAAGGACCAAAAGTGAGCAGAGATTATCTCTTTCTTTCTAATACCTGGTGCTTCTTTGACTCTAGTTCTTTGGGGGACAAAGGAGCTGGGCTAACAATGGGCAAGCCAGCCTTTCAGATTGAAATTGGGACCTGCTTCGCGGGGACAGCCATTGTCTGGCCCTGGAGGGATGCAGAGGTGGGCGGAAAGCAAAACGGCAGCCCTTTTTCCCATGTCAACATTCTGGAGGGACCCTGCCGATTTTTCCAGAGGGTGTAGTGCTCCCCTGGAAGACAGCACGGCCAGATATCAGTTCTCCCACCCAGGGCCCGGTTACCAGCAGAGAGCAAAACCTTTCAGATGTGTGAGAGCAGGCTGCGGCTGGAGTTACTTACAGGAGGTCCTGAAAGAGAGAGAGAAAATGCGAGGGTCAGTGTCACTGATGCGAGTATGAGGTGGGGTGCGGGGTGGGGGAATGCCTTAGAAGAAGCGTCCAAGAATTCTTCGGCTGGTCTTCGAAGTTTGTGTTTTCCTGGCCCACTTTCACTAGTATAATCTCTTCTCCCTTTATTTCATCTCCAAATTTTCATCATTGGATGAGAAATCCAGAGGTCTGGGCCCCAGGCGCAGCCCTGCTGGGGCCCTAACTTCCCAAGCAGTCTCTTCCATGCCTCAGCTTCCCAACCCACAAAGGGGGCCCTTCGAGATGTGCCCCAACGCATGTACACAGTTGCTTTGAGGAACACAGGTCAGCGGGCATCAAGGCACATTGCAAAAGGTCAAAAGCGTAACTGAACCTAAAGAGACCATGATTATTAGCAAGCTTGCTGTCCTCTCCACGCTTCCATGAAATACAAGGAAAACAAGCAGGAAGCAGGGGCAGAAGGTTTCTCATTTGGTCCCCTGCCTGATGTATATCGGTCTGTCCTGGTTTCTATTAAGCTGTGAGTCAGGCGGTTCTGCCCTCCTGGGTCTGCTGCCCGCTAAACTTTTTCTCACCGCCCACCTCTGTGCTCCAGCCCCACCTCTCCTCCCATCCTCCCCTCTCTCCTCCCCTCTCCTCCCCTCCCCTCTCCTCTCACCTAGTTATGTCCACTCACCCTCCTACCTCCCAAAGGGTTCAGCAATGGCCCTATCTCATTACTGACAATGGCCATGAATTACAAATTCAAATGCTCTGAAGAAGGGGGCAGGACGATGGGTGGGGAGGGAAGGTAAAGAAAAGTAGCAGCAGAAAGATGGTGAACTAGAAGGCATTTCTGCAGCACATGAGTCATGAGACCCCCAAGGCCTGTGGGATTCCCAGCTGGGCCTGGTGAGTCTGCCCAGCCCCTGGTGACCTGGCTACGTTAACACAGCTGCTACTCCTGTGGCTTCTTTTATGCTTGGCCAATAAAGACTCCTTGTGTTTCCCCCTGCTCCTCACATTCCCAAGGCCAGCTTCTTTCTCTCCACCTTCATCAATTGGCCAGCTTTTCTGTCCTGGTCCCCATCCAGGAGGAAAAAGCCTCTTTCATGCTGGCCTCTGTCAAGCCATCATGTTAAGGGGGAACAAAATGTTTTAAATTAAAAATAATAATAATAATAATAAGTCAAGAGGTATAGTGACTGGGTGAGGCAGCCCCAGGGTTTTAGTAATAGCTGGAGGGAAGGAGGTTGAAGGAGGAGGGGAGCATCTGGGACCTATTAGGCTGAGGGGCAGGGGAATGTCACCCAGAATCTGAAAATATCTCCGGAGTACAGTTGGCCAGAGGGGCCAGCTGGCTAGGAAGTCTGTGCCTCCTGGCTGGGGTACGTGTTCTCTTGAGAAGCAGGCCGATGACAAAGTTTGACCCACAGTAATTTTGGGATGGTTTAGCCACATGGATGGCAGATGCCCTATACCCTCGAGGCCCAACAGGCGCTGGATCCGAGTGCTGCAGGCTCTGGGGGAGTCCCTGGTGATGGAGCTACTCCGGTGACCACCTGCCTGCTGTTAGCAGGCAGCTGACATGGGACTCGGCACTCAGCCAGGTCCCATGAGAGCCATTTGCTTGGCCCGTGACTAACTGACATAAATTCCACTGAAGATTTCAAAAGTTTTTATATCAGCACCACCACCATCATCACTGCACATACCTTTATGGTCCTTACTACGTGACAGGCACGATTCTAAGTGTTTTCTGTTAGAGAGAAAATTCTATCATCCTCACCCTGCAGATGAAGAAACTAAGGCACAGAAAGGCTGAGTTACTCCGCTAAGGCCCTTCATTATAGTACCTCGCCCTACACCTCTCACTCAGAAAGCAACTCCCTCCACCCCAAATCGCTCATAGTCCCATTCTCTTTCCACACCTCTCCCTGGCTCCTCTTTCTAGACCCAACATGCCCATCTCTCTTTTCTGGGCTCCTTTATCTGATGCAAGGGAATTTGGCTCTGTCAAGCTCTTCCAGGCTCTCATCCCCCAACCCGTCCTTACAGACTTCAGCAAAGTTAAAGCACTTATTTGTCAGTTGATTCTGTACCTTAGGAAAAAGAAGAGAGATAGAGGAATCATAGAAAGAAAAGAAAGAAAGAAAGAAAGAAAGAAATCCTTACACAGACTTCAGCAAAGTTAAAGCACTTCAGTTGATTCTGTACCTCAGGAAAAAGAAGAGAGATAGGGGAATCATAAAAATAAAAAATGATTGAATGAATGAATGAATGAATGAATAAATAAATAAAAGACTTTTTTTATCGCGTTCCCCTGCCTGCCTTCAATGATGATTCTCAAAGGTCCTCCTGGGAAATCTTTAGGCCCCTGGAAAATCTCACTGCTGCCCCTGCTTTCATCAGACCCCTAGATTTGAGAGCAGATGCTTCACCTAACACTGCGTTCAATGCCCAGCAGTGCTAGGTGGCTGGGGAGGCGATGCCCTTGTGAAATCCAGCAGTGCCTTGATGTCACTGGTTGGTCTCCCACGTGAGCCACTCGGCTATGCTCAGTAACATGACTGTTGACTGACCTGTCACCCTGGCTAGGCATCAAAAGATATAACAGTCCCAAGCACTGCCAAGTCCCCATCGTACAGATGGGGAAACAGAGGCCCAGGGAGGGTAGTGACCATGAAGCATCACTGCATGGGTGGGTAACTGGGATAGGAGTAGAACCCAGGTCCCCGACTCCCCAGCCATAGGTCTTCCTAATGAACCACACTGTCTCTTGTGCCTGTGCGGTTGACCCTACAGAGTACAGCCCACACTGCCTCATCCTGAGGGAGGAGAACAACACTCGGACCCCACTCTGTGCCTACTATAGCAGGAAGATTGTCCCAGTCCCCTGGGGGAGCAGAGAAGCCTGCAGCAGGCTTCTGGGGGAGGGTCCATAGAAGCTGCCCAGGGTGTAAAAGTTCTGCCTGAGATTTTCCTCCCTCTGCCTGAGGTCAGTCACTCATCACCTAGGTGAGGACACTGCTGTCCTCTCCAGGGTTTGGCTGTCCTCCTCCAGGTAAGCAGCAATGGCCCTCCTAAATGGACATGTAGAAACGAACTCCTAGGGAGAATCCTGGGATGGTGTTCTGAGTCATGCCTTTCTTTATCCATTTTTGTATGTTCATTCATTCATTCATCTATTTAATAAACATTTAATGATCGCCTACCATGTCAGTCACTGTGTTGGGCTACGTCCACACAGAGATGAATAAGGCACGGCCACTGCCCTTTGAGGGAGGAAAACTTCATTTTTTAAGCACCTAATATCCTCCAGGCCCAATGCTAAGCTCTAGTGATACAGAGATGAATAACTCATTTCCTCCCATTGAGAAGTCAACAGTTTCCTATCTTAGAAAGCTGGAGAAATTCCAGAGAACTAAAACCAACAAAAAGATTTAAGGGAGAAAGGTATACTGCAGAAGGATTCATTCACTCAATCAATCAACATTTACTGATTGAGTGAAAGGTATACTGATTGAGTGAAGGATTCATTCACTCAATCAATCAACATTTACTGAGTACCTACTATGTGGCAGGAGTAATGCTAAGTACAGTCATTATAACAGCCTAATTAATCCTTACAACAACCAGGTGAGGTTGGCATTATCCTCGTCGTAGCACAGATGAGGAACCTGAGGCTTAAAGGGTAAGCAACCTGCCTAAGGTGGTCTCCCAGTCTTAAGTGGCAGCATCTGGGGTTTTTCTTTTTTCTTTTTCTAGGTTTAATTTTCATATAACAGAGGTGCGATTTAAACTAGGTCTCTCTTACCTAGAAGGCTGTGCTGTCCAGTTAGAGGTCATGAAGGACATCAGTGGTGGGAGGGGTATCCTAGCCCTTCTAATGGGGGCAGGTAAGGCCCCTCACCCTTCCCTGAGGGCTTGGCCCTGCCCAGACCCTGCATCCAGTCCTGGTCCTAGATATGAAAGTAAAGAGCGAGAGGCTGCACCCAGGTCAACGTCATATGAGCTGTGATCTGACCTACTTGACCGCTGGACTGCCAGCAGCTGGGGTCCTAGCCCTGACCCACGCCTCCTGGTGCCTGCTGCCAGGCTGCCTGCAGCTGACCACCTGCCACTTGGCTCTGCCACGTGCCGACCCACCCATTCTGCCAGGACAGATGCTCTGCGTCCCAGGCTTTTCTTGGAGCTGGGGTGACTAACAGTGCCTGTCATGCCCTATTTGCTGGAACAAAGATTCTCAGCTGGGGGTGATTTTTCCCCCCAGGAGATAGTTGGCAATATCTAGAGGCATTTTTGATTGTTACAACTGGGAGGCTGCTTCTGGTCTCTAGTGGGTAGAGGCCACAGATGCTGCTAAACATTCTACAATGAACAGGAAGATTCCTACAATAAAGCATTATCTGGCCCCAAATGTCAGTCTACTGGAGATGAGAAACCTTGCACTGGACTAATGGGACCAGTTCTGCTTCCAGGCTCTCTATGTGCCTATGGTCCTGGCCATGCTCCTGGGTGAAGGCCCCAGCCCTCGGTCAACCCCGTGGTTTGCAAAGTTTTAGGATCTTATTCTTCTAGAGGTTGATCTTTTATATCTCCCTCAAGACTTTGTTAGGACAAATAATAATTCATTTATTGAGCATGTATTCTGTGCCTGACACTATTCCAAGAACTTTACGTATCTTATTTCACTCAGTCCGCCCAATAACCCAATGAAGTGGCTATTTTTGTTATTTTTCCCATTCTACAGATGAAAATGCTGAGGCCCAGCGAGTTCAAGGCATGTGTTCACAGTCGCAGAGCTCATGCACAGTACTGGAACCCAGATCTGCCTGACACCATCGCAGCATGAATACACTTGGCATATCCTCTCCCAGGACCGTGGGGTTCCAAAGCTCAAAGGAGGCGAGGCACGCGTAGGAGAAGGAGGCGCACGTAGGGAGCAATCTCTGCGTTAAGGAGTGGTGAAGGAGGGAAGCATGTGCTGTTTCAAAAACCATCAAGAGAAATTCATCGGTGACAGGCATGATGGTCGGTGAATGGATAGCGAAAGAGCTTAGAGGCAGCCTCTGTCCTTTGAGGTTGACATCAAAGAGATCGAGCCCTTCTCCTTTACAGCCCTGTGGCAGGATCACTGATTTTAAAGGGAGGGCCAAGGCCAATTTCTGGGGCAGACATCTGGATCCTGTGTGCTGGGAGTGTTTCTGACAAATCATGCTTTTTGACTGACAGAGCACTTCCTCGAATCTTAGCTCAATGAGCTTCACCACAACTCAGCTCCCATTTTACAGATGAGGGTTCTGAGTCTCAGAAGGGATAAAACTTGCCTATGGTTCATGGCTGGTAAGTGATCATGAATCCTAGTCCAGTGCTCTTTCCAGAGCTTTGAGGGGAGGCAGGAGGCTTTACATTTCTTGGGAGAGATATAACGACTCAGATGGTGGTGTGTTAGAGCCATATTACCCTACAGTCTGTGTTCAGTGACCTCACATTGGCAGCTGGAAATCTGCCATGGTGGGAGTAGTCACATCACGGAAATTAACCAAAGCTATGAAGCAGTCCCACTCCCACCCCAAGAGCCAACTAGCTAGGAAGGGGTGAGGGTCAGCGCCTGGGGCAAGGAATACTTTTGAAGAAGGCTCTGGTGGGGTTAGTTTGAGCAGACCAGGGGGGAATACCCAGAGTTGAGGACACTGAGATGGGAGAGTCCCATTCCAACGACTACAGTTCCCCTCGCCCCAGATACTCACATACCCTATAACAGGGGGTGGGAGGCTGGGGAGGAGGGGTTGGGGCAAGGAAGCAGCCCTGAGGCTCTGGGAAGTGGCTGTAAGGGCTGCTGGCCAGCAGGAGGCCACAGGTGGGAAGGAGGAGACAGGACCTGGGGACCTGGCAGTATGGGGACCTGGCTGCAGGGGGCCCTGCCCAGGAGACTGAAGGCAATGCTTAGCCCCTGGCAGGTTGAACAATAGCTCAGACCAAAGATGGTCTCAGACTACACCTGTGTCCCTTCCCCAATGCCACATCAAGCAGTGGGACCGAAGGACCAAGTATTAAACAGGAAGTGGCTGAATTACTCTGGGTTATTTTTCTCACCCTTCAGCAGAGATGTGGGTTTGAAAACAAAGCTGAGTGCAATATTAGGAGGGTGAAGAAAATTGTGTCTTTGAACACAATATATGTCCCCTTCTTGTTCACTTCATAAGAGTTTATTATCATAAACATCTGCTCAATGCCAGCTATGTGCGGGCTGTTGCACTGGAGCCTGTCAAAGTCAGACACTGTCCCTGTTCTTGAGGGCTTCTTCTCTAGCTCAGGAGATGCCTCTACTGCAAGTGACACCCCTGACACTCTGTCCCTAGGCTTGAGCTTCTGATCAGCTTCTCTCCTGAGCAGGGCTCATCTGCTGGTCACCCCACTTACTGCCTCGCACAGATCTCCGGAATGAGACCAGGAACACCCAGAGTCAGACTGTGGCCCCCAGGCTGCCCCACCGGGGTTCAGGGCCCCTGACCTTGACTGCTGTCCAGATTAGAGCTGGGTTTGCTGCGGGTCTCAGAGTGATGCTGTCCTGTCTCCCTCAGGGCCTCCACCCGCCTGGGCTCCACTTCCCAGCAAACTCCTGCCTGGGGTGCTAAGTGACTGGATGGGGCCATCTCATTGATATTCAGCCCTTCTGCTTCTCAAGGCTCTTGTTTTACCTTTCCTTATCTGATCCACAAAACAACCCTGAAGGGTTGGAGCAGGTATCAGCAGCCCCATTCATCAGTGGGTGACAGAGAGACAGGCAGGGGAAGTGCTGCCCCAAACCTCCCAGGAAACGCCCAGCAGACTCTGGTCTGCTTTTCCAGCTCCCTCCCTGGGCAGCTCCCTGTCTGCAGACCTGGTCCCAGTGACTAGTGATTACATTGTAAGGGGCAAGTGGTCTTCATAAGAAACGACTGCCACCCCCAGTACTCAAGCCCCAAGCCAGGGTTTGCTTTCTTCCCTTGGTTGTCACCCGGGTCCCTGCAGTAGGACAAGCCTCCAAGGCACCACACTCCTGACCTTCTTCTGACACCGAGCCACCATATCCAATGTCCCTGTGGAAAGCCCTGCTTGGGGCAGCTCAAATGTAGTAACTCTGCTGGCAGAGCCCCACCAGGCAACTGCTGGTGAAGATGGGTGGCCAGGGGTCATAGCCCTGGTCAGACCAACACAGGACGTTACCCCTCAGAGGCCTGGGAGAGGCCAGGGCTTCTTGGTCTTATCTTTACAACCAGGTCTGTACCTCCCAAGGTGGGGCGTCTTTTAAATTCACATTTCTTGACAACCCATTATGGGGCTGGCATCCCAAGTCTTGCCTCATCATTGTCCTAAACACTAACATTTACTGAGTGAGTACCTACTAACCTCCCACAAGAGCTGAGCATGTTGTACATCATCTTACTTACTCTTCACAGTAGTCCTATGAGGTAATACTACTATTATCCACACCTAGCAGATGAGAAAACTGAGGCAGAGAGGTCAAGTTACTGGCCCATGGTTGTACAGCTGGAACCGGGCATGCCCATAGCCTCAAAGTTATGCATTATCTCACTGAACAGCCACAACAACCCTGACAGGCAGATTCAGTGCTATTATTGCTCCATTGTACAGATGGGGTTCTTGCGGCACAGAGAAGTAATTCAAGGTCACACAGCTGGTAAATGGCTAGGCTGGTATTTGGAATCAACTATACCCTAAAGCTTTCCTTTTTAACCCCTACATTTATTGCTTCAGCTGTGAGAGCAAATAAGTCAACAAGACTTAAGTGGTGGGGTGAGAGGTTTGGGCTGTTGAAGAAAATCTACACTGAGTTCCTTCTAGTTCCTTTGAAGACTATGTGGCCTCATCTACCTAACTTTGGACCACTCCCCTCTCTTTCTTAAAGTGGTTTCCTGAGTGCCCCACGCTGAGGGCTGATGGCTAACCCCATCCAGACACTTCCTGTCTGAGCAGGAACTGCAACCTGTCACATGCAAGCACAGTTTCATGGTTCATCCCTTAACAGTAATGACATAAAAACCTGACTTAACAACTTGGACCTTTTGCTTATCAAACTGGATTTCTGTCCAGAATCCTGGGTAAGAGCATTGACTTTGGAGCCAAAAGCCACAGGTTTAAATCCCAACTTTGCTACTTGTTAGCTATGTGACCTTGGGCAAGTCACTTAACCTCTCTGAGTTCCAGTGTCTTTTTCTGTAAAACGGGGTAATGACAGTATCTACCTCATTGGATTTTGAGGCATAAATGAGAGAATACAGGTAAAAGGTTTAGCACCGTTCCTGGCTTAGAGTAAGCACTTAATAAATAATAGCTAGGACAATTCTTGTGGTTATGAGGTTGGAAATAATGACACCCTATCCTAGAAAGATATACCTTTCTCTGTGTTCTAAGCTAAAGAACAGCTAACACCTAGAGAGTTCTTTCCATGTGCCAAGCCCCATTCTTAATGTTTTATAGATATGACCAAATTCAATCCTTACAAGCCTTACGAGATGGACCCTTTTGTTATCCCGATTTCACAGATGAGAAAACTGAGGTACAGAGAGAGGTGGTGTCTCCAGCTTGGAGTCACAGGCTGGTGAGGGGCAGGTTGACACCAGGGGCCAGGCTTTTAGCTCCCTTGCTGTACTGCTTCTCAGATGAGCCCCTGAAACCCTGGAAACTATGAAAAAACAAACAGGCAGGGGTCAGGCTGAGTTGAGATAAGCAGAGCAGGATAGAAGGGGCTGGGTGACAACTGAATAAAATAGTACAGATGAAAATCGCCAGCTTTGAACTGTTGGGACAAATTACGCATTTTCTTGCTTCCTTAGGCCCCGACACTTCCAGGTTGGAGGTCAGAATCAGAAGTCCTGAGGGAGGAAATCTCAGGGGTCGGTCTTGCTGGTGGAGATTTCAGGCCTGATTCGCAGATTCAGGCCAAGGGCAGGCATTGTTCTCTGGCCCCAGTTTCCTGGAACAGCCTCCAGCACAGGGCAGAGGGGCCTGGCTGCCCAATCCATACATGAGCTGTGGCTGGGGAATTCTGATAGGTTCTCTGTCAAGTTGCCCCCTGTGTCATTAAGGTAGAAATCAATCAGGGCCTGGGTGCCCATCAGACTCTGCCTGTTCTGACCCCTTGAATCCATTCTGATAAGGATCTGCAGTCTCACTTGAACTTGTCACCCTTGACTGAATGTCCAAGAAGCAGTTGAGATGCTCCCACAGGCCCTGGAGATATCTCCCAAGGAGAGTTATTTCCTGGCCCACTTCCACCCCTCCCCTCAGGACCTTCCCAGGAAGTAAGCAGTTGAGCAAGTAGTGCTCTTTTGTCGCATCCAAAAGGCACAAAGAATTCTCCAGCAAAGGTTGAGCAATTACTCTGCAGCCCCAAACCACCTCCTCCAGGCACTTGGCTTTGATTTACTACAATCCCATGGTACCATGCTCAATGCTCTCCCAAGCCCTCTAAATATGCAGTAAGTGATGGTTCTAATTTCTATGTACAGATGCAATTTCATGTTTGTTTTTGTTTTTGTTTTTTGTTTCTTACCTTCTTTTCTGTTAGATTGTAAGATTTCTGGTCAATGTGATCATTTATTCTTTAGGCACCACTCCAAGAGCAGCTGAGAGAGATTAGGTGCTGCAAACTCCAGTGCTTATAATGAGCTAAGCAAGTATCATAACCAAATGAAGTAGGCCAGGTATAGATCAATAGGGAGTGGTAGAGTCTGTGGCAAAATGCTAAGGACTTGCTTGTGTCTAAAATGGAGTTATCATCTATCAACCCCAACCAATTACTGCCAGGTGGGGATGAAGGCCCATTATTGTCAGATCTTAAAAAAAAAAAAAAAAAAAAGACAAAAATTTGGCTATTTCGCGTAAAATCTTCTGATTTCTAAATGTTGATATTAATTTAAGAAAATTTAAAAACAAGCCAAACGAAGCTGCATTTGTTCCTCAAACTGCTAATTCACGATACATAATCTCTAGGAAGCTTCCAGGCCTGATCTGTTCCAATTCTGCAGCTTAGAACTGCTGGCCCAGAATGTGTACTCAGAAAGTCCTTGCTGAATACATGAATGAGTATTCATGGGGTGGTTCCACTGGCTATCACCTAAATTAAAGATCTGTGAAAAAACAATGTCATAACAGTGTTTAGAAGCTGAACTTGTGTTTGAGAGTCAGCTTTAACCAAGTGTGGAATTATTTGGTTATGCCATCTTCAAGAGTATTTACATCTTTCCCTTTTTGCCTCCCTCCTTCCACTGAACGTGGAAGCCCAGAGGTAAAGATGCACGCTGTACAAGGCCAAAGCCTAAGGATGTCAGAGAGTTAGAAAGCTGAGTTTACTAAGCCCTGTGAAGCAGTGATTGGGAGTAACTGATAATTAGTGAGGTACTTCATTATCCCTGGGTATCAATTTTTCTTAAATCTTATTTAAATTGTACACAGTTAGGAATATATACCATGATTAGTAATTAATAAATGCTAATGCTTGGTTATAATATGGAGTGTTTTATAATAGCATAATCAAGTGAAAAGTTTTCTTGTTTTTGTTTTTCAATTAATCATGTCTAAAGCAGCTATCTTATTTGTCCTCAAGGCCGTGGTTAAGGCATGCTTATGTAAATGTGGGCCAGGGAGCCATAAAGGAATATACAGCCCATAGATGGTAGCCTAGCAATTCCATATGGGCCTTCTTCCACACCACCTGCCTAAATCACTCCACCTGCCTGAATGACACCACCTACCTGAATGGAACTACGAAGCTCCCCTGAACCTCACCGTGTCCAGGATAACAGCTATCATGTGTCAGGCACTAGACTGGGCACTTTCTATTTACTATTTCTAATCTTCATAACACAACTTATCTGCAAGTATTCTAATTTTCAGATGAAAACTCCAAGGTCCAATAAGATCGAGTAGATTGTCCAAGGTCAATAATAAATGATGGAACTGGGATTATCACCTGGGTCCATCGGACTGCAAAGTGCACCCCCTTTCCACATCAGCATGCTTCCTGGAGAACTGGGTGCATCCACCCATCCTTACACAGAACAAAGTTATGAAGTACCCAGGATTCTCCAGGAAAGCACTGGTAGGGTTGAGAGGAAATTCTAGGTGTCAGAGCTCTACTTTTAATACCAGACTACTCTGGGATAGCAAATACCTGGGACCTGTATCATTACTCTTTTACCCAGGGTCCATGGCATATATAACTAATCTATTTCAGTGCTACTTCTTGTACTTTTGGCAGCCACAAACAATCACTCAGAGCTGACACCTGTGAGGAAACATATTTGCCATCCTTGGCCAGGGTCTTAGCGTAAGTTAAAGAATTTTCATAACTGAGGATGTAGAAATTCTAACCAGCGTCTGGTGGCAAGCAGAGATAGATGGAAATCACTATCTTTTGAACCGAGAGAGCTTTAAACATATATTAGGAGAAGGGGAAGAAGGAAAAGGAAAGGATGATGTTTGGTTCTGTATTTTAAATACCAGCCCAGACAGGCCGGGGGCAGGGCTGGCCTGCATGGCTCGTGTGTGACCTCATGAGTACGTGTTGGGGCTCTGGGGTCCTGGGGTGAACAAGGAGCCAGAGAACTGGATACATTTCAGTTGAGAATAGTGAAAACACTTTGGATCTTATATTTGGCTTTGCTTTCTAAAAAGAGTTTGTTTTTCCTGGCATTTATTTATTGTTAAAACAGCTCTTTAAGAACATTAAAGGACATTTTGTGAAGGAAACAGATCATCCCTAATCCCCCAGCCCCCTGCTCTCACACAACTGTTTCCATTTCTCTTTTCCTCTCTGATCCTGGTCCACATGCATACCTAAGTTCGCAGAATTAAAATTAGCATGCCTGTACGCAGCCTTCAAAATGACAGTTTTTAAATGGCTGTGCAATATACTGTGATTTAGCTATTTGTTGGTTACTAGATCTGGAAGTTTCCATGTTTTTTATATATTATGTGACAATGAATATCTGTGCATTTAGATTATTTTCTTAGGCTAAAGAAGGAGGACTATTGAGTCAACATAAAATCTTTGATGAACAGTTATGACTTTTTGCACTTGCTTTTGACCTTGCATGAATAAACTTGAGAGTTTCCGAGCACTGCACTTTAGCTGTGAGGTTAAGAAGCTTGCTCCAGATCACCCAGCAGAGAAGAGGCCTCATTGGGACTAGCACTTGTGTTTTAGGCTGCTTGTCCAAAGCTCCTTCACACCTATAAGCCTGGGGTGCAGAGGGAAGGGCAGGGGTGGGAGTGGGGAGCTGCACACAGGAGGTGGTGAACTGTGGAGCCTACAGGAAATGGGGACGGCAACATCAAGAGGACACGAAGCCTCTGCCAGAGACCCCTCCTCATGGAATGTCCCTTCCCGACTGGAGGCCCTGCCTGACTTTTTAATTAGGAGAAGATGCTGTTTAGTGGGGGCGGGGCACCCTGGGGTGACCAGGCTACGTTATCAGGTGCTGATTCACATGAAGGAGCTTATAGCAGAGAAGGCCCTCCCCACTGCAGTTCTGCAGAGCCCCTACACCCCACCCCCCTGCAGCTGGACAGCCCGAGGCAGTGCAGGGGGTGTGGGAGCTCTCTACAGAGGAAAAGCCTGGGTGGTCTCCAAAGCTCTGGTCCCTTTCTGCCCAGAGGACCAGGAAAGCACAATAAACACAGGCCTAGCAGCCCCTGCTCCTGCCCCAGCCCCTGGCCTAGCCCCTGCCTCAGCCGCAGCCCAGCTCCAGCCCCTGCCCATGGTCCAGCTCCAGCCCCAGCCCAGCTCTACCCAACACACTCCGCAGCCCCAGCCCAGGCCCAGCCTTGGCTCTGGAGAGCCCACCTTGGCCTAGAACCTCACTTCACTGCCAATTTAGCGGAGTGGGCCAGTTTAGCTCAGTATAGCCCACTCCTCTTCCCATCCTAGCCCACCAGGATCAAGTGGGTGCAACTACAGGCCACATTGAGCATTCCCACTGGCCCTTGCCCCAAGTCCACTATTCTAGCTTGGGGTTCCACAGAGCTGCAAGGCCAGTGCCCATATCCAGGACTGGGCCCACACTAGCTCGGCCTCCCCACCTAGCAGAATCCTAGATAGTCAATGGTTAACTTATGGAGCCCTTGTTTTATGTGTCTGGCACTGTCCCAGGATGGTGCTGAGGCTACAGAGGTGAAAAAGACAGAGTGTGCGCTGGTGTGTGACCTTAGACAAATCAGCCTCTGTGTTTCATTGTCCTCATCTGTAAAATGGGGGGAAAAAACAGTACCTACCTCGTAAGGTTGTTGTTGTGAGAATTAGATGAGATAATCTGTATGATATGCTTAAACTGGTAGCCGACATAGTAAATGCCATGTAAATATCAACTTTTATATTGCTATTATTCTTTCGAGTTGCAGGCAAGAGACAATAAACAGAAATAAATATGTGAGAAAACCTCAGGTATTGATAAATGCTATGAGGAGGCTAAAGTATACTGTAAAAATGTGAAGAAGGGGGCTGGAATTCGAGAAAATGCTTGAGTGGTAAAGGAAGGCCTTTCTGAGGAGATGATGTTGGAGTCAGAACTTAAAGAATGAGAACGAGCCAGTACGAGAGGATCCAAGGGATCATTATTCTACAGAATAATTCTACAGAAGCAACAGCACACGTAAAGGCCTCGAGGTAGGAACAAGTTTGGGTGTCTGGGAAACAGAAAAAAGGCCTATGTGGCTAGACCTGTGATGTCTAACGCAGTAGTCGCTAGCTACCTGTGGCCATCTATAAACTTATGTTAAATAAGAAATTCAGTACCTCAGTCTCGCTAGCCATACTTCAAGTATTCTAGAAACACATGTGGCTAGTGTCTATGGTATTGGATGGTACAGGTATAAAATATTTTCCTAACTGTAGAAAGTTCTCTTAAGCAGCTCTGCCCTAGAGTTTTAGGAGAAAAGAAGAGATTAATATGAGATGAGGTAGAAAAGGCAGGTGGGGCCAGAACTCAAAGGGTCTTAAAGGCCAGAGCAAGACTGGCATTTATCCTAAGTGCACTGGGAAACCTTTGGGGTGTCCAGACTCTAGCAAAATCATTTGGCTGGGGGAGGGGGGAGAGGAACTCTGATTCTCCTACTACTCTGAGCCTGAGGAATCCTCAGAAGTCAGAGCTGAAGGGGAACAGATGTGTTCCCTGAGTCTAACAAACCTACAAGTTCTGAAGAGTATATAGGAATGCCACAGAAACTTCCCCGGGCCTGAGGTTTTCCAGAGGGACCTGTGGTTCCCCTCAGTGAAGGCAGAAGTGGAGCTCCTTGTCCTGAGGCCATTGGCCCATGTCGTGGCCACCTGTAGGAAGGCCTCGTGGTGGGTGCTGTGCCCCTAGATTTCCCCTCAGGAGATGAAGGACTGAATCCCCCAGACTCTGAAAGTGCTGCCCGCACACAGCTTCCACTGTCAGTTCTCGTCAGGAATTGCCTTAAATAGAACCACCTTGTCCAAGGGCCACCTTCGTGGTCTGGCCTCGAGCCCAACTCGGGACAGCTCTGAAGAGCCACTCCAGTGCCAGAGCTACCTGTAGGATTGGCCAAGGCCTTCCTTGAAACCGCATCACATATCAACTTCTGCCTTTGCCCACTCCTGCTTCCTTTCCTTCCCTTCCCACATTTCAAAGTCACCTTCCCAGGGTACCCCATCCTGTAGCATCACAGAACAATCTGTCCTCTTGCCCACCATTAAGAGACAATCAAGGAGTCAGGGATAACATAGTCACCATGATGACAGCACTAAGTCAAGCACCATCTTGACCAGAAGGAAGCTTCTTCCAAGTGGGGGTGGCCTAGAAGATCCCACAGGGCTCCCACATTGGACGTGCCCTGTGAGGTAAGAAATGTTATTTATTGAGTGCCCCCTGGCCATGCAGTTTATACATGTGGTCCCAGGTCCCTTCACCAGGCTTTTAAGAGCAAGATTGTAATCCTCATTCTACTGGAAGCAAAGCCTGGGCTTCGAGAAGGTCCATAATGAGCCCGATTTCACACAGTTCCCAAATGCCAAAACTGGGATTTGAACCCAGATCTGGTTGATTCCAGAACCCACTTTTTTGCCTATACTGTGCTGTGCAGCCTAAACTCAGAGTTCTAAGCTCAAGAATTTCATGAGTTAATGCACAAATCCATTTTAAAGAATGTGGACATTTGGATCTCATCTTGCGTTTCCTGTAGTCAAGAACCAAAGTGACACTCTCCATCTACCCTACCTCCTCGAATCCCCCCAGAGGGGACTTTATGGTGTAGCCATAGCTACCATCTAATGTCTGTCACAGTCGCTACTTTTCCAGCCTCTACAAATACTGCTTTGATGTGCTGACAGCCCCTCATGAGGACAGTGGCTAATAAAACATTCAGCAGAATCCAGGCTGGTCAACTCAAGCTACTCTCCTGACCTGTGACTCAGTCAGGAGCTGGCTGGGGACCACTGTATCTCCCAGGCACTGGGATGGGACAATTCAGGGGAGCTGACATCCCCGAGGCAGCTCACCATGGGTAAGGCCTGAAAAGAGGCCAGCAGATGGGAAAAAAACACCCATGAGAGTCACTCGGGGTTGACAATGGTGACTTGCCCTGAAGACAGGTTGAAGTAGCCTGGGAGGATAGCAGGGCATACCATCCTTGTCACCAACCCCTGAATACTATATAAGACTATGCAGCTGGCTTCTGAAGAAACAGATCCCAGGGTCAGAAAGTCCTGCAGAGTTGGGGCTGGGGGAAGGCTGGGGGAGAGCTGGGGGCATGATCAAAAGGAGATGTGAAAAAAAGACAAATGACATCCTTTCCTCTTATTAAAAATAAATAAGAATAGAAACATGTCATCATGCAAGAATAATCTTGCAACTCTTCCCAAAGGCAGGGCTGCTGAGCCAGGTCTGACGGTGGCCCCCATGGTGAGGTGGAGGGAAGTGAGAAGAGTGGCATCGCTGCCTAGGGCCCCGAGAACTCGTGCCTGGCCCCCGCCTGCCCTCCCAGAGGAAGTGGGAAAGGGATTCGAGGAGAGAGTAGACCCATCTGGTCTCTGGTGGCCCCAGAGATTGGGGCTGAGTCCTGGAAGTAACCTGTCGATTTAGGGTCAGAAACCTGTTTTTTTTTTTTTTTTTTTTTTAATAAGCATTGTGATTTAAGAGTCTTTTGTTATTTTTTATCTTGAAATCTATTTTGTCAGGTATAAATACAACTACACCCACTTTTCTCTGAATATCAATATGCTTGGAGTATCATTTTCTATCTCTAAAAGGGTCATTTTTATTGTTGTAGTAAGAACACATAAGATCTACCCTAT
>NW_006438113.1:13920022-13944321 GCF_000325575.1 Pteropus alecto
TTAGGGTCAGAAACCTGTTGTTTTTTTTTTTTTTTTTTTTTTTTTTTTATAAGCATTGTGATTTAAGAGCTTTAAAAAATCCTACGACATTTAAAAAATGATTTTAATAATTCTCTTTGTTTTTGGTAAAACTGTTAAGGCAATTCCAGTCCATCTAAGCTAGAGAAGAATATAGAGATGAATTGTCTGAATGGCTCAGGCAGAGGAGGGGGTCAAGGCACCTCGGGTGGCGGGGGACAGTGGCAGAAAATCTCATGGACACAGTGTTGCAGGATAAAACGCCAGCTGGGTGTGGCAGCCCTTAGCTGTACAAATGTCCACACTGCCTCTGACATGCATAGAGAAGGTGAGCTGTCAGAGGGAGATCAGGGTGATAAAGTAGACTTGCTTGTCTGCAAGCCCCACCCTAAGGCCCGTGTTTCTTCTCTGCTGGGCACCTCATTCTGTTTTTATAAGGGAGAAGATCCCTTTCCGGTCCATGAAAGAAACATCCTTGTCCATCTGCCTCCAGAAAGACACAACGGAAGTGAATCAGATGCCATCCAGGAGAGACAGAAAATCAGTCCACACCAGTCGGGCTGTTCTCTCTTTCGTTGAGTGGGGTTTGTTTACACTCCCAACATTCCTTATAACACTGAATCCGAGGTGTTCTCAGAAGTACCATCGTGCATGAGCTTTGGAGCCAAACAGACCTGGGTTCATATCTCAGAGACTCTCAGTAGCTATGAAGCTCCCAGCAAGTTTAATTTCTCTGAAGAGTGTCAGTCTTCTTATTTACAAAATGAAAGTAATAGTACCAGCTTTCAAGATAGCTGTGAGGGCAGAACATAAGAATGTAAGCATTCTTTTGCCCTGAAAAAGCACTTGGTAAATGGCAGCTTTGCTTCATGTTACTATGCCACCATGTTTGCTGCAGGGGGATTTTAATTCGTTTCAGGCCACAGTTTGCTCACACTTTGTCAGCAACCTCAGCTGTCTGGTTTTGTGACACTCATGTGGCCATCTGATCCATATTCTTGGCAACCTCTGCGTTTGTCCTGCCCCCTCCCCCTGAGAGTCTCAGCTGGTCCCAGGGACTTGAGTAAATGACCTTAGAATCCATTTGGCCCAGAGAGCCCCACTCTAGGAACCCAGACAAGCTGGGAAGGGAAGGGAGAGTGGAGGCGGGGGGTGGGGGGGGGTGCAAAAGGGCTGTACTTCCTGCCCCTGGGGCTCAGAGGCACTTTCATTCCTTTGGGGCAGATCCAGCCCTCTGCAGGGTCCCCTCTTTCTCTCCCAGTGGGCCAGTCCCACCCCCCTGAGGACCTTGATGGCAAGAACCCATTGAACTTTCTTTAAGTTTCCTGACTGATTTCGTGGGGCCTGCCTGATTGCTTTTTTTGGGTCACAGATGGGGAGGGTGAAGGGAGAGTGATTAAGGGCCCCTTCCCTGCTTTGGCAGGAGGCCCCCATCCTTCCCTCCCAGGGCTCCTAATCCCTCCGCCTGCAAACGCCTGTCCTTACGGGCTGAGATACTGCAGAGCCAGAGGTTTATATACAGACCAGTTATTTATTGGGAGGCTTAGGGCCAGGATGAATCTGGGCTACATTCTCTTCTGTCCTGGCTCTTCTCACCTGGGTTGTAAGCAGGGAGGAAAGGAGAAAGGGGAGAGAGAGATGTGAGGATGGGATGAAGGAAGGGGCACTCATGTGTTGAAGGGTCCTATATGAGGTGTTTACAGGGGCAATTTCATTGAACAGATTGCAGTAGGTCCCTTGTACCTAAGGTGCGTGCATGCGTGAGCAGTACGGATGCATGTGTTTCAGAGACAGGACGGTGCACGTTCAACAGCATGGCTCCTGAGTCAGGCCTGGACCCAACGCCAGCCCTGACGTTTATGGGATGACCTTATATATACAGATGCCCTCCTTCACTTCTTGGAGGCTTAGTTTCTCATCTGTAAAATGGGGACAAGAATTTCCACTTCCTGGGGTTCTAGAGCTGATGGAACCAAGCCCCAAATATGGTTTCTGGCACACTGTAACATATGCAATAGATGGTGGCTATCATGAAGAGAAGGAGGAGGAGGAGGGGAGGAAGGAGGGAGAGACTTGGAAGGAGGGGGCGATAGAAGATGAGAAAATAGGAGAGGGGTAACGAGTGCCTGAGCAAGGGATCTGCTTTGCTTGCCTCCACCTGGGACTTGACCACTTCAGTTTTCTAGCAACTCCCTGGGGGTGGGCCCCTAGCAGGACCTCAGCTCCCCCTGGGAAACCCCAGCTAAGAATAATGGCGATTCCAAGTAGCAGAGCTGCCACCCATGCCCCATCTCAAATGCCTGCACACCCGCTTTCACGAGCAGCCACTGCACAGAGGGACCTCCAGGGGATGGGGATTTGGATCCTCCTGGGGCTCCTTGCTGAGAACCAAAAATGCACCCTGTGTCTTTAAGGAGGCGCCTACTGGGAGCCCAGGAGGGAGGAAGGTTAAGATGATTAGCTGGTGCTAACAAATTTAGGATGTGGAAGAAGTCTTTTCTTGGCTGTCCATCAAAGAAAGGATTGAATGTCCCTGAGCTTGGAGAGAGCAGAAAGAGGGGGGGAAAGGGCTGGGGGAGGGGAGCAGGAGGGTGTTATGTGCTTACCAGCTGAGCTTTCTCCCTGGACAGGCCTTCCCTGAGCACTGGGGGTGTGTGTGGGAGTCAGGCAGGCTTGCAGGGCCCGGTGGCTGTCTGTCCAGACGCTGGCCTCCCCATCAGCCTGTCTGTCTGTCGTCGCCCCTCCCCCACTGTCCCAACCCCAGCTCAGGTTATGTCCAAGCAGCTGGGCTGAAAAGTGATCCTGGAGGAAGAAGGCCCTTCCTGTTGATTAGGAACCAGGACACTCTCCCCCAACCCCCTTAAGCCCAACCAGACCCCTTCCTCATCCAGGCTCCCTGTCCTGGGGCCACCCCCTGCCCCTTGTCATGAAGGGCTGAGCCAGTCTTCAACTAGATTTCCCCTGTAACCAAGAGAAACGGTCAGGGCCTCCCAGAGAGATCACAAACCACTCACAAAAGCCTTCATAAAAGGTTATTTCCGGCATGGGCTGGAAGGAGGGGGGCATGGGAACTGTGCCATGTCCAGGAATGGTTCATTCAGAACTGCCTGGGCACCGGCTCTGTGCCAGGCCCTGTGCTAGGCATTGGGGAAACAGACAGCAAGGCACTGCTCCTGTCACCGCCCAAGTACCTGCTCTCAGAAATGCACCGTCCAGTGAGAGAAAGAGAGAAAAGAACAAAAAGATGCACTACAATGAAACATATTTATAAAACAGTGGTTTTCAAAACTCAGATCTGCCTTTAGATGAGCCTTCCAGGTCATCCTAGGCAAAAGGACAACCTGGAAGGCTGCTCTAAATGCAGATTTCTAGGCCACGCCCTTGGAAATTCTGATGCTGTGGGTTTGGTATGGGGCCCAGGCATGTGCACTTCCAAGCAGAGAGGACGATTCTGACGCTGGTGGATGTTGGAATTGAGTTGGAGGAAGACTGAAATACAGGGAGCAGAGGTAGTGCTGAGACTGGGTATAGGAACGGGTCCAGGAGGCAGGCGATCTGAAGCTGATTCCCACTGGGGTGGGGAACAGCAGAATGAGGTGGCCTCTCAGGGACTTATGAGAAATGTGTTTCCTCATCCTTGCTCATGCTCAAGGCCTGTTTGGAGCAGAGTGGGACGTGTGTGCTGAAGATCAAGGGCCTTTGTCACCTCAGCTGAGTCAATTACCATACACTGAGGGCCTACTGTGTGTGAAGCACTATATTAGACCTAGAATCTAGGGGTTCCTAACCTAGCCTAGGTTTGAGTTAGAGCCAGTTGCCTTTCGATGGGAGGCGTCCACTAAGACCTGAAGGGTGAGTAGGAGAGAGAGCTCGGCTACAGATTGGATAGACTTTGTCAGGAGGCTGGGAAGGAGGTTTACCACCTACTTCGCACAGATCCTCTGGGACGGAGTGGGTCTGGGATACTGAAATCAGGAGCATTGTCTTGGGTTCCGAATATTGGGCAGGGTGAGGAGCTGGAAACTGGAGGTGCTTGTTGACTCAGAGGCTGCCAGAGCCCCCAAAGACTTAGGCAGTGGCCCCATCTGCTCAAGCTACATCCTTACTACCTAGGACCCTGAGTACCCCTTCTGTGACTTCTCCATCCTCCCTGGATGCTCATACACCACTGAGCACAGAAGTTATAGGAGACTGGAGAGACCTCCAGGGACATCGTAAGCTTTCTATTGAACTGACTAGAGATGCTACTTGGAAAGACCTTGGGCACCATCCAACTAAATATCCCATTTTGTAAATAAGGAAACTGCAGGACAGAGAATCAGATAACAATTAGGCATGAGACTTTAACAGAATACGGTTCTCTTGTGACCTCTTCAGTAACTTACTTACCTCTCAAGACCCATATGAAGTCACTTCTCTTGGGATTCCCCAGATGGAGCCCAGGAACCTCTAGAGCCAAATCACTCAATTCTACCTGCCTCCCCAAGACTGCTGTCATCGACAGTCTGGGCACCTCTCTCTCCAGGTTGCATTCACCCAGCATATGCACTTTATGGTTTCAAACATCCTTTAAAGTAGGTGAGACCTAGTTGCCCATGACCTCCACGCCTACCAATTGAATCTTCTGACATTGTGTTGCAGAGTGACTGCCTTGTGTGAGACTCTAGACTTCCTTGGGGTCTCCTCTTGTGCTGTGACAGCGGGTAGTGGAGGAGATGATCCCATCAGCCATGGTTTTGCGGGAAACCTTTGGTCATAAGCTCGGTAGCCAGAGAACATAAAGAGTTTACTCTCACTGCGTTTCTGCAGCCCAGGCAACAGGGAAGACTTAACCTTCCTTGGTCCTGGCACCAATTCACGTGTGTAGACCCAAAGCACATAAGGGGCACTGCTCTAGTATAAATGCTGCTGCCGCTGACTGAAACCCTCACACAGTAAGACCCAGAAGATTTGTCAAGGAGCTGGGTTCCCTGCTCCTCGAAGGAGCAAACCCTGAGTGAAGCAGCCACTGGCCCCTGGCAGCACGTTGGGATCAGCATCTGGGCACCTGCAGCCTGTCCTGCTGCTGGAGACAGGGCGTAGAGACGCTGTGGCCTCGTGGAAAGCCAGCATTCAGGGTGGGGATAATATTAGTGCCCAAACGAGCATGGGCATATGAGTGCTTCAATGTGGGGGGAGTGTGTGTGAGGGAAGGTGGTCCTCAGAGAGATGCAGTAATTTGGGGTGGGGGGAGCTACAGAATATAAACATCACGTCGGAGTCTGAGTGCGAGGACACCTGGGTTCTGGTTCCTGCTCTATACAGAAGCTAGTGAGCTTTTCATGACACCAGTCTGAGCGGGTCATGACTCTGCTCGATACCCTTCGGTGGCTCTCTATTGCTTTCAAGGTAAAGGACAAAACCTTAATATGGTCCACAAAGCCCCACATGGTCCGGCTCCTGCCGACCTTCCAAACCTCATCTCATACCACTCGGCAGGAGCTCCCAGCTCTGGCCACATTGCTCTTCCTTCTACCTGCCCCGTAAGCTCCCAGCTCTGGCCACATTGCTCTTCCTTCTATTCCTCATTCTTACCACACTCCGTCCCACCTCTGGGTCCTTGCAAATGCTGTTCCCCTTACCTGGAAGGCTCTCCCTCCCTCTTTGCCTAGTCGATTTCCGCTCCTCAAGGATCACTTCCTCAGGGGAGCCTTCCAGGACCTCTCTGACCCTCGGGATTTTTTCTAGTTTTTCATGGAACCCTCTATTTCCCTTTGGTAGGGCTGGTCACCATTTCCATTTTACTTTAGCCGGTGAGATCAATGGCTGTCGCCTCCCTAACTAAACTGTAAGTTCTGTGGGTGCGAGGGCTGTGTTTTGCTCACCCTAGGGTTCCCAGTACCTAGCAAAAGGCCTAGCATAGAGTGGGTGCTTAATCATACAAGTTGAATGCAGGCATGAATGAATGAATGAACGGAAGGATGTTGTGATTTTGTGCAAGGCAAATCCGTAGTGCTTAATAATACAAGTTGAATGCAGGCATGAATGAATGAACGAACGAATGAATGAATGGAAGGATGTTGTGATTTTGTGCAAGGCAAATCCGTCCTTTTGGCCTGATACCTTAAGTGATGATTTGTAGAGTGTTTACGCCATGCTAGGTGCTGGGGAGGGCACCAAGCTGACTGTCTAGAGAGGATATTGATGTGTAAACAGGCCTTGATAACACAGTGGGATAAGGTTATGCTTGGAGGACAGGAAAAATATAAGGAAGCGGCATTTGGTGGGAGATGGGGAGGAATTCCTTGAGATTACAACTAAGGCCCAATTTGAAGGGTGAGAGTTAACAGGCAAAGATGGAGATAGGGCGTCCTGGTAGAGGCAGAGCAGGGGCCAAGGCGCAGCAGGGAGGGAGAACTAGGAAGGCTGTGCTGCAGCAAGGCCCGGAGCTGCTTCAGGGGAATGGAGAGAGACCGGCCAGAAGGGCCCAGTGGGGCTTTGTCGGAAAGGCTTTGGCACCAGTGGGGGGTTTCAGGCAGAGGGGCGACGGAGGAATGTCCTCCTGCGTAAAAGGAGAGTCTGGGCCCCTCCAGCTCTGGCGCCCAGGGGTATGAGACCCGTGGGGCAGAGGAATAACGGGCTAGGAAGGTTCCAGACTCCGTTGCCAGCAGAAGTCTCGAGGGACTGCTTTCTTCCTTGACGTCAACTTAAAGGTCACACAGATCCCAGGTTTTCTCTCAGGAGCCGTTAAGGGCTCCGCATTTTATGCTTTTACCCAGATCCCTTTGGGATTCCATGATATCCCCAGCCTGGACCACCTTGTAGGGTAACCAGTCCCCTGAGCCCTCGAGGCGCTGAGAAGCAGGACTTCCTTTAATTTGTCCTAAACTTACCTTGCTCAAGTTTCAAAGCAGGGCCCATCATCCTAGTGTTTGGGGAGTGGAGAAAGGCACCAAAGGCTGCCACGGTGGGAGGGGGAACTCAGGACATCTTTGACTCGGGGACCTCTGCATCACATCAGTCCACAAGCTGTAATTCCCACCACAACTACAAAGACAGGCTGCTGTCTCTCCCTGCCCCTAAACCCAGGCCCCTTTCTGTGCCTGAACAGGACAGGCATGAGATGATGAACAAGAAGTGAAACAAAGCCATTCGACTGACTGCTCACGTGAGCAAACATGGGCCACAGCTGGGGGCATGTAAACTACAGGACCCCTAAGTAACCGGGCTCCTTCAATGCCACTCCTTCCAGCCTCTTCTTCCAGTCTTGTCCCTATCCTGCCAGGAAACCTGCCCCAGCCAGCACCTCGGCTGAAGCTGTTCTCCAGCTCCGGCCCCTGCAGGGCCCACGCCAGGCCACGGCTCCTGTTAAAAAGCTCTAAGTCCTGCTTGGCTTCTCACAGTCTCTCACCCCCACAGGCAGCCCATCGGCAAGGCCTGCCAATGTCACTTCCAAAACACATCCCAAGTTTGTTCACTGCCCCATTTCTTCTGTCACCATCGCCTCTCACGTGGACAGCTACCACATTCTCTCTCTCCCCATGCCTCTCTGCTCCCCCAGTCACCCGACCCTGTAATCAATTGTCTATCAGCACCAAGAGGAATGTAAAATGTAACCTGAGCATATGGCTTTCCCTTTTAAGACCGTCCAGTGGCTTCCTGGTTCACTGAGGGCAAGATTTATAAACGCCACAGGCCAGAGTCACGCGAGATGCCACAGGGCTGGTCCCAGCACCCCTCTGAGCTCTTTCTCTTCTCTCTCCCTTTCCCTCATTCCATCAGGCCACTCTGAACTTCTTTCTCTTCTTCAGACACCAAGCCCATGTCCACCTCAGGGCCTTTGCACCCTCCTGCTGACTGGAATGCTCAGTCTCCATCTTCCGTTTTATTTATTTAATAAATTTATTTAATAGATACTTCATAGTACTTTATTTTATGCCAGGCTTAGTCTAGGTACTTTTCAAGTTTTGAATCATCTGTTAACTCTTCGCACGGTTGGCTGTCTCTTCTCAGTTCAAATGTTTCCTTCTCATGAACACCATGAAAACATGGATACCACTGCTCCCTCAGCAGACCCTATAGAAAATATGCCCTGAATTCATTTTCGTCATAACAATCAATGGACATTTTCATATTTATTTCTTTACGGATTGTTAGCTCTCTCTTCTACTAGACTGAAAGCTCCAGGAGAGCAAGACCTGTCTGTCAGGTTGACCTTTATGTCCCTAGAGACTAGCACAGCACCTGCCCATGAGAATGAATGAAGGAGTCACCTGCCCCAAGAGGCTTCTAAGATCAACATGTTCTCTAAATTCTACAGCTGGCATGTACAAATTGTAGGACGTAAATGGTGAAATGTTTTCTGTGGACACTGCTCAGATGCTCAGTTAGGGGATGGGGTTCTGGAAGCAAGGGGGTGGGGAGGCAGGTCAGGTCTTGTTCATAAATATAAAAATAATAACTGGCAAGTTTGTAGCAAATGGCAATACATTTTAGAGCTTTCAGAGAGCTTTACACAGGTGAACTCACTGGCCTCTCCCAGCCACTCAGTGAGGCTGTCATAGCCCCATTTTACAGATGCAGGAGCTGAGGTCCAGAGAGTTAGGGTCACATAGTGTACACAAGAGCCAGGGCTCGCCCATACCTTCTAGAGCAGATCTGAAGCCTTCCCAAAGAGGCCTGTATCCATCTGAGTGCCTGTGCTCTTGCACAGTAAGTCCTCACTTAATACTGTTGGTACGTTCTTGAAACTGTGGCAAAAAGAAGTACTACAAAACCAGCTGAGCCTCAGAGAGGTTAAGCTACTTGCCCATTGTGACAACTGGATCCTGGAACTCAGCCAGCAGACAATTCTGACACTTGTTAGTAGAGGTGCTTCCAGAAATGGCTAGGTGATCCTGAAAGAACCTCTTCCTGTATTTGGGTCTTAGACTCTGTTTGTTAAAGCCCAGATTTTTATTAGATCCTGTCTAGGCCTGTCTGGCTCTGCAACATGAGGAAGGGGCTGCCTGGATGCCTTGGAGCAAGGGGAGACCCCACATTGCCCAGGGTGCCATGGATCGTGTGTCAAGGGTAACCAATGCACAGGGTCCAGCCTCCTGTGCTGGTCGGATGACCAAGACCATGGTTGCATGGGAATGAAGAATGGCTGGGAGATCTTGGAGTTTCCCAAGACCAAGAAAATGACTCATTTTATTCACAGAGGGGTTTTAAGGTGGGTAAATGCTGTGAGTAACATCCAGCTCCATTGCAGAGCTGCTAAAATGAACATTAGAAATGGGCTTTCAGCCTGAGCTTTCTTTGGATAATAAAATCTGGCTCCTTCTCTGTATGTCTCCTCCCCTTCCTCCCTCCCTCCCTTCTTTCCTTCCTTCCTTCTTCCTACCTTCCTTCCTACCTTCCTCTCTCCCTCTCTTCTCTCCCTCCCTCCCTTCCTTCCTTCCTTTCATTCTAGCAGAATCTTTGAGACCGTTGTTTTACAGAAACATGATCCTACTGCACAGGTGTCTATTCCACAAGGGGGATGGACATAAAGGATAGAGGAGAAGTGAGAGTCAAGGCCGATTTCTAACTCTCCAGGGAACCCCTGCCCTCCACAGAAGCAAGGAGAGGGAGAGGAAGAAATGCGCAGTGGGGAGTAAAGATTGGGTCTGACTTTAGCCCTAGATGTAGCTGTGTGGTGGGTGGTGGCTTCAAGGGCCAATCAGTTTTAGGGATGTGGCAGCATCTTTTGTTCTGTTAGGAAGGACGAGCTGTCTCATGGACAGATGAATCTGGAACCAGACACCCAGCTTGGCCTGGAACTCTTGGCTTCAGGAGGCATCAGGGCTATGACATTGGCCACCAATGGGCTGTTTCGTATCCCTCTGCCTTGCCAGTTTCCGTAAAACTGCCTCCCTATGACCCCAGTAGTGGTGCTGGGGACCCATTCTGGGGATAAGACATGGAGGAAAGAACCCAGCCATTCCCCATCTAGCTGTGCAGGTTGGGGCAAGTTCCTTTTTCCCTCTTGGGGCCTCATTTTCCCCTACTGCAAAATGAACAGATTGGATGACACCAGAGGATTAAATATCCTGTTCTTAGAGTTCTGAGATGCCTGGAGGTGGACACGTGTAGGACACACCCTGGACACTAAGTCCCCTATCCCTCCGCCAATCCCACCTGAGGGCTCTGCATATGTTGGACTCATGGAGGATTGCCTTTAAAGAAAGGGTTTGCTGCTGCCCCATCCTGCCCAAGGTGACCTCTGATGTCCCTTTGGTATTGCAATCTGGATCTGGCAGCTGTAAGGAAGAGGCATGTGCCCCCCTCCATCCCTGCAAGACATCTCCTCACTCTTCCTCTCTTAATACCTAGCTTGCCCCTCCTGCTCCTTACTCAGCTAAGTTGGGGAACGCGTGGCAGATATCAGTATTATAATTGTAAGGGATGGGAGCTAGATTCTTCTAGAGTGGAAGAGACTTTCTAAAGTCAAGTTCTTTCTCATGGGTGGTGAAGAAGAAACAAAAGGCTGAGGTAGGAATGAGAAGTGAACGATCTACATATGTAAATAATCAGGCACGGTGGGCACACAGATGTGTACAACCCCACTTAAGCAGAAAGGAATCTCGGTTATCCAGAACACCTCAGTTTTAGGAGAAAGGGGTATACATGACTCCAAAATAAAAATATAACAGAAATTATAAAAAAAATCTCCATGGACTTCCAGTGCTGTCTCTCAGAGCCGGCACACATTCAGTCTAGCGACTCATCTACCCCTTTGCCATCCTCATTCTCCAAGGTGAAAACAAAATACTGCATGCCGGGCAATGCCTCTGAGAGCCAATCGGCAAGAATGATGCAGCCAGGGGTGATGTTGTCGAGTACTTGGCATGAGAACAGTGCAGAGACCCAACAACCAGAACCAACATCAGCCATGATTAGTGAGTGGGCAAGGCCACTGTGGAATGTCGATGAGGCCACCATGTCCAGACTCAGGACCACCATGAGGGAAAGGCAGTTCTTCATTGCTGGTTTGTTGTAGTGTGTTAGGCTCCTGTGACAGTTCGCATAACTGTGTGGGGAGCTGGATTCCACTTAAACCTCCACTGCCTATGGGGCATGCCCTAGGCAGGCTGGCTCATGGCACATCTTCCCCACTTAGGTAGGTGGAAGAGGCAGGAGGCACTGCCAGAGCCCTCTGCCTAGGAGCCTCCCCAGGTCTCCACCCAGCAGAGGAGCCAGCCTGCTGATGGAGACAGCTCCACGTGTGCAAAGACAAGCCATCTCTGTCTCGTTTTGCCACACTCCCAACCCCATCAGAGACATTCCCACAATACCTCCCCTGTTATACCTGCCACACAGACAGATGGCAAAGGCTGGATGGGTGGGAAGAAGCATTAGGCTGAAAATGAGTTTGTAAGGGAGAGAGTGACAGGCAGGCCCTGCTGCCACTCAGCTACTGCAGGTTCTGACCCTTCTGTAATGCTCTCCTCCCACCCCTGCTTGCCTTTGCCCCACCAACCTCAGCACCCCCACCACCCCAACACACACACGTGCGGACCTCCGGCCTCTGCTGGGAGTCTTCCTGCTTCTCACTCACTAAAGAGCGCCGTGCAACTGGGCTACAGGGTCCCTCTGTCCCCCGGGGTTGGAATCTTAGGTACGAACGCCAGCAGTGCAGGCCACCATCAGTAGTGTGGTCCTCGACCATTGTCCTCACCTTGGTCCCACCTTGCTTATGCTCCACCTCATAGTAGCTAGGATCTCAGGGCTTGGGGCCCTATCCGGGGCACCTACCTATCAGCACGAGTGTACAGTGTGGGAAGGATATCGGAAGGCCCTATCTCCTGATGTATCTTCCGATGTTTCAGAGCTGGTTCTCAGTCCCAACCCTGTCACTTCCTAACCCTGTATCCTTGAGTGGAGTACTCTGAGTTTCAGGGTCCTCATTTAGAAAACGTGGTCATATGAGTCTTAACCTCAGAGAGATGTTGGGCCGTCTGCAAGGTGCAAAATGGGCAGTCATACTACTGTCAGAGACCACACAAGATGCCTTGATGGTGGGACTGGAATCTGCCAGGGAGTAACTGAGGCGAGAGGCTGGCCAGGGGGTGACAAGGAGTGAGAGCAGCTAGCGAGGGAATGGGTAGCTGGGTGGCTCCAGGAGGAAGAACTGAGGGCTGTGTCCATGTGCCCAGCATGCCCCACCTTTTAGTTCCTTATTAGAGCCAAGGGCCCGTCCTGTTTACTGCCCCCTCCTTCTAAAGTAGCACCCAGCGTTTCTTTAGAAACATGATGGTAGAATTTTCTTTTGGGACTCTTCAGAGCACAGTAGGCAAAGGCTAGACCAGGTGGTCCTCCACTGAGTCTAGGGCAGGGACCCTGAGACAAATCCCTCGTTCAACAGCAAACACAGGGCCAGGCCTGGCCATAGGACAGACAGAGACCCTTGGGCACAAAGTCTCTTGAGTGCCTCTAGCAGACTCTCTGGCAAGATGTACCCCTGTTCTCCCTCTCTGCCCTGAGCCGTGACTTCGGCAGCCAGGCAGCTGACAGCTACAGGTAAGGCCTTTCTTCTTGAAGGCCACGGCATCAGATCTTCCCTTTCCCCACTCTCCCTTGCAGAGCCTCAGTATTTCCGCAGGGACATCCCGTATCCCCTCCCTGCCCCCACCTGTCCAAAACAGAGCTCTGCATTCTTCCTCTCCACCCTACTCCCCTCTACTTTGTACCCAAAGGCAAAGAGACTGGCATTTGAAGCCTCGGGCTCGAGTCCTAGCTCTGAATCTTAGCCATGGACCTTGGGCAATCCCTGAACATCCCTGAGCCTCAGTTTCCTCAACTTCAAAATGGGGATAAACACAGACTGACATCACAGAGTGCTTGATGGGAATATAAGCACTACTGCGTATAAAGCATGAGTATGATGGCATCTTCTAACATGAACACATGCCACGATCATTATCACTTACCTGGGCTCCCAGGCTAACCACTGCCTTGACTCCTTCCTTGCCCACACCTACCAGGCGGCCAGCGCTCACCAATTTTACTACTCCCTCGCCCCTTCCACATGTTGCCACATGTCTCTGCTCTCAACAGAATTGTCGCAGCCTCTTTCTGGCTTCTTTCCTCTATGCTCATTCGCCCTCTACACTGCAGTATGCACAGCTGGATCCCGTCATACCCTTTCTGAGAAACCTTCCACGGCATCTTCAGGGAGGTGGCCAACACCCTCCATGGTTTGTTTCCCTCACCCCCAATTTTTCTTCCCAGCCTTATCTCTGATTCTATCCTTCCGTGTGAGCTTGCCTCAAGCATTCTAGATTATTCCTCCTTTCTGAAAGTGTGTGGGGGAAGCACATTCCTTAGGTCTCTATACTTTAATGACACTACTTCATTTGCTTACAATGTCCTTATATACGTTTTCGTTAACTGATGTCTTGTCTTTGAAGGCCTACTTCAAATGCCACTTTTGCCATGAAGCCTTTCCTGAATCCACTCTTTGAAAGTAACCACTCCGTCTCTTGCATTTTCCAGATGTGATGCTTATACTACCGCCAAATTCTTACCTAACCCTGGATAGGAGGGACTGTGTCTGAGTCACCTTTTACCCCCACAAGACTGAGCACGGGCCTGGGCCTGGAGTAGCTGTTAATCCCTGCCGTGCCCAGGTCACATGCCAGCTTGGCCCAGGGGCAGCCTGGAGCCCTGAAGAGCACACGGACAGCCCCAAGTCTGGCCACTGGTCCCTTGCCTGCCTCTGCTGGATTGGGTTAAAAAGGTTCACTCTGGCCACAGTTCCTGTCCTCACAGGGCAGGTTTTAAGGAAAAAGCTCTAACAGGTAAGTGTGTGATACAAATGTGTGGACTCATCACAGGAGTGGATGATTCCCCCAGGACCTGGGGCAGAACCGTATCTTCCTTCCCCTGGTCTTCTCTGCTGGCCTGTCTGAGGACAGACAGGGAGAAATAAACACCCAGTGAGTTCTGCTGTCTTTGCGAGTCCACCCAGCCAGACAGCTGTCCCTTGTTCTTTCAAATTCCTGCAAAATTCCAGAGTCACTCCCACCTCCACCAACAGCTGCTACAAACATGGCCCCTTCCCCTCTCAGGGCACAGAGTGAGGCTAATTGCCTATCTCCGTATGGATACGGGGCACAAACACGACCTTTAAGAAAAGCCCCACCACCCAGTGGTTCCTGTTCCAGGCCGTGGCTGGGGACAGTGGAGTGCAGGAGGGGTCAGTTTTTCTTCATAAACCAGAGTTCCAAGGCCCTCTAATCCTAAGCATCAGCAGTGATCTCAAACATCCCCTCCAAGGAGCCAACCATCACCCCTCGTGTAATTAACCCTCCCGTTGCCAAGGTCCATGGCCCTTTGTTTATATTCCACAGCACTCAACACAGCCCGCCTCCTACTGTATAATTGGATTGTGGGCACATCCAATTCCTCTTCCTCTAATAGCTTTCATTTGTATAGTATCCCTTGGTTCACAAAGAAGTTTTGCAATAACGCTGTAAGGTCATTATTTATATATAAGAAGTGAGCTAATGGAAACTCATTAGTTAAGTGGCTTTTCCAGTGCTGAAGAGCTAGACACAGAGAGTTGGAGCTCAAACAGAAGCCTCACCCCCACCCCACAGCAAATGCTGCCATCACATCTTTGAGGGCAGGCATGCTTCTCACCCATTTTGTATCTCTTGCAGTGCATTGCATAGTGTCCCTATAAATAGAAGCATCCAGAATTTTTTTTGAGTTGGAATGACTTAAGTCTCCAACAGGGCAGAGAGGGACGTAGGAGGGAGGCAACACCTTCTGCAGCCTCGCCCGCATTTCTCCATTGCATTTGGCGACATGACATGGCATCTCTTCATGGATCTCACATGGCTGGATGCAACCTGGTGAAGGTTGAACTTCTCCTCACGACTCCATCACACCAGAAGCCCCTTTCCACTCAACATAATCATCATCATTATAGCAACTAACAAATCTTTTTGAGCCAAGTATGTGTCAGGCTTACTAAGGTCGGTACTATCATCATCCCTCATTTCACACGAGATCAAGAGAGTAATTCATCCACAGTCGCATGACTACTAAGGAGTAGAATGGGATTCCTGGGATTTGAACCCAGGATTACTGGGAGTCAGACTTTAACTGCTGGGTTAACTGGCTTCTCCCTGAACAGGTCAACTGAGTACCACTGCTACTGAAGCCAGGCAATCATACCTCCCTACAGACAGCCTAACTTTGCCCAGGACAGCCTTCCTGTAGTGGGAGAGTCAGAGGCATAAAAGAGGATCTGGAACAAGGCAAGACTATGGACAATGGACACAGAGCTTATTTCACTGAATACTCGTGCCCGGTCTGTCAGCAGGCACTAGCACCTTCAGTTCACAGTGGCGGAGATGGATACACAAAACAGTTAAGGACCTTGCAGGACGGTCAGCCCTCAATGCCTGGCTGCTGCTCCCAGAAAAGGCCATCAGCCAGGCCTGGGAGAGCCATGGGAGCCATCTCAGAGTGAGGCAGAGGAGGGGAATGGGAAGCATAGCATCAGGAGCGAATCGGGTGTTAGAGTCTAGCCGAGCAGGGTTTGGCCCCCTGGCCATGGTTCCTGGTATGGCTGGCACTATTGCTGCCAGCCCAGAGGTGACTGAAGGCCACTCCCCCACCTCCCCACCCTGCCCCCACCACAGGAGCTAAGCTCCAAACAATAACACATCCTTATTGGTGGAGAGTGTCAACTGAGTACAACAGTGTCAGGCCCGAAGGGTTCCTTCAACATTCTCTAATCTAACGACATCCTCTAATCAATCTCGATTCCTTCAACATTCTCTAATCTAACGACATCCTCTAATCAACCTCCTGATTTAAAAATGTTTAATATTGAAATATGTTAGATATTCAAAGAGGTATAAACGTAATATAATGTATTGTTTGGCAATAAAAAGGAATGAAGTACTCACTATATCATAGACAAACCTGAAAACATCACACTCCATCCATAGAAAGAGAGAGCAGATTAGTAGTTGCCTGGGGCTGGAAGGGTTGGGGGGCGCGGAAATGGAGGGCAACTGCTAAAGGTTTTGGATTTCTTTGTGAGGTGATGAAATGTTCTGCAAGTGATTGTGGGATGGTTGCACAACTCTGCAAATGTACTAGAAATAATCAAATTGTATGGATGAATTGCATATGTGAATTATATCTCAATCAAGTTGTTACAAAAATAAATAAATAAATAAACCTGGCATACCTATCACCCAGCTTAATAGTTAGCGATATAGCCAAACCTCCAATGACCCCAGTCTTCACCTCATCCCTCCTCTCTATTGAATTTGATGTTTATCACTCTTGTGCATTTCTTTATTATGCATATATTCCCTGAACAATGTTATCATGTTGTTTTACATGTCTCTAACTTTATATGAATGAATTATCCTGGAAAAATTCTTTGTACATTGCTTTTTTCCCCTCAATAGGATGAGATTCACCCATGGCATAGCTTGGTTTGGAGGTCAAGTTCATCTGTGCTCAATGTGTACAGTATTTCATTGATGGAAGTACTGCAATTTGATACCCACAACGTGTCTCCACTCTTCTCTCGAATATTTCGGTTTTCTTTTTCTTTTCCAGCAGTCTACACAATGCTGGAGAGAACACCCCTTCCTCTCTTAAGCGCTTGTGTTTCTCTAGGACATGCCTAGGAGGGGGGTGGCTTTGCTGGGGGCCATTCAACACTTTACCAGATACAGCCATATTGTTCTTCAAAGTCGTTCACTTCTCTTTACAAGTGAGGAAATTGAGGCCCAGAGAGAGAACAGTGACCTGCTCAGAGTCTCAGGGTCCGGGACCAATTCCCAGTCCAGGACTCTTCTGGCCCCAGCATGCTGCCTTTCCAAAACCTTCCATTTCCTTATTTTTATTTCTCTACAAATCCCAGAGACCACCCGGGCGGCGTTATCAGAGCCGATCTAGGAGAAACACATTGTCAGCAATGTCCAAAAGGGCTGGGGATCTGGAAGTGCTTTCGGGAGGAAATGGGGAAGAAATTAACTTTAGAGAATTCCCCAGGCATCTCTAAAGTGCGGAGAGGAAGGCCTCGAGAGAAGAGGGCTTCTAGGGGCAGGTGGGGGTGTTTTCGGGCATCTGTGGTTCCCTTCAGCCCTTCTCACACTGGCTCCTGACTCTCCTCCCCACGAGGGCTGGGGGCTTCCTTACGTTCAGGGTCCTCTCCAAAGTAACAGCCAGCCCTCCTCCTGGGGCAAGTTGGTTGCCTGAAATAGGGCTACAAAGGCCACAGGAAATGCCTTTATCTGGAACCCAGGATGCAAGCTTTATTGATTAGCTATTTGATTTCTAAAGCACAACATCCCCGCTCTGGTTTGGCCCTGGCTCCTTTCCCATACAGCCTCTCTGTTCCAAATGCTATTGCTAGCACACGGGCATCACCAGGGCATCACAGGTGTCACTCTGCATGCAGAAGGGATAATAGCTGGCGGGAGGGGAGGCCTGAGTGGGCAGGAGGCCTGAGTGGGCAGCAGGCCGCGTTAAGACTTTAGACCTTTATCCTAAGGGTGATGAAAAGCATTGAAGTATTTTAACTAGGGTTACGCATTCATTTTTAAAAGACTATCCTAGCTTCTGGGTAAAGAAGGGATCATAGAATGTCAGTTAGCAGCGGCTGCAGTGGATAAGGTGAGGGATGGCGGCAGTCTGAACAAGAGTGATGGTGGTGGAGAAGGAGGGGATCGGTGAAGCGAGCCCATCGATGGGATGTGAGGGAAAGGGCGGTGTCCAGGCTGACTCCCAGGTTCCAGTCCAGGGGCGGGGCCTGTGTGATGAGGGCGCCATTCTCAAGGTTGGGAATGTTGGAAAAGGGTCAGGTGTGGGAGAAAGATGCTGGCTTCAGCCATGTGCCCTTTGAGGATGGACCTGTGTCACATCTAGGTAGAGATGTCAAGAAGGCTGCCCAGTGCGGCTCATAGGCGGGGATGGTTCTCCCCGACCGGAAACCCACAGAACCTCCTCTCTGTGTAAGAGCCTCAGCCTGAGTTTTGGTGCCTGTAGTTCACGTGCCTGTAGAAGTGACATCAAATGGTTTACGATCGTGGCCAAGGAGAGAGCTTTGCACGTGTATACATTCTGGTCTGTTTTCACTTCTCATTTGAGGACAAATTACTTGTCCCAGTAGGTGGTTCTGCCTGGATTATACATTGAGCACACACCAGACATGATGTCAACAGAGAAACCAAACAGCAGAACTAATGGAAAAGGCTATGGTAGGAGAGAGGGATGCAAGGAGCTGCAGGGATGCTGTAGCAGGCCTGGAGGTGAAGAGTTCCTCACATAAGACAGGAAGTAAAGCGATCAGTACAGGATGAGCAGATGTGCACAGGTGAGACACTAGCATACGGGCAGGGCAGGCGAGTAGCCCAATTTTACTGAAAGAATAGAAGTACAGCATAGTGAGAGATTGGTCAGAGACTAGGCTAGAGAGACAAAATGGGCTTCTTATTCGGGTGGAGGTGTGTATGAGCACTAGGGAGCCAAAGATAGTTTTCGAGCAAAGGAGTGGAACTGACAGGGCGCAGTGGATGAGGAAGTAGGAGGCACCGATGCTGCCACCATGGGCTGGAGCCTGGGCATCTGGGAGGTCAGACGGACCATGAGACAGGACTGCAAAGTCAGGAGGAGGAGGTGGGGGTAGAAGAGGGGGAAATGAAGCTGAAAGTCCATCCTTCTGGCTGAAGCAGAGCAAGGGAGAGTCCGAATCAGATAGAAGAGTCACTTCCCAGGCTGGACCTCAGGGATGCGCTTTAAGGAATAGCCAGGAATGACTACGAATTAACCCAACAATTATCTGCATGTAAAGCAGAATTTCTGAGGTACCTCAAAACAGTATTTCTTTAGTTTAAATGTTCTCCCTAAAACAATCATCAGCTCTTCCTTCCTTTTCTTTATTAATGGTACCAAGAGACACTTTTTTCTAAATTCTTCCTTTTCTGGGTTAGTTGAGTCTGAAATAAGGAGAACCACAAAGAAAGGAGGGGGGCTGTGGGTCTGCTTTGCTGTAGCCCAGGGGCAGAGAGGGGGGCCCAGTTGGGGACAGAAGCTCTGGCCGTAAGCCCTGCCCATGTCAATGCCATGAAGCTGTTGGGGTGAAATCTGGTACCAGAGCAAACAGGGCAAGGCTAGACCAAAAAAAAAAAAAAAAAAAAAAAAGGCTTTGGGACACGTGGACACCAGCTCTCATCACCTATGGAAAATAACCAAGCCCCGACGGGCAGTTTCAACCTGAACATTAAGGATATACATGAGAAAATAGAGCCCTATTCATAGAATCGCAGCCTTGTTTTTTGCTGGAGGGGGCTTTTCTCCTCTCCAAGCCATCGTCCACAGCACTGCTAGTTATTGCTCTAGAATAAAAATTGGATCAGGTCCCACCCCTACTCCCCAAACCCTCTCTGATGCTGTACTATCTCTTGTGGGGTAACAAAGCAAGGGCACAGACTTTGCTGCCCACCAGTAGGGCATCCATGGCAGACATCATTAAGCAATTGCCACATCTGTTGCTGCCCTTGGATACAACCTTACGATCTGACAAAGCACAGCCCTCCAGGCAGCCTTTACTGATCAATCACCCTCAGGTTGAAAACCCTTTGCCTCCCTTTGAACACAGAGACCCAGAACCCCTCAGCCTGTGCCTTTGCTGTCTTTTTCCACCCTTATTTCCCATCATTGTTTTCATACTCCAGCTTCCTTCGACTGCTTGCCATTCCCAAATAGACCTGTCTCAGAGCCTTTGTCCATGTCAGTACCTCGGCCTGCTCTGCCTCTGTGCAACTGCTAACTGTTCCTCGGTATCCGTTCTCTCACTTCCCATAGTAATAAAGTTATACCTGCACGTATGGCCACCCACCAAAAACACACTGCCTGGCCTCCCTCGGACCTGGGGGTAACCATGTGACTAAGTGCTGGTCAATGGGATATGAGCAGAAGTGACGCATGTCAGGTTGTTTTTCTTTAAGTTTTGCCCTTAAGGGTTTGGGCATATACTCCCCAGACCCCTTCTCCTTCCTGGCCAGGGCTTGGTGAGAATGAAGCAGCTACCAGGAGTCCAGAGATGGAAGGGCTACCCTTCCAGCCCTGGACCAGTATCCTCTGGCCTGCTAACGAAGAGACTCCCCTCTCTCTAATTAGAGTCCCTGTATTTGGGGTCCACTGATATGGTGGCAGCTGGGTCTATGCCCTAACTGTATGCCCTCCTACGTGCTTCCTTGTTTCTTACCACCGACCTCCAGTGCCACATCCTCAGTGAAGACTTCGCAGATATGCACACTCCTCTGGGATCTCCAACACTTCGCAAGCACCTCTCACTAGCACACCCAAACCAGAGGATGGCCGTGGCCTCTCCCACTGGCCTGGCTGAAAGTCACTTGTTTTCCCTTCGTCCATCCTCTATACCGGAGCTAGCTGTGGCGCCGACGCACAAATCTGACCATATCACTCCCTTGTCCCCACTATTACAGTCCTAGTGGTCAATGCCTGACTCTAGCCTACTCTTCCCCTTAGAGGTGAGGTCCATACAGCTGGTCCTAGCTCCCTCTACGTGTACCATCCCTCACATTGCCAGCCCCACCCAGCCCCAGCGTGGCGGGCCTGAAGTAGCTGTTTCCTTGCTGCCTGGATCCTATATTGTCCTGCTCCTCATTTGTTACCAACAACAGGGATACAGAATGGGAGCATTTTCCTGACCTTTGTATTCTTTTTAAGTGGCCTAGGAAGTCCCACGGTCTGTATATCTGTTCCCAAGGCCCTTCTCCTGCCTCAGCAGGCCATATGCTTTGCAAAAGGCCCACACCTATTCCTCTGAACTTCTGGCCACTGTGACCCTCCTAACGAGGCCCGACCTTTGGCATCCCGTCCCAGGGCTGCAGGCCCATCGCTCCCCTGGTGAACAGTACATGCAGGCCAGAAGCAGGATGCAGCCAGATCTCAGCCAATACATGGCTATTTTGGGACAGGGAGGATCCTGGGAGGATGCTGGCAAGGTCAGAGTAGGAAGGGAAGGAGGTGGGTTTTCTGCCCACGATTATGTGTCCCAAGCCCTCTGGATGCCGCCCAGGGCCCAAGGCTGCCACAAGGAAGAACACACCCACCACAGGACTCCCACCTCAGCCCAGCCAGCTGCAGAGGCAAACTGGGGGCAAGCATGGTTTGAGGCTCTAGGCTCCAGTCTCAGCAGCCACAGTGGGCAGGAAGAGTGTGTGTTTATTTGTTGTGTCCAAACAGCGCTGACTTCAGCATCAGGCAAGACTCAGAGCAGTCTTAGAGGGGGGAGATGTCAGAAACCAACCAGAGGGGAGATGGAGAATATGAGAAAGAATCCAATCACTCAGGAATGATTCTCGATGATCAGTTACGGAATATTTCTTGAGCATCCACTATGCATAGAGCACTATACTAGGCACTGGCAAGACAAAAAAGAATAATACTTTGACTTTGTATGTGGCACTTTACAATTGTCTAAGTCCTTCTGCAAGTATCAGGAGCTTTAAAGTGATTCGTAAACTCTGACCCTAAAGAAAGAATCGAAGATGAATGATTTAGGCACAAGAATGACAGTGATGTTTTACCCCTGAGTTTAGGGATTACGAACATTTCACAATGTCAGAACTGTGAAGAGTCCTGGAGAAGATAATCCATCAATGTGAAGTGCTTGATACTGTGCCCGACACATAGTAGGTGCTCAGTTAGGGGCAGCGGCAATAACCGCTATTACTCATAATAGCTTGGCAGCCATGTGGCTCGCAGGCTTCAGTGTGAAGGAGGTAACTTTACTGTAGGGTGAGAAGCCTCAGGTTGGGCAGACGGGGCAGGTCCAGGGATGCAGCAGGACTGGGCCCATCTTACTAGATGCATTTATTCTACACTTCCATGGCTGAAGGTCACATATCTGGTGAATGTCAGAGCTGGAATTCAAATCTCTGTCTCTCATGGCTCCAAATCTCCTGCCCTTCATCAGCATTTTATACTTCGAGTAAAGAAGACTGCAATTGACCAAGAGTTATGGGGACAATAGACATCATTATATGAAACGTAGGTCGCCCCAGAAACCCTGATGCTACATTGCTCTGCCCGGGCCCCGTCACCGTACCCTGCCTTCATCTCATCTCATTAATCCTGGCATTCTTCTCCCAAAAGCTTTCCCAGATCCTAGAGCTCAATCTCCCGAGGGAGGGAGAGAGCTTCCCAGGGTTTCTGGACACTCTTTTAATTAACCCAGACGACCCTCTTCTGCCTGGAGCCAGCTGAATTTCATCATGGTCTCACCATCTCCCCTGGCAGCACCTCTGAACTGTGACTCCCACCTCAGCCCACTCACGCTCCAGCAAATGCAATCCCTCCATTTCACATCTATCGGCCTCTTTTCCCTGGCTTGGGGACTTTGGGTGAGGGCTTTTTGGGCCCCTTCGCTCCTGTGTCCATGGAGGGCCTGCCAGAGAGCCCGGTTAGTGTCCTGTTAATGCCACCTGTGCACGACAGGTATTGGGGGCCACACTCTGAGCTGGCAGAGGCCCATAGCAGTGTAGAGTCCTCTGCAATTACTCAAAAGTGTTACCTTGTCTCCCTCAACTCTTTTTTAGAGCTTTCTTCCTCATCCCCTAAAAAGTACAGCCTGTTTCAGTTACCATGGGAACAATGAAGCTTGCCCATCTGTCATTCTCAAGGCTTAATAATAATGGTTAGCAAACTAGAAAAGTCCTCATGAGCTATAACATCATTATTATTAACTGGACAATGCAATCGAACCCAACACACAGCATGGCACCCAGCACAAAGCAGGAACCCAGTATATAGCTGTGACTAGATGAACAGACCCAGGTGAGGAGCCGGCTATGCAATATGGAGGAAATGGCATGAGAAGGGGCGTCCTCGAAGGTGATCTGCCCACGCAGGGCTAGTAAATAGCAGAAGCAGAATTTAAACCCAGATTAGACAGATTGGACTTAGTTTATTACACTACATCACCTTGCAACCTTGAACCTGTGGGCAAGTGTGAGTTTGTGTGGGTGGCCTAGATACTATCCACGCAGCACCTTAAGCCACTTAGCGAGGGCAGGCAAGTTTTGCAATTATAGGGGAACTCATTCATTCTGGTAACAAACACTTTTGTATATCTACTGTGTCAGGAGCTGGAGGCATGACAGTGACCGTGATGAGCCTAGTCTCTGCCCTCCTGGGTTTATTTCCTCTTCAATTCTGTATAACACTTCGGAATTTGCAAAACATAGCCACTCCCATTATCTTATCTAATTTCACAACCTGGTGCATACAGTGAAGGCTCATAGAAGAGTTCATGAATAAATGAATGCTTGAATGAATGAATGAATGAATGATGGATAGGAGATGGGTGGGCCGATCAGTGTGTAGATGGAATGACAGGTATTGTCATTCCCATCTTTCAAATGAAAAGTGACTCTCGGAGCAGGGTGTGACCAGAACCCAGGGGGCCTCTGGTATGTGTCCCCATCCTAGTCACCCATTTGCAGGGATCCTTACCTGGAGGGCAGTGACACCCTGGGGACATCTTCAGGGCTTCCCGGCGTCTGCGAGAGTGGAGCTTCCATTTCTGCACAGAGGAGACAGAGGAGAGGAGTCACTGGGAGTCGTAAAGGCCAAGCCCTGGAAACGTCTGTGGGCTGGCAGGGGTGGGGGATGGGGGAGAGGGGCCGCTTAGGGGCTGGAGGGAGGACTGTTCTTGGATCAAAGACTGGTCACCAGACATCTGGGTAATAAGAAGCAGACGGCGAGGTCCCATCTAGGTAATCTCAGTGTCTGATGTCTTCGGAGTGCTCTTAAAGAAATTAACCCCAACCGCAGGACCCTATAAACCAGTTGCAGCCTTCCTGCACTGCACTCATGGGCACAATGACCTGCTTTTCTTGACTCTGCTGTTTGTTTCCTGAGTAGGTCTGGTCTCCTGTTGGATGCAGAGGCAGGGACAGTGACTTCTGTTCTTCTGGTGTCCTTCAGAGAGCCAGGCACAAGCAGACTTAGGCAGGGGTGGGGGTTAGGGAGCCGGGCAGGCCCCTGCCCCTCATCAAACCTCATCCTCACCGACTTGCAAATCATTGAGCCAATGTGGAAGGCCGCAGAGAGGTGGCAACAAGTAGACTGGGATACCTCCTGCCCTCGAGGAGCTGCAATTTCCGGGGTGGCGAACAGACAAGTACACACCTATAAGCACCAGTGCTTAGAGTGCTTGCTCTGCCAAGGGTGGTGCACTTAGTGCCTCAGTCCTCACAGTCACCCCCGCC
>NW_006438113.1:13944355-13962416 GCF_000325575.1 Pteropus alecto
GCCACACTCACAGAGGTTAACAGGCACACCATTGGGCCAGACTGCCTGGGTTTATACACAGTTCTAGGACCCTGAGTTGATAACAGCCCCTACCTCATTGAGTTATTGAGAGGATCAAAACGGCTGAGGCACAGAAAGAAAGGTGCCTGACACCCAGAGGGGAACTCAATACATGAGCATTGCTGAGCTCTTGTTACGGGTAAGGGACCTGAAGCACAGAGAGGAGACTGTAACCTGGCCAAGGTCAGGGGTAGGGTACAGCTAGGATTTGAACGCACTCTCTGAAGCCAGTACAGCCATTAGTTGTATTTTATTTGGTTCCCGCAGTTTTTTTTTTTTTTTCATTGAATTTGTTGCCAATATTTTGAAGAGGCTAATTTCACATACAAATCTGCATTTCTAATTTCTCTTGAAAAACTGGAAGATCTGGCCACATGAGGCCTGTGCTGTGGCTGGCAATGACTGACAATGTCCAGTGTGCTGTATTCCCTGACACATGGACCAGTTAGAATGCCAGCTGGCTTCCCATCAGCATTTCTCCAGCACTTAACTACTGTATAGTGCTGCCACTCACAGTGGGCCATGACAGAGGTAAAGCAAGTTGTGTGGGAGTTGTGGTGAGATTAGGTGTTACCTCTGGTTTGGTGGTGAGAGGGCAGGTCAGGAAAGCTTTGTGAGGATTCACAACAAATTAATGTCTGCTAAGTCCCACTCTGTACTGGCACTGAGCTGGGTGCTTTTATACAGAGAATCACATCTATATTTCACACTCTAACTCCAAAGGAACTTTAAATGTGACCTCGTTGTTTTACTGAAAGAAATGGAGGCTCAGAGAGGCTGAGCAACCTGTTGAAGGTCACACAGCAAGGACATGGTGGATCTGGGACAAGAACTCAGGCTTTTTGATGCGAAGTCCACTCTATCCTGCTGGAGAAAGGTGTATACAAATGTCCCTGGGGGAGGGAGCACAGCAACAGACAAGGTGGGAGTTCTGAGGGCAGAAGCGGGCAGGAGGCCAAAGCAGACAGGAGAGGGAGGAAGGCAAGAATGTTCCAAAGGGGAGCATCTCACTTAGAAAAGGAGGTTGGCACATAAGTCTTAGGTGGGTGGATGTTGAGGCCAGGCCACGTTGGGCACAGAATGGCCACTGAGCACACAAGTGACCTCCTAGGACAAAGTCTGGTGTTACTCAGTTCTGAAGCCAGCCCACCGAAACCACTTTCCAGGGAGGAACTGTGCCTATCGACTTCCCTTCCCACCAATAACCTTGGGCTTTTGAGGTACTTATTTGTGGCTGTTCCTGGCACACAGTAGGTATGTGACATAAGTCTTTTAAGTGACACAGCCAGTCAGTGACTGAGAAGCCAGGGCCAGCTGAGCTGGCAGCATTTTGGCTGCTGGTTTCAATCATTAGGGTTGTCACACATTCAGCAACAGTGGTGCCAAGCACAGGGTGGGCCTTGGAGATGGAGAATGTAGCACAAGACAGGGTCGCCACCCTCACGGGGTTCATCTTCCACAGAGAAACAAATGAATATATAATTCAGGCAGTGATAAGTGCTATAGAGAAAAATAAAGCAGAGTAAAAAGACGGAAGAGAATATTTTAAACTTGCAGGTCAGGGAAGGTCTCTCTGTAGAAGGGACTTTTGAATAAAGAGCTGATGAAAGCAAGGAAATGAGTTGTGCAGAGATCTGAAGGAAGCGTGTTCCAGGCAGAGGGAACAGCAGAAGCGAAGGACCTGAGACAAAACTGTGAATGAAATATCGGCGGAAGAGGAAAGGCAGCAGTGTGATGGAGTGACTTAGGCGAGGAAGGAGGGATAGGAACGGCGGGAGGGCAGATCATTAAGGGTCTGAAAGAGACTGTGAATTTATAGCAGCACAGATCCCCGATATTTCCATGGCTACTGACAGCCATAAAACCCTAGAGCTGGTGAGGATGCTGTACTGCGCCATCCAGGCCTCCTGGTCAGGATCAGGCCACTCGTCTTTAGCTGCCCTTGTGTTAGTTGATGGCTCAGTCCTCTGGGAACTGCTCTCAGCTGAAAGGAGCAGCCTCCACCAGGGTCATACCCACTTCACTCCCCAAAGCAACTCATATCCAGTTACTTACAGATATGGTACAAAGACCCAGTCCCTTTGCTTCAGTTCGGGCCATCCCAGCTGCAGAGCTCCCATTGGACCAGCTGAGGCTTCTGTCTCGACTACATCCTTAGGAACCCAACCTAAGACATACCTGGAAGTGATTTTCGCATTTCCTAAACCTTCGCCTGAATCTCGCCACCGTCCCATACAAAAGGCAGGCCAGAAATCAGCCCATTTTATAATCAAGGAAACTGAGACTCGGAGGGAAAGAAAGTTGCATTGAACTAAACCACAGAAGGCTTAAATTCCAGGTCCTCCACCTTCAAGTTCAATATTCTTGTTCAGTCAATCCAATATACATGGAGCTCCTACTAATTGTGAGATTGTGCAAAGTGGAGAACAAGACACAGTCCCCATCAGCAAAGAAGTTTGAGCTTCATGTGGGAGAAGTGTGTTAAGATGTATCCAGGTGACTGCAGACTTGGAGTGAGAGTTGGGGGCCTATGTGCCAGGTAAGAGGTCTAGCATAGCGAAGGCATCCAAGGGTTTGAAACGGAGGAAGCACGTGGTGATGTGTGTTGTATAAGAGCACCGAGTTGGCAGCATTTTGGCTACAGGTCCCAAACATTAGGGTTGTCATTCATTCAACAACAGCAAGATGCCAAGTACAGGTTGGACCCTGGAGATGAAGATGAGGATAGTGAGAACAGACCGGATCAGTGGGAAGGTTAGAGGTTGAGGTTCCTCTCTGGAGGCTGTCAAAGCCGTCAGTCCAACTGATGGAAACTGGTAGTCTGGCTACGGCATGGCAGCATGATGGAGAGCAGCAGACAAGAGAAAGGATATACAGGAGAAAGAATGGACAGGGTACAGGATGGACTTGGTGGGAGCAGGAATAGGTACCAGGCTCTGCCGTGGGCAGCCAAGAGGCCCCCATGGGGACAAGAGAGACAAAAAGCAGGCTTGTGGGAAGATGACAAGTTTGTCTGGGGACGAGCTGAATTTGAGGGTTGTCCTTGAGGAGTCCAGATGGGCAGGGTACTTGTGGCCCTGGAGCTCAGGAGAGAGGCTGAGATAGAAAGGCAGATCTGGGAGCTAGGAGCATCCATCAGGAGGGGAAGGAGATGTCTGACACAGAGGTGGGAAACTGGCTAAATTCAGCGTGTGGGTGTGTCTTCTTGGCCCGCCCAGTGTTTATTTTTGAAAAGTATTAGATCTGAACATCACTGCGACTCTTCCGGAGCTTGGGCTTCAACCCCACACACTGACTCTCGTCTGCAGCTTACTCCTTCTAACACCTCACCCCCAGGGATGCTTCCAACCTGCAAGACCTTCAATTCATGGGTCGTTCCACCTTTTCACTGTCCCTCGCCCACCATGTTTCACTTCCTTCTTTGCCCAGCTCAAATTCTGCAGTCAGTGATGATAATCACTCTCCTGGCTACACCCTTGGCTGCCATAATGCTCCTCCCTTTCAGCACATTCTCTTGGCTAAGCCACAGACCTGGTAGATCAAACGTTTCCACCTACCCCACATGGGCACCCAGGCAGAGGAATGAAGCCAGAGGAAGCACACGACCTGGCTGACTGGCCTCACTTTAATACATGATCATTATCTCAGATGAATGCCCAGCAAACATACTGTGTTTCCCTAGTACTTTCATCTCCCTGTCTAGGAGTTCTCACATCTTCTCTCCTCAACGCAACACCCTGGGACCAAGGTCATTGTCATCAGATGACCTTGAGAAAATGGAAGCAGGAAGAAGAGGACTTCTGGAGGCTCCCAACACCACGCATACCTTCCTGCCCATCTGCATCTGTGCAGGCACATTCTCCCTTCCCTCTTCTTGTGTGCCCCCTCTGCGCTCCCAGATAAGGCCAACCCTCCACCTGCACGCCAGGTTTCCCCACTCCTGCCTACTCTAGGACGTCAAGTACCCCTCCCACCTGCATCATCAATTTTCTCCCCTGAACTGGATCACTTACACAAGAGCTCAGCAAACGTTTTTTGTAAAGAGTCAGCCAGTAAATATTTTAGGCCCCGTGAGCCATATGATCTGTGTCACAATCACTCAACTCTACCGTCTAGGCGAAAAGCAACTATAGACAGCTCAAAAACAAAATAAGCATGGCTGTGCTCCCATAAAACACGTATTGACGAAAACAGGCTTCGAGTAGGATTGAGCTGTAAATCATTATGCAAGCATGTCGTTGTTTCTCTCATCCGAAAAAAAGAAAAGAAAAATCCTCTCTTGATGAAGCTTTTTTCCTAGAAAAACTCCCTGATGGAGCATGTCTCCTCCAGCTCTCTCCTGGACCACTCTTACCAGCTCTTATACTTCCTCTACCTAAGTGGTTCTCCTTGTGGCCACTGATGGCCTCCACGTGGCTAAGTCCAGTGAGCGGTCCTCCGCCTCATCTCCGCCTGTCAGAACGTCTGCTTGCTCTTCCCTCTCCTTGACAAACTTTCTGTACTTGGTTCCTGGGATGCCACTTTCCCGGCTTCCCTCCTACCACGCTGTGCTCCTTCTCAGTCTCCTTCGCTGCTTTCTTTGTATCTACTTGACGTTACAGTGTTGGAGGGCCGCAGGGCCCAGCCTCGCCTCTTTTTTTCTGCACAGACACCTTGGGGATCTCACCAGTCTTATGGCTTCAACACTATCTGTATGTGATGATGGTCCCCTCTTTGTACCTCTAACCCGGGCCTTCTTCCGGAACTCCAGACGCATTTATCCAGCTGCTTACTTGACATCTCCATTGAAAGGCATCCCAAAACTAGCCTGGTAAAACTGAGCTCCTCTTATTCTGTCACCTCTCCCCAGGCCTGCCCCTCCCACAGTCTTCCTCATCACAGGTAATGTCAACTGCCCATTGCTCAAAACCTTGACACCAGCAGTGATATCTCTTTCTCTCTCACTCCACACCCATTCAGTCAGCAGCTCTTGTTCTCTACCTTCCAGACATATCCAAGATCTGACCTCTTCTCGCCACTCCCATCTCTGCCTCCTGGTCCAAGCCTCATCATCTCTGGCCTGATGACTGCTATAACCTTCTGATGGATCCCCCTGCCTCTGCCCTTGCCCCACAGCGGCCGGGGTGACCACACAGGCCTCCTTGATGAGCCTACGCATGCCGGGCTTCCTCCTACCTTAGGGCCTTTGCACTTGCTGACCTGTGCCTGGGATGTTCTCTTTCTAGCTGATCACCTGGCTCACTCTCAGTGAGGACTTCCTTGCCCCTGGTGCCTTCTCACAATATACTTACTATCCTTCTTCCATGTTTTATTGTCTCCTTAGAATTTTGTTGTCATTTTTCCCTTATTTATCTTGCTCACTGTCTTCCCACCCCACCACTAGAAAGTAAATTCCACAAGTATGTGGATATTTTGGTCTGTTTTATTCAGTGTCTAGAACATGGTCTGGCATATGGTAGATGCTCAATAAAGAATGGTTACTTGCGAAACAGGAGATTTCACATAAAGGTCTGGATTTCCAGTCTCTCTTGTACAATGGGGGGACCTGGCAACACTGGGCCATGGTAACAATCAGGTGGTATTGAGTGGTGGCTGCTCATTTTCGGTGAGCACGTGCTGTCCAGGTCACCACAGTACCCTCCTGCTGGCCAGCTTCATCTACTTATGCCACGAGCCTGGCCCCCTTGGCGAGAAATCTCCAGGCTGAGGCTCAGAGGCAGGTGGAAAACTTTCTGAGGCTCTAGGGTGGACCCCCAGCCATCCTAAATAGAGAAGCCTTCCTGCTTTGCCCTAGGGCCTCCTGGAATGCCCCACGTGGCCAGAGTTGAAACATCACCCGCCTGATCATCGCAGCTATTAAAATGCCTGTATCAGTATCAAAGGGAAAATGCCAAGCGGCTACTCACTCCCGCCAAAGAATGCAGCTCCAGCCTGGCCTTGGGTTTAGGGGCCACTCCCTCCCCATGCTCAGCACCAGGGCTCTTAAAGGGCTCAGGCTCAGCCTGGGCCTCTGTAACACGTGAGTGCATCCTGGTCGTAGTGTCGGGGAGTGAGCCCAGAGGTAGATGCCAAGTGAGCTCTGGACTCCATGGCTGTGACCTTGAGCCTGGCACCTCTCCTCTGGGGAAACCTGTAAAATGGGAATATTAAAACCCCCCACCATCAACCTCCTAATGTTGCTGTGGAGAGTATCTTAGAAACCATGAAGCACTTACCAGGTGGAACTATTAAATGAGCTAATATTAATAATAATAGTTACATATATCGAGTAGTATATACCAGGCACTATGCTAAATGCTTTAGGTGGAAATGTCATTTAATAATTAATTTTTGATATTATTAGTGTATGACTCCCATTAGAGTTCATCTGCCCTTGGAGGCTGCCATGGGACTTTATTTTGGGTTAGCACAGATGACCTCCAAACTCTGATGAAGTATCCACCACATGCAGAGCTTGGCAGCGCTGATGTGGCTTGAGCTTCATTTGGGAGCGCCAGGACCTCGGGGTCTAGCCCCAGCTCTTCCACTATGTATTAAGAAAGAGCTATAACCTCTCTGGCCCTCAGGCTCCTCATCCGTAAACCGGGGATAATATTAGTTATCCTGTAGACTACACAGGGCAGCTGAAGGGAAAAATGAGCTAAGATCAAAAAACAAAAAGAGTTGTCTAGATGTGAAGAAGGGTGAGCACCTGTTGTGCCAACTTCTTTTTCTTAGTGGCCGAGTGAAGGCCACTTCTTTCTTGAACGGATGCCTCCTCCCACCTGCCCGGTGAGGCTGGCCTGGCCTCATGCACTGCCGCAAGCATGTAGACATGTGGTCGTTTCTTGCCATCCCTCCCTCCCGCTCTGGGGAAACTCGGACCCCCTCTTCCTGCAAGAGGGAAGGTGAGTGAAGACCTGGCTGCATCCCTGCCTTTTGACCCTGAGAACTAAAAGTTGAAAGGAGTTGCCCAATGAAATGACCACACTGGGCAAACGTTGGCAACCTGTGTAAGCATCTGCTTATAACACTTGGTACAGAATGGGTTCTTGATCCCATCTGCTAGAGCCCTTCCCATCACTCTGTGCCATAACTGTTACTGGCCCAGCACCCCGTTGGAGACTGAGCCAGCCTTTGAGGGCGGGACCCAGTCTGGTGTCTGTGATCCACGCTTGAACTGAATTACTTACTTTTAGGTCTATTCCCTAGGACCCATCCCTGTGGTCCCAGGAGGACATGGGCTTTGGGCTGGGCTTTGGCAGAATTTGTATAGGAAGAAATGTGGGCGGCAGGGCATTCGATAAGGAGCAAAGGCATACAGGCAGGATCTGGGCTGTGCCTGCACGGTGCTGGCTCTGTGGGCTTAATCCCAGGGACCACAGGAGAGGGCAGCCCACAAATGGGGTTTGTTAAGGCAGCAGGACCCTGTGCGGCTGCTTGCCTGGGGCACAGGCAGCTCAGTGCGGTAAAATCAAAGTGGAGGAAATCTAGACACAACCCACACCCACCAGAACCGGACTTGCCCAGTCTGTTTGGGGGCCTGCGTGTGGGGGGCTGGGAGGGGGTGCAGTGGGGCTGCCTGAAGAACCGTCATCTCCCTCCTTTCACAGTTCTCTTTGTACAATGGACTTGGCGCCTGATCATAGACTCCCAGGGCCAAGAAACAGGGGCCCGAGGGTCTGCCGGATGCCATGGGCTGACTTCGCCTCCCTGTTTCACCAGAACCACAGACAGATGTGGCCCCAGGCACTGCAGATCAGAAAAAGTCAGGGGAAGGAGCTGCATGCTCCTGTGTGAGTTTTCCAGGCTTCATATGAGGAAGTCCCTCCTTCTAGCTAACCTAAGGCCTTGCTGCTGCCTCAGAGGAGTCAAGGAACTGAGCCCTGGAACTATTTGGATGTGGGTGGGAGCTAGTTAGCATGGGGCCTGGCACTTCAAAAGTTTCAGGGGGTCTGGGGTCACCTCTGGGCCAGGTGCAAGATGAAGCAGGGGTCCCCTACAACAGAACAGTGAGGGGTGGGGGTAAGAGTGCTGGGGTGGAAGTCAGGCACCTCTTCTCGCCTTCCTTCCCTTCCACAAATGGGTATTGAGCATCTATATGTGCCAGAGCCATGCAAAGTACCGGGGACACATGTCTGAGCAAAGCAGATATTCATGCTGTGCTGACGGAGCTTACTCTTTAGGGAGGGCATATATGAATCTATAAACCACACACATCAATGTGAAGTTACCACTGTCATCAGAGCTATGGCCGGAAGGGGTGAGGTGCTGAGAACCTGTCCTGAGGCTTTGACTAGGCTGGCTCATCACGGGAAAGTGACAGCTGGGCTGAGATCTGAGGATGAGCAACAATGAACCAGATAAGGTACAGGAGAATGACTGAGACCTGACACAGCCATGTGCTTCTTACGAATCAGGCAGGGGTCTTGCATATATTAATTCATTTGGTACTCACAGCAACTCAGTTATGAATGAGGAAACTGAGACAGAGGGAGGTGAATTAACTTGCATGTTGACACACAGCCAAGAAGAGCAGAGGCAAGATTTGAACCAGGAAGCCTGGCTCAGAGCCCATGTCTTTCCGCTGTGCATGCCTGTGACTGCAGGGCAGAGGCTTGGCTCTTTGCAGGAAATCACAGTATCTCAATAATCACAATGCCTATTACTGGACTGTTAGGCACTGCTAATCCTAGGACTGTTAGGACTGTTAATCCTAAAAACAATACCCATAAGGAGATCCTCTTGTTATCATCACTCCCATTTTACAGAGGTGCAACTCAAAGCACTGAGAGGTTAAACAACTTGCCTGACATTACATGGCCAGCAGAGCTGGACTTGAACCCAGCCATCTGGCTTGAGTCTGTGCTCTTAACCATGACAGTGCACGGCCGTGGGGCTGGACTCTGAAAGTGAGGGGAGGTGAGTCATGGGCTGGAGAGGGTGGCAAGAAGCAGGTTCTCCAGGTCTCATGGACTGCATTAAGAAATTTAGTCTCTGGCTTGAGATTAACAAAAAATCAGAGAAATGTAGTGATCATATGGAAAGTTTTTAAAAGATCACCCTGGCTGCTGTGTGGATGAAGAAAGGGGGTAGGGCAGAGTGAATGGGAGCAGATGGATTAGGAGAGCCCAAGGTAGCTCAGGTGGGAAAGGGCAGGCAGGCGGTGATGGAGAGAAGACAGATCTGTGGGAAGCTGAGAAGGTGGGGTCAGTAGGGCCTGGATGAAGTGCAGCTGGAGGCCAGTGCATTCACAGATGAAGAGGTGCTGGGGAGGGTTGGACTTCCTTCTCAGCTTAGACATGTTGAATTTGAGGTGCTTTTAGGACGCGTTGGAAGAGTGGGATGGTAGTTGTAGAGATAGGTCTGAAGCTCTAACCAGATGAAGGACACATATATTACAGTCAGAACGGTCCAACCATGGAACAGTCAGCTACATTAGGTGGTGAGCTCCCTGTCACTGAAGGTGTGTGAGCGCGAGAACCGGGGATGTTATGGGGGATTCCTACTATAGCACATAGCTCCCTTCCTTCCCACACTCTGATGCTATGGAGTGGGGAGAGGCTGGAGGTCGCAGGACCACCCTCTGACTTACTCCCAATAAACCTCAAGTGCCAGCTCACAGTGAAGTAGACTAAGGCTGCTCCTGGAAGAATCCCAGATAATTCCTTTTTACCCAGCCCCCTTCTTCACCCCTGTCCCCAGAAGTCACCCTTCTTGTCCTGCCCAATACCCTTGTCAGAGTATGCATGACCTGATGTAGAAAACCTCAAAGCGATGACTTAAGAGGCACCTTCACGAGGCATGTGCAGTGTAACAGGGGACTGCAAGTATAAAGTCCCTTGGATGGCAAAATCCCAGGCCTTACGACTGCTTTTTTGGGAAAGATATGTCCTCTGGAGGCAGCAAGATCTCCCTGCTGCCACTTAGAGAACAGATAGGAGTGAGCCACCTGGCAGGAGGGCAGGGTAGACAGGGAGAGCCTACTGCAGTGGGAAATGCCTGAGCAAAAAACAAAGGCCAAAACTGGACTGCAGGCCTCACGAAGGCCAGTGAGGCTGGGGGCAGGGGTGTGGTGAGGAGAGAAAAGGGTGCCGAAGAGAGGGCAGAGGCCCAGCTCATATGGACTCTAGCCATGGAAGGGTTTTCTGGAAAACCCACAATAGCCTCCAGAAGGGGAGACAGGGACCCAGTGTCCCCCTGGCAGGCTGTGCCCAGCTTCCCAGGCAGGCAGTTCCGCCCCTTTGTGCCGGGCTAGCCTTTGCCCTTTGAAGGCCCAGAGGAGCCCTGGCTGCCAGCAGCCCCGTACCGCCCTTTCAGCCTCAGAGAGGCTCCCACCCGGGGCATGTGGCCTGCGGATGGGAGAGCACCCGTGTCATCGCAGAGCTGCTAGGGCCTCCTGGCAGCCCAGACGACACCCCGAGGGACCCAGCTTGCCCCAGCCCTTCCAGCCTCTCCCCAAACCTGGCCTCAGTTTCCCTTGGAGGAGCCTGCCAACTTCCTTTATTTACTGGGGACTAAGCTGCTTCTGAGAGGGGCAGAATCCAACCAAAAGAAATGGGAGAAGGACTCCTGGGGCTTCTCCTAAAACGTCCTTTCTCCTGGATGGCAAACTCTCAGTTGACTTTATTTTCTGAAACAACAACAACAACAACAACAACAACAACAACAACAACAAAACCACAAAATCAAAACTAACTCTCCCCAGCAAAAGCTACTGCTTACCCTTCTTTAAAGCTCCCAGCCTTTCAAGCTGAACAGCGTGCGGTAGAACTTTCATCGACATCTCGTTGTGACCCTCATTACCGTCACCATCGGCCCCTCGTGCACTGCTTGGGATCCAGGTGAGGGGTCTGGGTTAAATTGTAGAGGATATCCCAGCCCCAGGGGCACAGTAAGTTCTCTCTCTCAGGGACTGCCCGCCACGGAGCTTGCGAAGTACCCCAAGGCCAGACTCTCCGCACGAGGATTCACATCAGGGTTTTGGGAGGGGGAGGTCAGCTTTGGTGTGCTTTAAAGCTCCCAGGTGACACTATGCAGCTAGCTTGTCACCAGTCCAGGGCAGGCCTTTGAGGGTGTGCAGATACGATGAGAAGGTGGGGAAATAACTTTCAAAAGTTTAGTTACTATAGAACTTTTAGCCCAATCTTGCTTCAAAAGAGGACATTCAGGCAGCTGCACAGACAGACAGACACACATTATATAGTAAGGCAGCAGGAGGTAAAAAGGAAAAAGAAAAGCCAGGAAGGGTGATAAAACAGAACTGGGAATGAGGCTTACACCAAAACTTCTGCCCGAAGGACTATGCTATGCCATGCGGTGAACCCAGATTTGGTGCTAAGCTTCCTAGAGGTCAGTTCAGTGTCCAAGGCTGGACAGGGACTCTCTTAAAGATTCTCATCACCAAGACCTGATGTAACAAAGAGCATCGTCAGTGTCATTCATACAACAAAAATGGTATTGAGGGCCTGATGCTAAGTCAGTTCAGTAAATGCCACCTCCGTGGGAGCCAAACAGAACCAAAGAGGTCCCTAGCCCCTGGCCTACATAACCTGCCTCACCTGACTTAGCCGGGTACGGTACCACATACAGAGGGAATATACTAGTGGCTCAGAATGCCAGCCCTGGGGCCAGACTGCCCGAGTTCATGGCCTGGCTCTGCTATTTACTAGCTGTAAGATCTTGAGAAAGTAACTTAACTTCCCAGGGCCTCTATTTCTCTTCTGTAAGAAGGAAATTGTAAAAATATAACCACTTCATAGGATTATTGTGAGAATTAAATGAATAAATGTAAAGCTCTCTGAACAGTGCTCAGGAAATATTAGCTATTAATAAAAGTCGTGGACACGGCACACCCCATCTTACAGTTGCTATTAATTGAATGATTCCATTTAATCCGGCAACAATCCTGGGTGAAAGATGTTGTTATCCCCATTTTTCAAATCAGGACATTGAGGCTTAGGTCATCACCAGTTAGCGGCAAAGGTGACATCAAATGCCGTGGGCTTGCCCACTTTACTGTTTTTCCTCAAAGCAAACATGCCGGGCAGCCTGGGCAGGTGAGGTGATTCCCATGACCCACCAGAGAAGGAGATGAGGGAGGATGGGTGTGACGAGTGCCTCAGCTACTCTGTCCGGGTGGGAACACATCAAACTGAGCCATCCCCACTCTCCCAGCCAGAACCTGGAATGCAGCCCTGACTTAAGAGTTAATCATTTCATCCTCTGTTGGTGGCTTTGAAATACCCACTTCCAGGGCACCCCCCACCCCAAGCAAATGCTGAGCATACAGCTGGGTCTGGGGGTGGTGGTGGTGGAGGGGTGGGAAGAATAGCTGACCGAGATGGTTTCACTAGCCTCCAGCAGGGGGACCTTAAACTAGCAACTAATTGGCGAGTGCTGCCCACTATGTGCAAAGTCCCAGGCTAGTGAGAGACCCTGAGACTAGTGAGCCCTATCCTTGTTATTGGGTCGTGTGTGAGCGATGGAGAGACAAGACATTTGAAGGCAATAGAGAGGACGGCACACTGCACAATGTGTTTGAGGCTGAGCCAGGTATGGCAAATAGATTTTATCTTGGTCACTTACTCTGATAGACTGGAGGTGGCAGCCTGGAGCCCTGTGTTGAGGATTCTGAGACCTATAGAGGCTCACTTGGGAAGTACTGAGTAATTAGTCATGGCTGCCATGGTTCTGGAGTAAGGAGAGTCAGCATGTGCCATGTCTGTCTATTTTCTTTCTCTGAGCTAAATGTTTGGCATGGCCAGGAAGTTCTGCAGGAAGCCAGAGCAGGGAGAGAGCCCATTTTGCGGTGGGGAGTTTGGGAAGGCTTTCCAGATGGCATTGGGGCAAGTCTAGAATGATTAGGAATGAGCATTTTTCTGAGAGTGTCAAATTGTGAAACTATGCTTAAGACATATGACATGATGTTTCAGATGCTTTGACTTCTTTTCCTATCACCTTCCTGTGAGGATTGGCTACTTAATGAGGTCCTCAGTCTGGTTTGGAGCTACCAGCTGATTTTAAGGCCTTTGGAGAAGCTGTAAAACTTTAGAAACTCCCTTTGGCTTTATGTATGGTAAATATTGCTCTGTATTTAAAAACAAAACAAAACAAAAAAACACAAAAAACCCAACAACAAAAAACCCCTACCCCTGGCTCCTCTGATACCTGGTTGTGCAGCCTTCGAACCTGTTTTCTCGTCTGTAGGGTGAGGGCACTGGACTTGAGTCGCTCTGAGGACCTTCCCGCTATTAACTCTCCACATAATCAGTCATTTTCTCAATTCATGAAACAAGGAGTAGTTTTAGGACGGACACAGTAAAGTCCTGACTGCATATAGGGCACCTCGATCTAAAGGTTGTTCATTTACTGAGGTGCAGGCAGCTGCAATCTACACAGGACACTCTACCGCAGGCCATATCCTTCATGACACACGTACATCCCCTTTAAGAGTCTGCTCCCATCCTCGTCCCAGCATTTCAATCCTAGGGGACCCCATCCAGAGCCCCAATTTCTTAGCCACTGCTTTGATCTCTGCCCTAAACGCTCCTCTGGAAAGAACCCAATAAAGGGCCCCTGTACACATGCTATAGATGTGCAACAGTCCTGCTATGATGGTTGTTATTATTATATTTAGGGATGAGGGAGTCTGCCTGGGCTTCCTCAACATTCACCTTGAAGGTGGCTGCTGACACCCCTTGCTCCCCCTTGGCCTGCAAATGGATTTGGCTATTTTAAATTCCACTCCCGCCTCTTCCACTGCACACCCACTGCCCAGCCCTAGGTGACATCTGATTTCCTCCATTTGGGACATTCCAGTTTCTTTCTTCATAGCAAGCACATCAAGTAACGGCAGCTGGAGGGCTCATTAAGGGTCCCAGACCAGGAGAGAGGAACTGATCGAGGAACAATTGGGGGCTGAGGTCTGGAAGCCACACTCTCAGCTCCCCACAAGCTGGCCCCCCGCCCTATCCTCCTCTCTCAGCTCTGACCCTCCTCTCCCAGTGGTTTGGCCTCTCCAATCGTGGCCTTCTGTTCACATCTGCCCCTATCTCGCCTCATTCCAGGCTCCTCTCCTACTGGGTCCCCTCAGCCTTGCCTTCCCTGCCAGCCCCCTCTCATCCTGCCTCACGGATACAGTCTGTACCCCAGCACACTGCTTTCCATGCTAGGGTGGGTGGTGTGCATGTGCTCCTGGATTCCTGCTTCCAGACCATCGTACAGACTGCGCGCCTCACCGGAAGGCCTTGCTCAATGCCCTTCTTCATTTTTCAGAGAGTGGTCCAGGCCTATCTGCCCTAGTCCGGATTGCCTGCCCCAGAACTATGGGAGACCTCCATGAGCACTCCGGTGGTCCTGAGCATGGCCTTTGGTGCTGGCATCTTTTAGTGCATTCTTTCATCTGCCATCTCCTGAGAGTCTCACAGCATCCCTGAGAGGGAGCCAGGGCCTGGGTTTTGTGGAGAAGAAACCTGAGGCTCAGGGTGGGGTGAGGGGATGGTCTGGGCCCCTATGCCCACAGGGCGCCTGTGTACCCTTCCAGAGCAGGATCCCTCTGCACATCCATTTCATAGGATCATTCTTTAAGAAATCCATGTTCTCCTCTCTTCTCTGCATTTTCTTTTCTCCCAGGGGTGTCCATCGGTCCCAGGTCTCTCTTCTCTGCCTCACCCCTTCCTCACCTTTGCCTTTTGCTTTGAACTAAGAGAACATACCTTGAAAGGAAAGGCGTAGGGTAGAGGAAGGGCTTCAAGTTGCTCTGGGGCACCTTTGCTGGCCCAGAAGTGTCTTGCTCTTGCCATAGGGCTGTCCCACAGAACTTTCTGTGATGATGTGTATGTTCTATATCTGTGCTGCCCAGTCTGGTAGCCACTAGCTACAGATGTATAGCTAGTATGACTAAAGTATAAATTTAAATTTTTAATTTTAATTAATGTAAATATAATGTAAATATGATTTGAAGTATAGCTAGTATGACTAAAGACTAAATGTAAATTTTTAATTTTAATTAATGTAAATATAATAAGTCACATGTGACTAGTGTTTGCTGTATTTGGACAGTACAGACCTTAGTGTCCTTCCACGAAGAAGATGCCTCGCCCAGGAGATGCCCCCTAGGGCCATCTCCGCACAGACTAAGCCACCGACTCCTGCCACCTGCACAACAGCTCTCTCCCTCGGTTCCAATACCCTTTGCTACTGACCTCAGTTTCCATCACTGCATCCACCATTTCCACTCACTCTTCTCTGAAGCCCACTGGCACCCCTAGTCTGGGTCGCAGTCCCTTCTGGCCTGCACTAGCCCCCTATTTGGCCTCCCTGCTCTGCTTTAATCTCTTATTCTAGGGCCATAACTGCCCTCCTCCAGAGCCTTCCATGGCTCTTGCACAGATCTAATTGCCTCTAAGGCTCTCTCGACATAGGCTACCTGTCTCTCGGCAGCCATATCTTCTACCACTCCACCCTCCCAGCCCTCCAGGGTCTTGGACTTCCTTTAGTTCCCCAAAGCAACTCCCACCCCCTCTCCCTGCCCGCCCTCTGGCTTCCAGCCTCCAAAACTTATTCCCTTTGCCCCTAAAAACAAGGCTCTCATACTCATTCCCTTTTGCCTGGAAAACTCCTATTTGTCCTTTAAGTCTTTGCTTGAAAATCTCTTTCCCAGGAAGCCGCCTCCATCAGGTATGTTGCATGTTCATACAGTTCTCAGGCCTCCTCTGCTTCCATGATTATAACATTTTTCACACGACATAAGTCACTGCCCCTTTTCTTCCTTGTGTTTTATTTGCCTGTAAGTTTAGGAGGACAGAAGTGTGTCCGCACCGCCTGACCCACAGCTGGTGTGCTGAATGAATGAATAGGAACGGACGAAGGAAAGTGGCAAGACATAGTGGAAAGAACACGACATCTCACCATGTGACGCTGAATAACCTACTGCCTCTCTCTGCGCCTTAGTTTCCCCATCTGTGAAATGAGGTCGGTTCAGATGGGAGATCTAGAAGTCAGTGGGGTGAACATGAAGCTGCAGTTTGGAGGGGAGGAATTGGTATGTCAAATAACACTGTCAGCACCAAGGCCCTGACAGGCTGTCTTAAGCAGAGGAAGCAAGGATCTGGGAAAGGGCTGGGGCGTGCCCTGGGCAGCAGGAAGGGCCAGGAAGGAGAAAGGATGGAACTAAGAGGAACTAAGCAAAACTCCAGGGCTTGATGCTTGTTCCTCAGCAACCAGGGCCCCGAGATTCCTGGGCGAGCCCTCACTGCCCTCACATCCTCTCCACTGCACAGCCAGTCCCATGTGCACTCTGGTCCAGCCCATGAAGGCTGCCTGCTTGCACTGCTGAGCCTAGAGCCCCCACTCCCAGGCCCAGGGGACCGTGGCAGCCTGACAGAATCCCTAGAGCCTGGCAGATCATGGAAATGAGCTGACGGCAGCAGTCATGGGTGCACCACTAGCACCAGTAAACTTGCCCTGTGACCACCCTCTCTGCTCTGGCCCTGTGACCTCCCTTTCCTTGACCAATCTGGAGAACTGCTTTGGCAGGTACTAGCTTCTGCCTGGTAGGGGCACCTAGGAGGGGCCTGGCTGTAGGGAATTGGTACATCATTCCAGAATGGCTACAATGCCACCACAGTTAGAGCTGGGCTCTAATGCTTGCCCTCAGCACCACCATTTTGTGAGCTCAGAGGTGTCAGGGAATTTGCCCCAGATTGCACAGCTTCTAAGTAGCAGAGTGAGCATAAAACCCAGGCCTGCTGGACCCTACCACCTGGCCCTTCACTGTTCCACGCAACTTCTTACCAAGAGGCCCTCTCCCAGTTTTTCCCATGGAAACCTTTCATAGCCAGCCTCTTCCAGGACCTCTTCCCAGACTGCTGCAGCCATCACCTGCAGGTCCTCCCCTTCATCTGTGCCCTGGATCCCCAGTGCTGTCCAGACTCTCATAAGTCACCAGGCCTCATTCTCTCACTGCCCAGACTTCACTGGTGGTGCCAATGGGACTGAATGTCCCTCCTTCCTTGAGTGGGTGGGCCTTTTTACGTACACACAAGATTGTCATGGCTGAGACATTAGTGGCTTTTAATCCACTTCTGTTCAAGAACATTTTGGGAAGAGGAGAAAGCTCAACATCCCCTCCCCCAGAAAAACACACTAACACAGAACGTTAGGGGACCATTCCAGGGGGCAGGGAATAAGAAACTCTGCTTAGAAAGAAAAGGGTATGCAGAGCCAGGGCGACCCACATTTAGGCCCCAGCAATCTGGGTCAATGAGCAGGGACCAGGACACCACCGTTGCAAGGACTGCCCACTCTGCCCCCCTCAGCCCCTTAGATGACTCACTCCTCAGTCTCTCTTCCCAAAGCAACGTTGGCAATGAAAGTCAGGCAGTACCGATCCTCAAGGGATAGATGGGGAGGGCCTGGGGGCCCAGTAAGCCTCAGCCCCGGGCCGTGGGGCACACGTCCCGCCGCGTGGGCGCTGGGCGACTCTCACATCACCTTGGCAGGGTGCGTGCAGGGAGGGAGAAGTGGAGCTTAGCCGCCTCCGCGCGCCTCGAGCGCCTTCTTATCTCCACCTGCCCGGCGCGCCCAGGACGCTCGCCGCGCAGGACGCTGGGGGCCCCTGCCAGAGGCAGGAGCTGAGGGGACAAACGCGTACCGCTCAGGTCCTCCGCATTCCCAGCAGGGCAGAGTCGTTCCCCGCCCCCCAACCACTCGTGAGAGTTCTGGGGCGCACGGCGCGGCGCGGATAGCAAGCGCCCGCGGGCACTGGCTGGTGGAGAGTTTGGAGGCTGCGCGAGGGGACGCCGCGGGGAGGGATAAAAGCCAGCAACAAAGAGCACAGACCTCATCCAGCAGTTGGTTGACTTGTCCCAAAATAGCCGGCTCCATTTGCTGCTCTCCACGCTCCGCTTCCAGGCGCAGCACCCGGGCCTGCAGCTCGGCGGTCCGAAAGTGGGCGAGCAGGCTGAGAGCCAGCGAGCAGAGAGCCAGTGCCAGCAGCCCGCAAGACCCGGGGCTCGGC
>NW_006438113.1:13962475-13965759 GCF_000325575.1 Pteropus alecto
AAATAAATAAATAGAATAAATAAAGGCGAGGGCCGCTGCCCAAAGGCGCGATCCGAGCTGCGGGGCAGGGGGAAAGGGGTTGTGTTGCTGGAAAATGTCCCTTTCCTTTGCTCCCGGCAAAGAGGATGGAAAAATTAGCAGCAGGAGGGGGGAAAGCCGAGAAAACACAACCAGCGGTAATCGGGGTACGCCCAGGTGAGAAAAAGTTATTTCGAAGAACGTTCCAAGTCCAGGAAAGTTAGGGGAATCTGGCCGGCTCCCCTTTCTCCGCCCCGTCTTTCTCTTCAAGTATTTGCAATCTTCGAGTTGCTTCTGCGCTGCCGGTGCTTCTTAGTGTCTCGCGTCTCCCAGGCGAGCCAGTTTCAGTCCCGAGGCCAAGGGGTGCACATGGAGGGCTCCATGGGCAGAGGTGGGTCGTGGCCGCTGCAGAGGAGCGCTGGGGCCGATTCCGGCGCCTCTGTAACTTGACACACTAGCTGCGGCTGCACGGATCGGATGAGCAAACCGTGCTACTTCCCAAACTAATCTCTCCCGCCCCCTCTCCCTCCACCTCCGCCCCTCTCCTCCTCCACCTCCTGCGGGGCTGATGGCTTGGATTTGTTTATTTATGCAAACTCGCCTGGGGTGGGGGGCGTGGTGTGCAGGGCCCGCTGCCCCCACCCACCGGGCCCCAGAGCCCCTCTCCCGTGCTCCCTGTCCCCTTTGAAGTCACACTTGGGGTTATTTATAGGCAGGAAGGGGGTGTGGAGTGGAGTTAGGGCTTCACTTCTCTCCCTTTCTTCGGGTTCACATCAAGAGCCCTCTTCGCCTTCCGCAGAAGTCAGGGGGCCAGGCATCGCTCAGCTTTCTGACAGGTAGGCAAAGTCAGCCTTTGGGATCCTCCAAAGAGCCTGGTTATTGTCGGGTATCTAGATGGATCTTCATGTCCTGAGCAGGACAATCTGAATCCTTTCCCTGCCATTGTCCCCTGATCCTCTTGCCCCGCCTCCCCAACCCGCTCTACCTTGGGCTCTGCACCCCCTGAGTCCTGCAGCTTCTCCAGCTCCTTTGGTGAGACTTCATTTCCACAACCACACCTTTATTCCCCCGTGACAAGTCGGACCTCCAGGGGGCAGCAGAACTGGTGCCCTTTCTCTCTTTCAGGACTGAGACATACCAAGGTACAGAAGAATAAAAACTGAGCAGAAGGGTTCATCCAGGGTATCCAAGGAGGCAGATCCTGCTGCCTGCCAGCCTTGACCCCTCCCATCTTGCCTGCCATTGATCTGAGACCCATTCAATCCTTGTGCTGTCAGAACAGCCTTGCCTCAACCATGCCAGCTATCAAAGGTGAACAGTTCTCACACAAGCTCTTACCCATCCCTGTGAGAGCCCTCACTCCCTCCTGCTGTCATTTCCTAAGTCCCAGTAGAGAAAAGCTGCCTGAAGGGCATTTTGTAGTTTCCTCTCTTCGTTTGTCACCTCTCCCACTTGAAGTAACATTTGTAATTAAGAGAGTTTATCTCCTTGGGCCTTCCTGCAAAGAGGTGGTGGGATTGAGTTTATAGAGAAAACCTATTTCCCAGGAACAGCCAGCAGGGGATAAAAGGCTGGTCTTTGAAATATGAAATGGGGATGGGGGCGACAGGAGCGTTGTGATTCCATTTTATAATAATAGGTGGTGCTACTTTCACATTCTATATATTGACCTGATTTGTCTTAATATGTAGTACAGTATCACAGCACATCTAAGTGTGGCTTATTTGATAAGGTAACACAGTAACATAGTATTTATAAATAATAAGTATTATAACATTGTCTGCTGGGTCAGTCAGCCACTATGGAGGACTATAGGGATAGAAAATGATGCTGTGGAAAGGGCTGGTGGCCAGGAGCTCTGGATCAGACTTAGCTGTAGCATTTCCTTAATGCGGGACATTGGGTAAGTGGTAAGTGTGCCTGTTTCCCTTCCCTGCTGTGAGGTATCTCAATTGGGCTGTACAGAGTAACTCCTAAGAAACACAGTAGTGTTGAAGACCACCAGGGGGCGCCAGAGAATTTCTGCACTGAGAGGTACTGTCGGGATTCAGGGACTTTGATTCAGGCCCCCCGCAATCCCCCTCGCCATCCCTCCATCCTGCAAGGGTAGTGGAAATGCAGGAACTGAATTGGGGGTTAGTTTCATCCTTCCTTGTCTTACAAGCTGATCTTTTCTCTTTCAGGACCTTGGGGGCCCTCAGGAATGCTAATGCAGTGAAACCTAAAAGGTTTGGGGCCAGCGCATCCTCCGTGACTGGGAGCTGAAGGAGGAGGATACCATGCTGGCCTGACCCCAGCATCAGAAATGACATGCCCAAACCCTGGAGACTTCCAGGGGGACTCTGGAGTCAGAGAAACCCAAGTATAAATCATAGTTCTGTCAATGTCAGTTACCTAATGTCTCTGAGCCTCTGTTTTCTCGTTTACAAAATGAAAGAACTTAAGCTTGGGAAAACTCATTGAGGTAATGCATGTAAAGCACTTAACACAGTGCCTGGCACATAGTAGGCACTCAATAAAGGGTATCTGCTTCCTTCTTTAGGCATTCATGGCTGCTAATGCCAGCTAACATACAGTCACCCCTGGGCTCCCAGCTGTAAAACAGGAAGAAATTTCAATCCCAAGAGGTAGCAAGTGAGTCACAGCCCCCCTTTCCATAACTGATAGCTGGGATAGCAGCTCGTGGGAGGCAGGCCTTAGCCTGAGTGGGGGCCCCCCGTCCCCAGATGTCCTGTCCTTCCTTTACGCGCTGTCTGAAATTCTTACCCTGGGGATTTCTCCCTTCCTGTTAAGCAGTGCCCACCCCAGGCAAATGTTACAGGGTAATTGGATTTATCTTGAAACCTCTTTCTGCAGAAGTGGGCCTAGAGTCGGGGGAGTGAAAAGACCTGCTTTCCAGGAGCTTAAAGTCTAGCAGGTAAGATAAGATATATTCAGAAACAACTGCCATAAAAGACAGAAGAGCGAAAATCCACAGAACAGAGTAAAGGCCATAAGAAGGTGCTTTGGGGGTTACCAGGAAGAAAGGCAGACATCCTGTGGCTCAGGAAGAGTCCCTAGGAAATAGGGTTTCTTGTTTGTAACTAGAAGACAGAGGGCTTCCAGTGGTAACCCAAAGAGTTAGACTTCAATCTGGGGTCACGGCTATGCTCCTAGATAAAAATGTATATTCTGGATACCAGAATAAAAAGCTAAGAAAAAAATGCCCCTATGTATACAGGCTGTACTGTACCTGAAGCATTTTCTGTGTTTTTCTGCTTCCAGGT
>NW_006438113.1:13965797-13986635 GCF_000325575.1 Pteropus alecto
TTTCACTCTCCCGTTCTCTGCACCTTAATATCCTGCCAATCACTCCAATCCCAGTTTTATGAAGTGAACCCCACTTCTCTGCATCTCACTGTGGCTTTGACAGGGTCGACCTCTTTCTTCCCAAAACCCTCACCAACTTGGCTCCTGAGACCCCACTGCCTGGTCTACTTCTTTCTCTTTGGCTTGATTTTCAGTCTTCTCTGAAGATTCCTCTTTCTCTCCTCATGTCAAAATGGTGGTCACATCTTCTCAGGACTCTGTCACAGAGTCTCTGCTTGGCTGTTCTACCCATAGCTCTTAACCTGGCTACATGTCAGAATCACCTGTGGAGGCCACAGGAGCATGGACACCTGTCATTTTCTCTGCCTTGAACCTGTTCCCCTTTCTCATCATAACTATAACCCAGTTTCCTTTGAGAGACTCTCCTGCTCTCATTCCATATGGCTCTGATGGGGTCGATCCCATACCTGGCTCTAGGGTATGCAAACTAATATAACTAATGTAAGCTAATTAGCAGCTCCATCTCCTCTGGCCGGAGATAGGTGTGTGGCCCATTCTGGCTCATGTAAATCGGGCCGGAATGATTGAGAAAGGAAAGCTATTTCTTTCTGAAGGGCTTTTCAAAAGAACATCGACTGTTGCTGGGGGCATCTTGCCAGTGTTCTTGAAGATCCTGCCTGAGAATGAGGCCAACAAAGGAGGCAAGCCAGAGACTGGGTCCCGAGGACATTATTTAAACTCTTGGATCAAACTATGCCTGAAGCTCATCCATGCCTGCACTTTTCAATTACAAGAGTCATTTTAGCTCAAGCCAGTCTGAGCTGGGTTTCTTCTCTTGTAACTGTAACTCAGAGTTCTTCTCTTGTAACTGTAACTCAGAATTACAGTTAGGGCCTCACCCGATCTTGCTGAAGTCAGAATCTCTTTGTGATAGGAGTAGGGGCACAGGGAAGCCCAGGTTTCCATCCTGGAAATTTATAGACGCTTCCAGAGGGACTGGGATGTCCATCCAAGGTGGAAAGTTACTGCATTGTGCCCTCCCCGGGGAGGAACTTGTCCTCCTGAGCTCCAGTTTTTGTCTTTCTGATGAGGACTCTCCCACACAAACCCACAGCCTGCATCCCCATCCCCAGAACTTCTCACTCACGTCTCCAGCTGCTTCCTGGCAGCTCCGTTTGGAGCTCCCCACCCCCCACCTCACCCCGTTCAGTCTCCCCTCACTCTGCCTCCCTTTCTTTCCCTTGGCGTGTGGTGTCGGCGTCATCCTGTGCCTCAGACTGCATGATTGCCTTCTCCTTGCCCTTACCTCCTCATCCGGTTGGGACCAAGTTTTGTGAACTCCACCTCCTTGGTTTCTTTCAGATCTGTTCCTCCTTTCGGGTTCCTCTGTTCCCGCTGCCTGCCCCATGCCTAGCCTTCAAACAGGCCCTACTCTCTCACGTAGAAGCCACAACTGGGAAACCTAACCCGAGGAGACCCAACCCCAGGACCTACGAGAATGTCCCCCAGGCATTGGGACAGAATGTCCTCCCTGTTCCTTATTTCTCTCCCAGGCTTTATGATCACTGGCATGGTAGGCTTGCCTCTCAGTTCTGCTTCGGATTCCTGCGTATAGTGAGCAACAAGATAAAAGGGGCCTGGGATTCTGGTGGCTTTGTGGAGTTGAGCTGCCAGGCAAGCCTAGACTTTCATGTGAATGAGAAGTAAACTATCTCATTTGAGCCACTTATTCTGGTCTGTCTTGTGCAGCTTAAACCACGCCCCACGACCTGTGTCTGTCCCCTCCCCTAAGCTGTGAATTTCTAGAGAACAGAGGATGACTGTGTTCATCTCGGTATCCTCGGTACTCGGCACAGTATAGATGCCCAAGAAATGGTGGTTTGAATGAATGAGTGAGTGAATGAATGGATGGATGGGTGAATTCTAGTTCTGGCTCTTTCTCAATTATATTACTTAACCTGTGGATCTACTTCTGCTCATGTAAGACTTAGAAATTGATGGGCAAGGAAGGGAAAGGAGAACTGGAATGTATGAAGGTCTTCCTAGCTCAAAAATTCATCCACTCAGCAAATCTTTACAGAACGCTTTCTAGTGCCAGGCCTTGAGCTTGTGCCGGTGGAGGCTAGTGGTAGAGACCTACAGGGATGAGTGCTACAATGCAGGATATAGATGGTGCTTGGGGAGCACAGAGGAGGAGCCCCTATAGGCTTGGGGGTTGAGACTTGAAGGATAAGCGGAGTTAGTCAGAGAAAGGGGTGCAAAGAGGGCATGTCAAGCAGAGGGACCTGTTTGTGTAAATGCCTGGAGGTGAGAAAAAGCATGGTGCTTTGGAGAAATTGTGAGTGCTTCGCTGTGGCTGAAATATGGAATGCGAAGGGAGAGAGATGAGGCTTATACTGAGGAGGTGGACAGGAGCTGGGCAGAATAAGGTGTTTGGATTTTGTCCTGAGGGTAAAAGGAGTAGGGGCACAGGCTGTGAGGGGCTAAGCTCCTATGCTGGGTGTTGGGAGCTACTGACCTGAAGCAGATGGAGATCCCAGAGACCATGAACTGAGGCCAGGCTTGGAGGAGAGATAAGATGACCAAGGCAGGCATTCTTTTGGGCTCAAGCCCTCATCTTGCCTTATTACGGGCTCTGAAATTAAATTGGTTTGCCCCAGATAGAGGACCGTAGTATGCAGTTTCTCTGGGGAGAATTCTCTGGGTGTTGGGGACCAGACCGAGGCTCTTGCTTGGAGTTGCGAATCAGACATTTGGAAATGCCTTTCCACTTGTCCCCACTTCCTTCCTGCTCAGCAATGCCAATCAGTTCAGTTCGTTGGCCACTATTCTGCAGAGCAGGGGATGGAGGTCGAAGGGCAGGGGCTGCAGATGTGCGGGGGAGGGCCAGCCTGCCCAGGAGGCTTTGGGAGCCTTGTTAACTGGGGCCAAAACAAACTCTCTCATTAAGAAGAGAGCAAAGCCAAGTGTGGAGGCTGCGCTGATGAAAATGCTGGGGAGCATCTTTAGCAGACCGAAAGGCTTGAGGAATTTGGGTGCTTACGGTTTCAGGCCATGAGCGATTATATGCACATGTGTGGAGGTTTGATAGCAGCTGCCATCTATCTAGGGTCTCACTACATATACTTGCCTTTATCTGCTCTTGTGTTTTGGTACATATGAGATCATGCACATTTCTGCATACACATACAAACAGGCATATGCATGGGAATGCAAATGCTGTGGGTGACCAGGGCTGCCCCATAGTACATGTGGACTGGCTCCTAGCCACTCCTTGTGTGTGTGTGTGTGTGTGTGTGTGTGTGTGTAGGTGTGGGTGTGTACCCATCCATGTGCCCAGAAAGGAGTGTATGCTAGCCTCTGTGTGTATAATCTGCTTTGGTCTAGATGTGTATAGAAGAGTATGTACATGAACGATCAAGACCCCAAAAATGTCTAGGAGTAATAGTGGCCATGACCAAAGACAGTATTTCAGTCATCTATACCTGTGTAACAAAATTCCCAAAACTCAGTGGCTTAAATAGAATGATTTATTTTTTCTCACAATTCTGCGAGTTGACAGGGTTAAAAACTTCTACTCCACGTAGTGTGGATGAAGTCACTCATGTGGCTGCACTGTAAGAACTTGGCTGAGGCTGGGACATTCAAGATGGCCTCTCACCCTTCAGAGCCACTCTAGGTGGCCTCTCATCCTCCCATAGCCTACCCTGAGCTTCTTCACAGCATGGTGGCTGGCTTTCAAAGGGAAAGTTCCAAGAGGACATGTCCCACTGGGCAACTGCTTATGATACCTCTGCTTCTGTGACATTTGCTAATGTAGCAATGGCCAAAACAAATCACATGGCCAAGCCCGAATTCAAGCCCAGGGAACTAACCAAGAACCTGATTCTAGGATGTGTACTCCATTGGAAGCCACAGATGTAACTGTTTACCCCAGACTGGGAAGAATGGCTGGTAGGGTGGGCTAGTGAACCTGTCTATGGAATCACTTAACCCTGAAAAGGTGGATTTGGGGAATGTTGTGGTTAGGAAAGTCTATGCCCAGCTCTCAACCCTAGTGCTCTGACCCTACCCAGCCAAGCTCTCTCCTGATGACTTCTTGCAGGAGCAGCTGGAAGCCCCAAATAGCCCACAGCCCTCTGGTCTTGGTTCAAGAATAATTCAGCAGAAGTCTCAATCTTTGCCTCATTCCAAGGTCAGTCATAGACAGCTCTGGGATCCAGTTTCTGCTTTCTTAGGGACCATTCTGAGTGGTTTCAGGAGCGGTTCTACTATTTACCAGTTGTGTGATCTTGGACAAATTATGTAGCCTCTCTGAACCTGTTTTTAAAATCCTACATATGAGGAAAACAATCCCTATTTCCTAGGGCCATTGTGAGGACTGGGTGCTATGATGCATGCTAAGTGCCCCATAAATACTCAATGTGAGACCACCGTAGCCATTCAAGAACTGCAGAGACTAGAGATGTACAACAAAGACCAAATGAAAGTTCATGCCTCCTCTCAAGCCCTGTGTTCCCGCAGCTGAGAGCAGGGACAGTGCAGGTCATCAATCCTTCATTCAGACCACACCTATTATTGAGCAAAACCCAGAGTCAGGGGCTCACAGAGCTTGCAGTCCCATGGGCCCTCTGTAGGGACCTACAGGCATAGGAAAGAGACCAGCAATGCCAGGCAGCATGAACCGAGTGCCAAACAAATAGGCAGATGAATAGTGACTCAGGACTTGGAGAAGGGGAGGTGGGTGGAGACTTGGAGTTGAGGTGAAATACAGGAAGCCTTTCTGGAGGAGGTGAGTCCTGAACAGGGCCTGGAGCATGGCAAGATCCAGACAGAGGAGAGAACTGGGAGGATAGAGCAGACGATACAAACTTTTGTGGTCCATACTTGCCCAGGATGCATCATGTGACAGCCTAATCCCCAGCATCCCCAACTATCTGTCTCTTCTCAGGCGGCACGGTCTAGTCATGCTTGGCGTACATACTAACACTCCCATTCCCACACCACTGACAGACATCACTAATCAATTACAGAACTCCTCTCCCAACACTTTCTCTCTCTCTCTCTCCCCTCCCCTCCGCCCCCCTAAGACTTCTCAAAGCAGGAGACTATTATCAATCTATTGGGGTTAGCACTTGGGGGTGAAACCATTTTGCTGACTCAGATTGAGATGAAATAAAGCACTGTATTTGAAACTGAAACTCCGAGTTCTGGCTCCTACATCTATAAACTGTGTGTCTTTCAGTAGTGTCTTAATCTCTCTGGATCTCAGCCTCCTGCCTGGGGCAGGAGAATATTAATTCCTACTCAGGGGAATACCAAAAGACTCAAATGAGATCATGTGCGCAAGGTTCTAATAAAGTACAAAATCCAGAAGAGATGATGGTGATGGTCCTGCTGCAGCCAGATGTCAGAAAGCTTGAGCACATGCATCCATTAGGGCCTCATTTGCAGCTTGTTGGAGGAAGAACAATCAGTTCAGCAGTGAGAGTGAGACGCAGACCCTCCGAGCTGTCAGCCCATGGAAACAGGGCTCGGAATCTGGGCCTCGGTGCAGAAATGGTGGAAGGGTGCCCCAAGAATGTGCTCGGAGAAGCAGCCCAGGACTTGAGCTCTCCCTGACAGGCAGGAAGAGCTGTTGGAAAGGCAGAGAACTGCGGGTTAAGACAGATGTTTTGAGTTGATGACAGATGGGTAATGAAGAGCACAATTACTTTACCAAAGCAGATCCCTGTTTACCAGCATCCGAGAACTACAAGTTATGGTGTGGTATTTCTGTGTGCTCTCCTGTTCCAGCCCTCCACCAGCCCCCACCACTGTGGAACTCTTTGTCTTGACCATGAACTCAGACTTTGAGCCTCTTCTTAGGATCGGCTCTCCTGGTTTGAAGTAGGAAGAATCCCTACCCCTTGCCCAGAAGAACCTTTATAAATCTCCCCAGGCTCCACTGGTATATACACCTGCAGAAACTGAGCACAGAGAAGTCAGAATGTGGCCCAAGGTTACACAGCATACTAGTGGCAGAGTCAGATCTGAGCCAGTTCCCTCCCCTATCAGGCACCCTATAGCCTCCAGGTTCAAGCTTAACCCAATGTCTGGACTGTAGTCAATTGCCAGCAAATCCAGAAAAAGTTCTGTTCTCCCTACAGAGCTTTGCTCTCTCTCCCTCCTTTGCCAGCAGTAGCCGTGAAAGCAGAACTTGCCTGGAACATTTGTTCTGTAAACCTCATTACAAAGGCTTTTTTTCTTTCTCTTTTTCCTAAAAGCTATTGTTTTGTTAAGGTCATTTCTGAAGCCTAGGGATGGGGGGTGGGGTGGGGGAAATGCCCTGTTTGTCTTTCCTAAACACCCCACCCCCCAATCAGGAAATGAGGGGTCTTGCTTTCCTTGAGTGATCGGTTCCTGACATTAGCTCGCCACTGACAGTAAGATTGGCTGTAGATATATATGAACTTGAGTCTTCCCTCGGCTTTATAAGGCTCTGAGACAACATCTGGAAACAGATGTTTGTTCAAAATGGAGCAGAAGCAGGAGGCATGGGGCCAAAATGCAGAAGGCAGATATGCTGAGGGCTTGGCAGGCTGAGGGCCACGGGCTGGTGTTGGGGCTTTGTCTATTTTAAGGAATGGCTCCTCCTCTGGGATGGATACAGGCAATTGCCACACTGGACCTGCCCAGGGAGTAAGGCCAGTGCTCAGAGGTGCTGGCTTCTGTCCCCTCAGCCTCCCTCTTTGTTCCCATTCTGTAGCCAAGGACTAGGAGGAGTCCAGCTCCTTGAACATGTCAACTTTCTTGCTTCCCAGAGGTGGAAAATTCTCAAAAGGCTGGAGATTTCATCAAATTCAAAATTGTTGGGGTTCCGAATGTGAAACTCAGAGCTGGGCACATTAAAATTCTTAGGAAAAGCGTTATGATGGTGGTAGTGGCGGTGGTGGAAACGGTGGTGACGATGCTGATGGCGGTGATGGTTGCGCTAAAGATGGTGGCGGCAGTCGTGAATGGGATAGGTGGATGTGGATACAAATTAGGGTACCCACCTACTCACCAGGTTTCTCCCAGTTGCCACATCCATGTTTGACACTTGACCAAGCTGGGACGATCACAAGAACAGACATTTCTAGCCATTGTGATCGGCCCAAAGGGTGACCAAGCCGAACCAATCAGGGACCTTCCTTAAGGTTTTTCAACCTGAACTTGGGAGATGGAAATTCTTTCACTTTGGGATCACTATATAGTCAGGGTGTAAATCCCTGAAGCTCACACGGACAGGGGTCTGTCTACAAAGAGAGAATTAAATGTAAAAAAGAGAGAAGCAGAGATAAGAGATGAAGAGAAAGAAACCATCTTCTTGGTGTTTAGGTTTTTGGGTGTGTGAACCATAAACCCCCCATCCTTCTCTCTTTTTTTTTCTTAATCTAGTTGAGTTGGGTTTCTTTCATTTGCTACCAAAAGGTTCTGACCGACCCTGAGCAGAAGGCGATCATGGCTGTGTAAAGATGATAATGCGAGAGGGAGCCTAGTAGTGATGATAGTAGAGATGACAATGAAAATGACAAAGACAACATCGGTGATGGAGGAGTTATGACCATGCTATGGAGCTGCCAAGAATGGAAGTGGTGGTGATCATGGTTTAGATTAGATGGTGACATTGATGGGAACGATATTGGTGACAATGATGGTTATCATGTGATTGATTACGGTGATCACAGTGAAGATGCTGACTTTACCAGTCTAATTTGGGTACATATCTTAGAAATAGGCCCAAAAGACCCAGGAAATGACCACTAAAAAAAAAAAAAAGAGGAGGCAGAGGAGAACAAATTTTTCCAGATTGTCAAGTGCTGTCCTTTCTCTTAGCTGGATAAATCTTAGCTGAACCTGGGCCTGGAGAGGAGGGTCACAGATGGTACCCCATAGAACTCCATCACTGTATTGGAACCTTCTGGAACAGAAAGGTCCCTAAACCCATTGGGTCTTTTTGAGAATGACAAGGACTTCCAGGGATTCAAACATCAGGCAAGATGAACTTGGGGTGAGACAGCAAACATAAAAAAGCACAGCATCTCGTGTCTGACCATTTATACTTTGTATATATCTGTGACTCTGTTTGTCATGGTCTATTTGGTGAAAATGAGTTACTTTGGAAGAATAATAGCAACTAATTTTTGTTAAGCATTCACTATGTGTCAGAGACGGTTCTACGTGCTGTATATATATCATCTTGCATGATAAATTCTCACAACTCTAGGTATTTCTAGTCCTCATTTACCAAATGAGGAAACTGCAGTAGAGCGAGGTTTTGTAACTCACCCAAGGTCACACTGTTAGGAAGGCAGCATGGGAAACCAGGCTGTCAGGTCTCTGGGTCCCACTCCCGACTCATTATAGCCCACTGGGAAATGTGCTCAAAGTGGAACTGCCTCTTCGTACCCCGACTCCAGCAGTGCTTCTGATCGAGTCCCTTCCCCAGACACCTCCCCTTTCATCCTCTTCCACACAAAAAGGCATTTTCCAGAAGGAAGGTCTAACGCCAAGCAGGGGGAAGTAAACTTCCATAGGTCCCCTGCAAGAAGCCAGGGAGCTAACTGGTGCTGCCATTGCCCCCAGGGAGAGGAGCTCTGATGGAGAAAGGCTGAGTTATTGGGAAGGCTCCACCTCTTCCATGGAGTTCAGTACCTTCTCCCAAACAGAGGGCTCTTGCCGACAGTAGTGAGGCCAGAGCTCTAGGGTTCTGACTCAGGCATACGACTGTAGGTGTGGCATTGGGGTCAGAGAAGCGTGTGTATAATTCTCTCTTCACCACTGTGGGCTGGTAACTACCTCTCTGAGACTTTATTTTCTCCCTGTAAAGTGCAGATAATAACTTGTATTCTCGAGGGTTATCGGGAGCATTCAACGTGTAAAGCACCTCGCCCTGTGCCTGGCACATAGTAAGCATTTGATAAATGTCAGCCACAGTTGTTGTAATGGTATTTTAATTCTCTGGACTTTAGTCTTCTTGTCATTCTCCTCATCCATGAGCAAGATTTCTGTTCTGCTAAAAGGAGATTCTTCTCTTCTAGGAGGGAAAAATCAAGTAGCTGGAGAAACCCAGACCTGACTTTAATACAGGAGGGTCAGTACTCACCCCCGAGCTGTCTCCTCCCCCAGAAGTTATAGATCCCTGTGGCTGGATTTTTAAAAATAAACACATGCCATTTCCACAATGGAAAATTTTCTTTTTTAAAAAAAGAAAGTAAGAAAACATTCTCCTGTCTCTCTGTTGGCTAAAGCGAGCTAAGATAAATGAAGCCTTTTACACAGACGCAGAAGTTCCAGCTCCAGGCTCCACCCTGATAGTTCTGGGTTTGCTGGAGTTCCCCACAGCCTCGGGAGCACCCATGCCCAGTGCCCCTGGAGGCCACAGGGGCTCTGCAGTGGAAATGTGGTCTTTGGGGGTGGGGGTCTCACTCCCCTTCTTTTAGCTTTTTCTTCTCAGTGGTGCCCCCTGCCGGCAGCCAGCACCATTGCACGCGCTAACACTGTTTATCTATAGACTGTGACATGTTGGGCACCTCACCCTTAGGCCCTGACAGGTGAAAATACTTGCCAAGGTGACTCAGCAAGTAAATGACAGAGCCAGGACTAGAGGGGAGAGTTCGGTTTCCTGGCTTAGGGACTTTCTCCCACACCTGCCACTCTGCCCCATCAAATCACATGCTCCAAAATTTCTCACATTGATTTGTTGGTCTGGGACATGGTGAGAAAACCTCTGAATCTGGAGCCAGAAGCCGCAGGCTCCATCCAGCCCCATTCTTTGTCCTCTCTAACCCTATAAATCAGATTTACTTCCCTTATGGTCCCGAGTTGGTCGTCCACAGTTCCCAGGGCTACATGCTTTCCATTCATATCCTGCCAAAGAGAAAGAGCATCTTATCTTAGCATTACCAGAAAAAGTCCTAAGATTCATTCTAGCTGGATTAGTTCAGGTCACATGCTCAACCCTGGACCAATCCTAGTTGTGAATCATTATCCCCAAACAGAAAGCAGGGCTACTGGGAGGAGCACCTGGGACCTAGAAGGCGACCAACAAGTGTCCACATGGCTCATGGTACTTGGACCCCTTGATCTTTTTATCAGTAAAAAACATATCTAAAAACTAAAAAGTTTTGAGATTCCTCACAACTGCTGTAGAGATGTGAATGCTCCAAGGATTCTATTCATCCATGTAGCATGGATTATGGGCTGCCAGTTATGTGGTGCTCTCTTTAGTTGTGTGGTGGTTGCTTGTTTTTATTATAGTTCATGATCTCTTTGCCCTCCTCGTGGGACCAATACCCCAGATTTCCATTGAGGAACAACCTGTCCCTCCAACTCTCTGTCCATGTAATTTGAATAGGACCATGTGACCTAGGATTAGCCAATTAGTGCAATTCTACCTTCTTGGCTTCAGTGATTGGTTCAGGGATAGACACTTGACCCAATCTGATCCAATGTCAGCCAGGTCCTGGAGTTTGTTTCCCATAACTGGGGGAGGCAAAGCAACTCTTTTCTGCCAAGTTCGAATCTGGGAAAGTGTAGCTTGGAGCTGCTGACAGACATCTTACTGAAACTTAGGGCCTGAAAATGAAGACAACTGGAAAAGAGTAGGACTGAGAAATGGACCAAGACTGCTTCCTAGTGACAATTTGAAACCTCAGAACAGTGTGTACCTAAAGCCAGAGCTATCTTGGATTTTTCAGGAATATGTTCCAATAATTCTTTTTGCTCAAGCCTGATAAACTGGGTTTTCTGTCATTGACACCCCAAAATGTTCTTACTGGTAGAGTGTGTGTTTGAGTTACCCCCATCTTCACCCACCCTGGGCTAAAAGCATTGTGTGCGAAGCCCAGGCTTCCAACAAGGAAACTGTTTCCCTGCCAAATGCTTCTGCTTGGGGGTGTCAAAACATAAGGCCTGTTGAGAAAAAACAGTTGTCTATAATGGGTCAAAGTCACATTGTCAGGCCATCATTACTTTGATCCTGACTGTGAAATGTGGAGAAAGAGGTGCTCCAAAAGGAACAGAAGAGAAAGGCAGGCAAGATCCCACCCTTACAGAGGCATCTCAGGGAGCGCTCTGGGTCGCTCCCTGGGGAAATTAAGTCTGGCTGCTGAGAATGTTTCCCAAGAGAACATGCACGGCTTTGCTGCAAATTCCCACTCAAGCCCTTCCTCAAATGGCTAAATAATCCAAAGAGCTTTGCTATGTATTTTTCATTCCACATACTATTTGCTCTGCCTGCCTGTCCTAGCCAACTAAAGACATTTTTCTTGTGGAATTCTAGTTAATGGAATCCCATAACAAGTGGAACCATGTGTCATATGTCCCACTGTGTAGTCCAAATCAGCAGATGTCACTGAGCATCTTCTCCTGCCAGGTCCAGGTTCAGCGGGGCCCTCGGAAAGCACTGTTGTGAATTAGATGCAGACCCTGCTCCTCTAAGATCTCAGAGTTGGAAGAAGTAGGATGTAAAAAAAGACAAGCTGTTGCATAAGGCCGAAAGAAATAAGAGCAAGTGAGCTGGAGTCGAAGCTCTGTGTTTGGAGAATGTGAAGGAGGAGAAGTGCGGGGAAAGGCAGGCATGGCAGGAGTCACAGGGTCTGCCTTGCCACTTGCCCTTCAGCAGTGGAGGACCCTCATGCTGGGGAGAGAGGGAAGGCTTTCTGGGCCAGGGGAACAGTGGAGAAGACATAGAATGATATAAGGCCACTTGTTCATTTTTCCTCCCATCTTCTTAGGCTGTGTTTCTGCATTTAAGCTCAAAAGGGGCTCATGAAAACATCACACTCAAGGGGTTAACTGTCGAAACTGAGACTTCAGAGTCACGTGATAACCCTTATCCTTAATTAATTTCTTGCTTTCTTGGCCAGGACCCACCTTTCTATGAGCCAATCTGGCAAAACAAAGCCAAGAATTGTATGTCTTGTAGCATCGTGGTAGTTTCTAAGCCAGCCTGCTACATGAGCACACACTGGCGAATATTACAGCAACAAACTTTATCTGTCACAAATTAGCCATGTTAGATCATAAATGGGTGGTTGTTACCATTTCCACATTGTAGGTAGTTGGTTTTTGAGCACAACAGATTTGAAAAAAGGGGAGAAATGAGTCTGTTTCCCAAAGAGGTGATGATGGGTGGGGGTGAGCTAAATGAAGATATGGCCCAGAAAAGAGAAAGGTGGGTGAGAGGGGAGGAGCAGATATAGGAGTTCTGTTTGGGGGCATAGACACTGAATATTTATTAGATGCTTAGTAGCTCTGCTGTGTGGCTCGGGACCGCCATTCAACCTCTCTGTGCTTTATTTAGGAGGGATACAAAACTTTGGAACCTCTGATAGTGGTGATGATGTATTAGTGAAAAAATACTGCATAATGAACCATGCAAAACTTGATGGTTTAAAACAACAATTATCATTATTTCCCACAGTTTCTGTGGTTCAAGAATTCAGGAATGACTTGGCTAGGCATGTCTTGTTTGAGGTCTTGTGTGAGGTTGCAGTCAGACTTTGGTTGGGGCTGTACTCATCTGAAGCCTTGAGGATCCACTTGCAAGGTGGCTCAATGGCTTTTGATGACAAGACTCAGTTCTCCTCCATGTGGTGTCTCCACAGGCTGCTTGAGTATCTGCTTGACATGGCTGCTGGCTTCCCCCAATGCAAAGGATCCCAGTGATCAAGATGGAGGTTGCAATGCCTTTTATGATCTACTCTTGGAAGTCACATATTATCATTTCTGCTGTGTCCATTTGTCATAATACTGATTCAGAGTGAGAGGAGATTACCAAAAGCATTAATGTCAGAAGGTGAAAGGCTAACTACCACACTGTTCCCTCCTCTGGCCCCCAATGATGCATGAGCCTCCCATATGCAAAAATACACTCACTCCTTCCTAAGGCCCCCCAAAGCCCTGTTCTATTACAGCATCAGCTCAGAGTCCAGAATCTCATCATCTAAAACAAGTCCAGGTATGGCTAAGGCTCTTCGGGTGTAGTTCTGCAAGTACGGTTTAGTTAATAATGGAGCTTGAGGGACCAGGAGGCATCGAGAGTAGGGTGGGTGGGGAGCAAAAGATAGGGGGATTATATTCACGTAGCATGGGTAGGGCAGAGGAGCTCACTCTCTATGCATGAGCCTGAGAGGTGAGACAGACGATGTGGCCAGGGAGAGGGAAGCTGGAAGATCTGAAAAGAACAGAAAGACAGGGTGCTTTAGGGCCCCCAGAGCCTCCCATTCAGTCATCACCAAAATACAGAAAGACCTCACTTATGCCTCCAAATGGACTTGAAATAAACTTTCTCTTTAAGAGAAAGAGAAAAATAAAACAATAACTGAAAGTTGTTATCATGAATGTACAGTAAAATCATCCCCATACCTCCAAATGGCCTGACACTCCTAGGGTTGGATACACTGAGCAGGATGTTGATGCCCACAGGGCTAATTGAGGGTCTCAGAATGATTCTCCAGTGTCAAAAACAATTCATGACACTTTGCTTATTGAGGCATGAATAGGGGCTCAGACATGTGGAAAAAAAAGTATTTCTCAGCACAGGTGGGAGCAGAAAGGCCCAGAACATTCAGATGAGTACATGGTCCCTTATCTAGATATGAGTGGAAGGCTAGGACCCAAAGAGAAGCAATTTGGGGACTAATCTCATGGGTTGTTTCCTACTGACAGAGATAAGGCAGGAAATACAAAGGGCTTGGTGAACACTGGTGCTCCCATTACTGGCTGTGTGTGATCTTGACGCATCTCTGGGCCTCAGTTTCCTCTTCATCAGAATGGTGACAACAACATCCTGCCTGCTTGCCTCACAACATTGCCTGTGAGATGCAAATAAGACAATGTCTGTAGTCACAGTTGCCATGTATCGCTGGGCATGTTGTTCTCTGAATAACTGTGTCTAGCCCAAGGCATGAATAGAGACTGAATCAACCCATGTGCCATGTAACAAGTTGTGGGATCATGGGGCTGCTGAGCTTAGAGAGGCATCTTTTTCAGAGCCCAAAAGGGGCCATGTGAGCTAGTAGATCTGTCTGCAAATACCGGATCACAAGTTGTGTGAGGTATACATGTAAAGGGCAGCCGGCATCACCCTGGTTGGCTTTGTCCCTAGGGAGAGGTCCTGGGTTGGATCTGGAACAGAAATCATTGTTCCCTCCACCCCTGTAAATAGAGGAGGGAGAGCTGGACAGAAAATGAAAATGAGCATTCGCCATTCTCCAGCAGGCTCATACGAGCACATGTTCGGTGGTTTCTTGCCTCCTTGGGCCACAGCCTCCCTGTGCAGGCTACAGGGGATGGGGGCAGGGTGAGGCAAGACTGGTCAGTCAGGCTGGAAGGCCCTGTAAAAGGAAGGAATGAGCAGTGCCTTCCTTTCCTGTGGGAAAGAGGGGGACTCTCACTGGGAGCAGCCTCCGTGAACACATTCCAGGTTCCCATGGCCTCTACTGCTCCTGGGAGAAATGATCCAGGGTAGGGGAAATGGCTGCAGGAGAAGCAGAAGCCAGAGGATAAAAAGGAAAAGAGGCTTGATCCTTCCCCTCACACATCCCCTTTCCCTCTGTCCCAGCACCCCGACCTCGGAGCTCTCTCTCCTCCCCACCCAGTGGCCCCATCCTGAGACCCTTATCCTCAGCTCCTGCGGAGGGTGGGACAGAACTTCCACCACTCTAGAAGGCTGGAACTCTTGCCAGCCCTGTTCCCAGCCCACTCTGCCATGCTGGCCCGATTTATGCTTCTGTCTTCATTCCTTGGCTGCAACCCATGCATCTTATAGTGACCTAGGTCACTACCTAGGTCCTTACTCTCTCCTGCCCCCTCCTGCCAAAGACCCTGACAGCTGACTTACTCATTTGTGCAAGGGTGTGGGGGGAGTGGAATGATGGGAACAGCATCAGGCAGTATGAATTCCAGTTTATCAACTCAAGTACGACAGAGACAGAGCTGTCTCTGTTCTTTGCTCCTCTATTTCCGTGTCAAGGCCTTATTCTGCCATAGTAGTAGAGGTGTCATCACAGCCAATTTGGAGTCCTCTCCTTTTCCATGGTGGCATCTAACTTTCCAGAAGCTTAAATAGTATCCAAGCATCTGGTCTTCAATATCATTTGTGAATTCCATCACTATGCCTGTTCTTGTCCAGTGGTTTCTGAAGGTTGCAACAGAGAAGGTCTTTGTCCCCTTTCAGGACCCCTGATGTCTTTCCTCATTAATCTCCTGCCACTCTTGGGAGTAGCAGGTGAGTCTTATTTTTCAGGGCCATTCTGGTGTGTGGGAAATCTCTACAAGGCTGATTAAGACCTTGCTGTTGGAACATTCCATGAAGTCATTTCTCTTCCCTGGGGTCTTGCCGCTTGCCAGGGCTCTCTGTAATAGAACCCAGGTGCCCTCTGCTCTCGGGTCCTCCAAAAGTCTCTAGTTCCCTCTCTGAAACCACCACTGTCTGTGCTCTTGTAGCTCCCGATTCTCCCCTGCTCCTTATCCTCACCCCCAAGACGGAGGTTCTTTTTCAAATCCAAAGGATTAAATCATTGTTCAGGATCGCATTGTCTTCCAAATTTTACCGGCGTAAGCTATTTCTTCTGCCTTATTGCTCAAGAGTTTTCAACTCAAAGCCAGGAGATCCTGTCCCCTACTTTCTGAGGTCACACATTTCCCCTGAGACAATAACACAAGGCAGAATTTGGGTTGAGCTTAGAAGAAAAGGAGCAAAGTATGGAAGGGGGAATATCAGAGGGGGTGGAGAACATTGGTTAGTAGTTCAAAACACTAACTTGAAGTATAGTCGAGGATCCCCTGAAATTCAGAGGTTTAAGTGATCTATAAAGTTAATGCCACTAGTCACAGACAGATACAAAATGAGAATCTGAAACCTCCTTTTGCGTGTCAAAATTAAGGATAATGAGAAAAACTATAAGACTGCTAGTTTGAACCATCCTAGGAGAGAAAGAACTAGAAAAATTGCCATCAATTACCCACAAGCATTGGGTGGTTGTGAGCTGCCTGGCACTTGGGGCACTCAGAAAGGAGCCACTGGGCCGCGTCACAGCTGAATCCCAAGAACCATTGTTTTCTTGGAGGAAGTCTGGAGGAGAAGGCAGTTCTAGTGAGGGGTCAGAAAACTGTGCCACATGAAGGAGGATGAAGAAATAAGGAAGAAATAACTCTGAGAGTCTGTCAGGTGGGAGAAGGACTTGTTCTGGGACTTCCTGTAGGAACTGAGAGACACAGGGAATCAATTAGACTCCTGCTCGGCTGAAGGAAAGACCTGTAGATTTGTCTGAAAATGGAAAGACTTTCCTTAGAGATAGTGAGTTCCCCCATTGGTGGGATAATGGAAGAGAGGATGGATGAACCCTGGATGGTGAGACAGACCCTTGGATAGAATGTCCAATGAGACCTCAGAGTTTCCTGCCCTGCTGAGATGTCATAATTCTTCCCACTCTTCTTGATTTCAATCCCACTAATCCATACCTCATGGTAACTCAAACAGGTGCTGCCTGAAGGTATCACCAACCATGAAAAATGAGTTTGCTGAGAGATAGAAACTGAAATTAGATCACAAGAGAAGGTCTTGCCCTGCCCATGAGAACAGACTGTTTCCAAGCCTTCCTTCATATGTAAGCAATCACCATGGTAATTGACATCATTGTACACTCTCAGCTCACTGGGATCTTGCTTCCTACTCTTTCTGAGAAAATTGAGGCCATCAGGTATGAATTCTCAATTCCCAGGTGTCCTCACCCTCGGGTCTTGTGCCAGCCACTCATCTTGCTTCCCTCACTGCAGCCTCAGAGGATGAGGTGTTTCTCTGTTCAAAGCCAGTCACCCACCTGTGTCTTTGACTTCCAATTCCCCTGCCTCCTCCAAGAGGCTCCCCCATCAGTCATCTTTCCCTCTCTTGGATCTTTACCTCTCCCACTCCACTGGCTGCTTCTCTTCTGCCTAAAAATATACTCAGGCCTCTCACATCCAAAAACTAGATCTTCTCATATCTTCCTCTAGCTTCTGTCCAAATCTCCCTTCTCTTCTTATTAAATCTTCTCAAAAAAGTAGTCCACACCTGCTGTTCCCCAATTGCTCACCACCCATCCAAACCTCAGTTCCCTGTAAACTGATCAACTAAAGTTACTCTTAATTACTCTAAACGTTCTTAATGACCCTAATTGACAAATCCAATGGAATGTCTCAATTCTTAGCTACTGTTTTCACTGTTTTATTGAAAACTATCAAACACTTCTGGAACACTCTCCCTTGGCCTCTGTCATATCACCTCTCAACTCTTTCTGTCTTCTACTTCAAGGTAGCCAATCTGTGGTAGCCAGTCTCCATGATGGCCCCCAAAGATTCCCAGTCCCTGGAGTTTTCCTCGCATAGTCACCTTTCACATTGTATCAGGGTTGGACAGAGATAGACCAATAGGATATGGCAGAAACAGTGGTATGTCACTTCTGAGATTAGATTACAAAAGACAGTGTAGCTTCCGTTTTGGTCTTTCTCTCATTCTCTCTCTTGGATCACTTATTCTGGGTGAATCCAGCTGCCATATATTGAGGCCTTTCAGGCCACCTATGGAGAGGCCCACGTGGCAAGGAACCGAGGCTTCTGGTGAGGCGCTGAGGACCCCACCCAATAGCCACATGAGTGAGTCTTCCTGGAAATGGATCCGCAATCCCAAATCAAGGCTTTATATAATGCAGCCTCAGCAAACAGCTTGACTACAGACTCATGAGAGACCCTACTCTTAGATGGGGTCCATCTAAGCTGTTCCCAGATTCCTGACCCCCAGAAACTGTGAGAAAATAAATGTTTGTTGCTTTAAATTACTAGGTTTGGGGGCAACTTGTTACTCAGAAACTAATAAGACTCTCTTTTTTTGACCTGTATATGGAGCTCCATGAAATGTTGGCGTTTCCCAGCGTTCCACGATGGATGACCTAATTTCTCACTCTCTGCACTTTGGGCATGGGCAAAAACTACGTATTTGCCTATTCAATAGTCATCCTGCACCCCCTCTTGAATCCATCCCCCATAATTGAATCTGAAAACACCAGATACCTGCTTACCAGCCTCCCTTGCAGCTAGATATGGGAACAAGATCCGACCCTGGCCCATGGGACCTGAGAAGTAGTTTGCTGGGTGTTCTGAGAAAAGTTTTCCTCCTTGACAAAAGTGGGAGATTACTGAAAGACTATTCTTTTGCCTTCTAGTTTATGTCATGTGAAGAAGCATGATGCTTGGAACAACAATATCTGGTGTTCTGGGAAGTGAATTCTCTTCCTCCAACCCCTGCCATTATCCTCCTTGGTCACATCTACAGTGAGAACTGAAGAATAGGCCTTTCTTGGGAGATGAGCAGTTTTCTCAACCTGTTTTTTGCCTGTAAATTTTGCAAGCCCAAGAGTTAAACCTTGAATAGTCATAGTCCTTTTAAATCCAGGTTTGCGATTTTTTTTTGGCAGTACAACTCACTTAAAGATGTAGCAGTCTTCTTATCTATTTGATTCTGGATGACTCCATGTACCAATAGCCACATTCATAGTTATTATTTTAGACATACATTTTAAATTTTCTGAATTTTTTCCTCTCTTGCCTCCATTGGCCCCTACTTCCTTCAAGCCACTGATTTGGGGTAATTTATCACAAGTATGTTGGGCCTATCAAACTTAGATGGGAGAGCACTCCTTCAAGTCTCTGTTCCCTGAGTCAGTTTGTCCAGTTGAAAAGATTCACCTCTTAGTCCATTCAGTTTTCAACAATGGATACTATAGCCATACCATTGATATGATCCTTGCCATGAGCTAAGATTTTTCTCTGGCTGCATTAAAGTGTTTTTAAACTTTTTAATTTTTGCTTCTTTATTGGTTTTTAGCAATTTGATTGTGATGCCTTGGTGTAATTTTCTTTATATTTATCTTGATTGAAATTAATTCAGTTCCTTGGATCTATGGATTTATATTTTTCACTGTATTTTGAAAATCCCCGGTCATTATTTTTTCAAATATCTCCATGCCCCCAACTCTTTTTCTGGAATTCTAATTATATGTATGTAAGACCATTTGTTTAATCGGTCACTGAAGCTCTGTTTGTGTTTTTATCAGATTTTTTTCTCTGTGCTTCAGTTTATCCTGTCTTTAAGTTCACTTATCTTTTTCTGTCATGTTTAATTTGCTATTTAACCTATCCCATAAATTTTTAATTTCATATACTGTATGTATTAGTAAGGGTTCTCCAGAGAAAGAGAACCAATAGTGTACACACACACACACACACACACACACACACACACACACACACACATGTATCTCTATCTAGCTAGCTCGCTAACTTGAAAAAAATTTATTATAAGGAACTGGCTCATGCAATTATGAAGAGTGAGAAGTTCCAGAGAGAATTCATGCTATTTGGGCTCTCAGTGGATTGGTTGATATCTGTGCACATTGGGGAGGGCAATCTCATTTACTCACTCCACCAATTCAAATACTAGTCTCTTCTGGAAACATTTTTACAGAAATAATATTTAATCAAATATCTGCACATACTATGGTCCAGTCAAATGATTCATATTAACCATCACATTGTATTTTTTAGTTCTAAAGTTCCATTTACTGCTTCTTAAAATATGTTCAATTTCTTTCCTCATTATATTTATGTTTTCATTTAAATACTTGAATCTACTTATAATTGCTATTTAAAATTCTTGTCTGCTAATTCCATGACGTTTGTCATGTCTGACTTAGTTTCTACTGACTGATATTTTTCTCTTGGTTATAAGTGTCATTTCTTTGCCTCTCATATCTAGTGATTTTTTATTAAAAGGTAATAATTTATATATTTGCAAATATATTATCGAATGTTGATTTTTTAAAATTATTATTCTTTAAAGATTGTGTAGTTTTGTTCTGGCAATTTACTAGGAGATCAGCTTGATCTTTTCAAGGCTTGCCTTTAAGCTTTGTCAGGATGTGTCTATAATAGCCTTCATTCTAGTTTAGCTCTACTCCTAAGGTGTGGCCTTCATGAAGTTTCTCCTAAATACATTGGGTGCTTAATGAGGTCTTTCCTTCTAGCTGGCATGAACTTGAACATCTCCCAACACTGTTTGAGCTCAAAGAGTTGTTCAGCTTACAATATCTCAATAAATATTCTTTCTCCAGTATTTGTCCTGAGTCTAACCTCATGGCGATTCATCGTACAAATGCACAGTTTAGTATTTAGCCAAAGATTCGAAAAGATTCCTATGCAACTTTCTGAAACTCTTTCTGCATAGCTCCCTCCTCTCCAGTATTCTTCTCTGCAAATCCCAGCTGCATGAGTTCTCTGAATTCCAATCTCTGTCTCCTCAAAACAGTGAGACTTCTGTGCTCTGCTTGGGTCCTTCCTCTCAAAGCCATGATCTGGTAAATGCCCCTGGGGAGAAAGTCAGGTTGATCATAGAGTTCATCTTATTGTTTTTTGCCCTCAGGGACTAGTTTTGTTCTGCTGATTATCCAATGTCTGAAAACAGATGTTTCATATATTTTACCCAGTTTTCTATTTGTTTCTTGTGGCAGGGGCTAGTCCAGCATCTGTTACACCATTATAGCTCAAAGCAGACATCCACACAGGATAAGTTTTCATTAGCCTTTCTGACCGAAAGCGTTTCTCAATTTTACCTCTTACGATTTAGGGCTGAGAAGCAGTTGCCTCTTCTAAGCCCACAAGAACTAATAGTGGACCTTTTATTTCCTCTCATTCCTACTTGCTAATCAGCCAGTTCTTTCACGAGCCTATCCCTTTCTAATTTTTTGCTGAACACAGCCAGAGGCAGGCATTGTGTCT
>NW_006438113.1:13986687-13990868 GCF_000325575.1 Pteropus alecto
TTTGGTACCTCATCTATCTTCATATACAGGGTATACACTTATGGATGATCAGAAGTGGCAGGGCTAAAAAATATTAAGATCTGGATCCCTGATGACATATTGAGATGATGAAGCAGCCCAAGGCCTACCTCTAAAGTTACTAAGTGAAATAAATAAATGCCTTTGTTTTGGCCATTTTTAAGTGGCTAAATTCTGTTCCTTGAAGTCTAAAGCAAACTGATGAACACAGGGGTGATCCCACCCTCATCCATGGTTTCTGATGCCCATGGCTCTCAGATCCTTGCCTCCAGCCAGGTCTTCCTCTGTAGTGCCATGCTCAGATGGCACTACACCTGCCTACAGGTCATCTCCACTGGATGTCCCATCAGGTTCCTCAAACTCAACATCCAAAATTGGTCCTATTTTCCCCCTCCTCAACTGCCTTCCCCCAGAATTCTCAATCTCATTTGAAGGTACCATCATCGGCTTTGTAACCCAAGCTGTAAGCCTGGCTGTCATTCTGGAATTCCACTTTTCCCTCTTCTCTTGATATCCATAAATCACTAGGTCTTATAATTTTGTCCTCTAAGCATTTCTCATATACACCCCCTCCTCTCCATTCCTCCTATTGCTGCTGAGACTGGGCCTCTGCCTTCTCTCTCCTCACCTACTCCCAGCTGGTCCCCCTGCTTCTAATGCATCCTCTGCACTGCTTCTAATGCTTTTTTAACACTTTCTGAATCTTTCTGAAACACAGATATATCTATATCATTCCCCTGCTTAGAAACTTCCAGTAACCCCGCATCCCCCCAACTTGTTTATATGATGAAGTCCAAACCCTTACCAAAGCTTATAGGCCTCCAGGGCTGGCCCCTGTTGACTATTCCAGCCCCGACTCTTGTCACTCCCATCTTCACATCACGTCCTAGCAACGCCAATCTATGGTTGGATTCTCTAGTCACTCTGCCTCTTCTCCCCTGTAGGCCTTTGTGCATGTTGTGCCTTACCTGAAATTTCTCCTGCTGATGCTATCTCATCCCCCAACTTGTCTCCTACCTGAGCATCTCTTCATCCTACCTGAGTAGGAGTCCCCTTTCCTTCCCTGGTGACCCAAACCTTTACTCTTGTATGGCTACCCTTTTCTGTGCTCCAATAGTCTTCATACACACTGCTCTTATCACATCTACCACTTTGTTTTGTAAACATGATTGTGTATTTCTGCCCTTCCAGACTGAGCTCCTTGAGGGTGGACACTGGGACTTACTTGGCCTTGCATTCTCTGCCTCTGTCCCATACAGGCTGTGCAATAGATGATTAATGACTGGACGGATCACCCAATAAATCCCTTACAGCATGTCCCCTACTATATTATGGAATGCTTAGTGGTTAGCTCACTCGAGTAAGTAGATTAACTTAAAAATAATAAAAGTGTATTTCCTTAAAGTCATTTTTCCACCAGTGTTTTGCTTTAATTAGTACAATCAGGGATGGGAGTATATTTGTGGTGAGGTTTCCATAGCACTTTTCTCAGAAGGGGTATTATGTTTCCAGAAGCAAAGATTCATGGCTTAGAAAGAGAAAATGTGAAAAGAACATGGCATAGATCTGAGAAGCTGCTGGAAAACTTTCTAGGCCATGAAAATCAAGAGGGCCTCGAGCATCCATGAGGGGGGTGATTATGAATGTAGGCGACTTGGTGGGTGTCTAACAGTCTCTTCTCCCCCGGTTGCTACATTTACCAAAATTCCACCATTAGAAAGTCGCTTCTATTGACTATCCATAACCCCTGTCCTGTGGAACTCTTACAAGCCAAATTTCCTGCAGAAGGAAGTTCCTCTCTCCTTCCAGGGATTGCTTTCTTCTGCCAGGAAAGCATCCATCTCCTCCTCTGTCTATCCCAATTTTTCCTGTTTTTAAAAATGTAGATGAAATCCCTTCCCTCCAATGAAGCCTCCCCAGATACTTATTTTAAGATTGTGAGTGCTCAAGAAAAGAAATCACATCTCATTCACCATTGTCTCCTGGGTGCCTGTTACAGAGCCTGACACATGGTAGTTGTTGAATAAATTAAGGGTGGACTGGCCTGAACTCACTCAATACAGTGATTTCTCCAACCCTGTACATTCTGTATGCTTCTATCAGTGCTGATTCTCTGGTACCCTGGTGATAACTCATGCCTAGCAGAAGGTCTTCTCTTGCTCTACTGAGATGTTCTTTTTGATGTGGCTTTTTTTTCTTTTTTAACACTTTCTGAATGTAGCCTAGTTTTCTGATCTGAGTGGTGACTGAGCAGACAAAGGATTTACCTCTACCTTTCTGGGCTTCCCCTGTTGGTGAAGACTGGGGGACACCACAGCCATCCCCTTATCCCAGACAATGAGAGACATCTCCTAGCTGACCCACAGATCTGCAATGAGAAGTAGCCTAGCCTAGATCACCTGAACTTCAGCCAACCTCCTGAGAATATATGATAATTGAGTTTGAGGTTGTTTGATATGTGGCATTATTGTGGCAACAGCTAACTGATAGCCATCTTTCTAGAAGGCCAGGGTAAAACACTGAGCACTTAGTAGTTACACAGCACATAATGGATGCTTAATATTTAGTTATCAATTAAGCCTTGCTGGTAGGCATCATAAAAGAATATAAGAATAACAGACCTGGAAGAGCCCTGAAAGGAGTTATAGATGGGCAAACAACCTAGAGTTGAGCTATGACTTGCCTAAGGTCACACAAAGAATTGTGGCCAAGCTTAAACTAGCACTCAGGGCTGGTGGCTCCGTAAAACAGTGAAATGTCTTCTCTGCTTCCTGTGAACCAGCTCAAAGATAACCGTGGCTTCCTCCTGCACCCCCCTTGGCCACATGTGCATTGTTCTCTGAGGTCATTTTGGTGGTTTAATTGTGTGTTGCCATTATTGGAACGTAAGTTCCATGAGAGAAGAAATGAGGTCATTCTTGTTCATGCTGTCATCGCAGCACCCTGAACAGCGCCTGGCTCTGGGGCTAAATAGATAGAAAGAGTGGGGAGGAAGGCAGCTCACCCCATGACCCTTGGCTTACTGCTGTCATTATCAGCCCTCTAAAGTTCAGGCCTCCAGACCCCTCCCAATGCATGCACACACACATGCTCATGCACACATGAGCACACACATACAAGCACACATGCACACACTCATATGCACACACATTCATGCGTGCACACACACTTGCCCATATTGATAGGGCTCTCTTCTTCAGAACTTCTGAGATGGGGACAGGGGAAAAGCAGGTTTCTCAGCACCTTGGGAATGACCCAGGCCCCTCTGCTTAGGCCTTGCCTGAAGAAGAGGAGGGTGACTCAGTTTTACCTCCTTCAGGGTCCCTTAGCTGAAGGACCAAGGTACAGAGCCACCTGAACTTCTGTGCCCCTCTCTTGAGATTCTGACCAGCCAGAAGGCAAGGAAATGAGGAGATATATAACTCTATCCTGGCTTCACAAACAGCAAAATCTTTGGCAGCCAGACTGAGGGATATACCCAAACATGGAGAGCCGGGCAGACCAAGTGGGAAACAGGAAGTCTCCTCGGCGCTGTCAGCTCCCTGGCCCACTTCTTGCTGCCCTTGGCTGGGAGAATGACATTGTTTCAGAGGAGAAATCAAGGTCTCTGCCAGAGCCCATCTGGCCTGAGCTAGGCTGGGCCTGGGCCCCTAGGAGCTCCTGGCCAAGAGGTGTCTGAGCAGCTGCCAGCTCCTACCACAGGGTGCTGGGGAGACTGGAGAAGTCCTGCTACCTGCCCTCCTTCCCAGAATCCTCTGCACAGATCTCTAGGCTGAGCTGACCACCCCTCACACTGCCCTTTTTCAGTGATTCCACCATACTTCTTGGCCCATTGAGTGTCTACTGCATTAGCAAGTTATTTCAAATCTTCCCAACGTGGATTTTGAATGTCGAACATGGGTTGTTTTACAAGTAGGGAAATAGGTTTAGAGATATTGTCATGTGTCCGCAGTCACACAGCTAGTGAATGGTAGGACTGGGAGTCAAACCTAAGTTGGTGATGCCCCTTGGTCCATTCTCCTGCCCCTGTGTAAATGCCTCCTCCCGTAGGAGATGTTACTTGTGGCATTAACCTGAGACTTCACCATCCTGCTCTATGCTGTCCGCTCCTCAGGCAAGCTAAGAAGGGAGCATGGCAGGAGGACCTACCCCTTCTTGCCCCC
>NW_006438113.1:13992155-13993561 GCF_000325575.1 Pteropus alecto
GCTGTCAGCTCCCTGGCCCACTTCTTGCTGCCCGTGGCTGGGAGAATGACATTGTTTCAGAGGAGAAATCAAGGTCTCTGCCAGAGCCCATCTGGCCTGAGCTAGGCTGGGCCTGGGCCCCTAGGAGCTCCTGGCCAAGAGGTGTCTGAGCAGCTGCCAGCTCCTACCACAGGGTGCTGGGGAGACTGGAGAAGTCCTGCTACCTGCCCTCCTTCCCAGAATCCTCTGCACAGATCTCTAAGCTGAGCTGACCACCCCTCATACTGCCCTTTTTCAGTGATTCCACCATACTTCTTGGCCCATTGAGTGTCTACTGCATTAGCAAGTTATTTCAAATCTTCCCAACGTGGAATTTTGAATGCGAACATGGGTTGTTTTACAAGTAGGGAAATAGGTTTAGAGATATTGTCATGTGTCCGCAGTCACACAGCTAGTGAATGGTAGGACTGGGAGTCAAACCTAAGTTGGTGATACCCCTTGGTCCATTCTCCTGCCCCTGTGTAAATGCCTCCTCCCGTAGGAGATGTTACTTGTGGCATTAACCTGAGACTTCACCATCCTGCTCTATGCTGTCCGCTCCTCAGGCAAGCTAAGAAGGGAGCATGGCAGGAGGACCTACCCCTTCCTGCCCCCATGCCAACCGCACCGGGCCCAGAGGTGGATGTACTCCTCAGGGCCCTTCAAACATCTCCAACCTTGTTTCTCATCCAACCAATGCCAAGTTCCTGCAAGATAATCTTTTCCTTCTATGTATGCAAAACATAGATTTTCTCTTAAGTTTTCAGGCCCAGAAAAACTGCCTTTTAAGACTCTGGTACACCCAGCCCAGTTTTCCAGTCTCACTCCTGCTGGGTGCCACGAACATCCCCCTCTAAGGGATTAACGGACACAACCAGGCTAGGGTCTGGCACCAAATGCTCCATAAGTCAGTGCGTCTATCATCATCATCAAATGGCAAGGTAGTACAGTGAAAAGGCCAACTTCCAACCTCAGCTTTCTCTAGCTGGGCCTCAGTGTCCCCACTTTTAAAGTGAGGCAGGTTCACTGGGTGCTCCTGAAGTCCCGTTCAGGTCCGTGCTTCAGTGTACTCTGAGCTGACCAAAGCCTGAACCCTGCAGATGTGTTCCAACCCCTGCGAGCATCTGTTTTCCCATGTCATTGTTTTCCAGACACGCTTTTCTCATCTCCACAAAGGAGCAGGGAAAAAAGGGACCAGGAGTTCCTGTACGAACAAAACAGAAAGATGCCCAGAGAGGTCATGTGACCTGCCCAAAGTCACAGAGCAGACGCAACATCAGAACCCAGCTTTCCTTTCATTGCCATCCAAGGGCCTCAATGGCTCATTGCAAATTGAGTAGTGGGAGAGAGGGAACCATGGGAGAAGAGTGAAACCAATCTGGAGAATG
>NW_006438113.1:13993602-13998079 GCF_000325575.1 Pteropus alecto
CCAGCTATTTGAGGGAGAGAATGGGGGGCAGTGGGAGAGGCCCCTGGGTCTGAATCCCAGCTTTCACCACAATCAGTAAGCAGAGCGCCTAATGACTCCAAGCTGTCCTGGAATATTCTCGGCCCTAGGGGAGCTGCTGAGGAGTCTGGCTGCCGTGCACAGCAGCTGTGTGAACTGCCTGCAGGCAGCTAGCCCAGCCGCAAGGGACCACCAGCGACCACAGCCACGGGGCCACTGGCAGGTGGGGCCGAGGGGTGAGAAGCTCCCTCTTTCTTCAGCATTTATCTTCAGAGTCAGCCTGGTTAGCAAGGAGCTGGGCTGTGTGGCTAAGAGGAGCCAGGCTCCAGGTCTGCCTCTCTTCCTGCCAGCTCATAGAATGGGCCCAGCCCCAAGTCAGAAGGGCACTCAGGGCACTTCTCTCATCCCTACTAGGCAGAATTCAGGACCCAAGCAAGCCATGATGGACCAAAGGCTCCTGTCTGTGAATGCCCTGCCCAAGCCTTCCTTCCATCAGCAGCTAAGTGGTTAGGCCTAGGTGCTGACCTAAGCTCAACCATTTATAAGCTGTGTAACTTTAGGCAACTTACTTAACTACTCTGGGCAAGTTACTTAACCTCCGAGGCAAACCTATCTCAAAGCATTACTGTGAGGACTAAATGAGTAAAGGTTAAACCAAGTCCTGAGCACAGGGCACTGGATAAATGGTGACTCTTGTTGATATCATTTCCGTCAGATGCCCATGTCCCTGCTTTCCTCTGCTTTGGCACACTCTCCCTAGTCTCGTTGTCAACACGTTCTCTCCTGGTGTCACAGAATAGGCAAGCCTGACTGATTCAACCAATAGACAACAGGCCGCTTTTAAAGTCAGACAGGTTATTACTTAGACCAAGAGTCCCCAACCCCCAGGCCATGGACCAGTACTGTTACGAACAGGGCTGCACAGCAGGAGGTAAGCGGCAGATGAGCAAGCAAAGCTTCATATTTTTGCAGCTGCTCCCCAGCGGCAGCATCACCACCTCAGCTCCACCTCAGATCATCAGGTATTAGATTCTCATAGGGGCACTGGTCCCTGGTGCCAAAAATGTCGGGGCACACTGACTTAGACAATAGAAGGAAGAGGAGCATTAATGCCATTAGACAAGGTGATGTGGGCGAAGAGTCTGACTTGGAGGGTGTGACCAGGACCCGATGGCTACTGTTGGTTTGTGTGGGGACACTGAGTGGTACAGGCTGACTTGCTGTCTATAATTTGGACAGCTCAGGAGTTGCTGGAGTGGCATCTGGAGAGGTGAAATGTCAGCTCTACTCAGTTCTGGCCGCCCATACGTCATTTCACCTCAGAGCCCCTGATCCCTCATGTAACCTCATGTAAAATGAGATTTGAATCTCAGCTCCACCTACATCCAAAGCTATAGAGCAGAACTGGATAAAGAAACAGATATGGCATAATTTATAACTGTTAAGTGCTGGCATTTTGAGAGATTGGAGTGATGGCCACGGTGACTCAAATTGAAGATGAGACTGCTCATAGCAGATATTTTATTCTGGGGCAGGAATTCCTAGAGGTTTCAAGCTAGAAATGAGCCCTGATAGAGTAATTTAGTTTGACACCCTCCACCGCCCCCCCACCACATGTCCCATTTTAAGATACACAAACAAAGGCCCAGAAAAAGAGAATAATTTATTCAAGGCGAGTCGCTCGACAAGAGGCAGGGCAGGGAATTGAACCAAGGACTCTGGTGGCCAGCTAGTCCAGGGCACCTTCCTCTCCACAGTGGCTGCCAAGAACAAAGCTACCTTGTAAGCAACCCTCCTTGGCCCCACTTCCGTCCTCTATGTCACCTTTCCAGACTATGCCATCTGTCTGGCTTCATTCTCTCCTGCCACCTCTTGCCCCCACCTTCAATCCACCCACACTCTGCATCCGCCCCACCCACTCTGCTCCCACCTGATGACTTGGCTGCCATGTATTTATCTCAGAGTAACTACATTGGCACAGGTCTGTGTTTACAAGACTCCCCACGTCTGTTTACTGGTGTTTACCCGGTTGTGTCCTGTCTACCCTTCTAGCCTGGAAGCCAGATTGCTCCTCCTGCCTCCTGGTACTGTCAGCCACTCCCTGTGGGCCCTGACCTCTGCACACAGCAGGTGCCATGTGACAGCTATCAGCCAGCCGACATGGTGCCCAGGCCTGGGCAGAGCCCAGTGGCTGACACAGATAGGGATGTGAAGACCCCCGGAAAAAAAGGGGATGTGTTTCTGGAAACTGGGCCCAGATATTAACGATCATAATCACAATAAAATATTCCAGTCTCCATTAACTGCCATTTCACCTATGTAGGGAATTTACTAAGTGCTTCATATGTATCATCTTGCTTATGTCTTATGACACCTCTCTATCTGATATAGTTATTGTTACTCTTATTTTTCAGACAAAAAGATTCAGAGAAGTTATATTTGCTGGCGATCACACAGTTCATGGGTAATGGAGCCAGGATTCAAACCCAAGTCCTTTTGGCTCCACATCCCTACCTTATAATCACTATATTATATTGATTACCCTTTATACGACTCATGGACAACTAGTGTCCACCTTTCTACATTGCTAAAGGAGGGGCGGTTTCCACAGCTACAGGTGCCTTCTCCAGAGGGGAAATGGGTCACAGCCATCTCAGAGCCACCTGCCAGGAAACTCTGGTCCCAGTCAGCTAGTAAAACTGTGGCCTCAGATTCTGATATGAGATTAGTGAGAGTCTAAATGGGTTCAGCCTTTTAGAGGGCAATTTGGCAGAAGCTAGCAGAAATAAAAAAAAATGTCACATTCTTTGATGTAGCAATTGCTCTTCTAGAACGTAATCAATCATGGGCACAGCAGTACCAATACCTAGATATTCACTGCAGACGACCTATGGGCATAATGGTATGCATCCACAGATGTTCACGGCGGAAGACCTGTGCGGTCAGCAGTAGGGTATGGTGATGCAAGCCCTCGTGCATCTATGGATGGCTATGAGGCAGCAGTTAAAATGAATGAGGCCGACATATGAACTGATGTGGGAAGATCTCCAAGACATATGGTCAGCAGAAAAAAGCAAGCTGCAGAACACTATGTGAGGTGTGTATATAAAACGCCCAAAACAAATCCAAATGATATATACGCATACATAAACGCCAGGAAAATGGACTGCAACGATACATACTGAACTGTAAACAGTAGTTACCCCAGGAGAGAATAAGTTTGAAAGGGCGGAACTAACGTAGGATTGTTGCTGTAGGATTCTTACTTTTTACTTGGTGCACTTGTATATCTTTTTTTCAAATGAGAAAATGTTCATGATCCATTTGTATAATTGAAAAACAAAGCCAAACCCCAGGCCCAGATGGTCTCCAGAGGGGCCTACAGAGGAAGGAGGCAGCGAGGATGAGAAAATGGAGGCTCAGAGAGGTGATGTGATTTGACCAACATCACACAGCCAGTGAGCATCAGAGTCAGGACTAGGATCTGGGATCTTAAGTTTCTTGGGAAGTCAGCGAGAAACAGGCTCAGAGACAGAAACAGGCTCAGAGACAAGGGCAGAGGGCCTTCTGTGCTTCCCCTGCTCCCCCTCGATCCCCCTGGGCCGTCAGCTTGAATTCCTCCTCCGGGGCAAAGGGCCTTCTGTGCTTCCCCTGCTCCCCGCCCCCGATCCCCCTGGGCCGTCAGCTTGAATTCCTCCTCCAGCCCAGCAGCCAACAGAGAACATGTGCCGCTCATGGCTGGTCCGTGCCATCCTCCAGCACACAGACCACCAGACACTGGCCTCAGAGATCTTTCTCTCCATCTGTGAGCTTCCGGGGATGATAGTAATGAAACTGTAATGGAGAAGAGTTTTCACTCTACCCATGTGTTTTCACTTCAGCCCAACAACCAACATATTTCTTGGCATCTGGGTTCAATTGGAGGCAGATGGGGGTGCTGGTGGTGGTAAAGGAGGAGGCAGAGGAGGCGGGGGAGGCAGAGGAGGCGCAAGAGGAGAGAAAGCCAGACTGAGACTTCCTGGTCCCACTGCGAACGTGCCCGGAGCTACCGTGTGCCCTGTCCCTGTCTGGTCACTGCAGCCAAGACCAGCCAGAAGATATGGATAACTGGGATGGTGGGGGATGTAAATAAATAATTGAGTACAGGGAAACAGGGGGTGTTCAGTGGCCCTGCTGGTCTGTGTGGTATGGTGTCTCATGGGGAGGGGTGATTCCTCAGCAGAGGAAGCTGGATCCTGACCTGGAGTCTTCTGGGTAGATGGAGGCCTCCCTGGGACGTACCCTCCTGGTGAGGCTTTGAGGCACAAGAAGGTGTGTTTGGGTCTTTCTCTGAGGTCTGGCTGGGCAGCAAGGCTCAGTCAGAGCTATACTCCCCCTGGGAAGCCCCTGGAGGCTCGGACACCAAGTTTGGATTAAAAGCACTGGTCTGGCCCCAAGGGCAGCTCAGCATGTGCCTTGT
>NW_006438113.1:13998445-14004126 GCF_000325575.1 Pteropus alecto
TTATTTGCAGTAAGTTTTCTATAATAGAAGCTATTATCAGAGAAGGCAAAGCCAAAGGGCTTCTGGAAATCAATCGGACATTCCCTTCACTCTCCTCGAGACCTACACATTTACAAAGTGGCGCAAATTGCCAACGGCCCAAGAGGAAAGGGCCAGGCCTAGGTACCACAAAGTGGTATGGTTTAGAAGTCCTTTGAAGTCCTTTGTTCAAAAGAACATCCCCACTGGACTGTCATGGGATTTGATGTTTCCCCCAACTGGAAAATGTCCCCTAGTCTATGGTTTGTCTTTTTATTTTCTTTAGTTGTCTTTTTTTTTTTTTATTTAAAGTAACAGCTTCATTGAGTTATAATTTGCATACTATACAATTCACTCACTTAAAGTGTTTAGTATATTCACAGAGCTGTGGAACCATCACCACAATTAGCTTTAGAATATTTTCATCACACCATACAGACACCTTATACCACTTAGTACTCACATCCCAATCTCCCACTCTACCCCCTCCCCACACCCTCCACTAGGCAACCACTAACCAATCTACTTTTTGCCTTTATAGATTTGTTGATTCTGGACCTTTCATATAAAAGGAATCAGATAATATGTGCTTTTGTGACTGACTTCTTTTACATAGCATACTCTCTTCAGAGTTCATCCATGTTGTAGCGTGTATCACTTTGTTCTTCTTTATTGCCAGATAATATTCCTTGGTACTGATAGACCACATTTTGTTTATCCATTCATCATCTAACAGGCATTTGAGTTGTTATACTTTCTGGTTATTACAAATAAGGCTACTATGCACGTTCATGTACAAGTTTTCATTTCTCTTGGGTATATCCCTAGGAGTAGAATTGCTGAATCATATGGTAACTGTATATTTAACCATTTGAGAAACTGACAGACTGCTTTGTTTTCAAAAGTAGCTGCATTATTTTACAAACCCACCAGCGGTATATGAGAGGGTTCCAATTTCTTCACATCCTGGTTAATACTTGTTGTTATCTGTCTTTTTGATTATAGCCATCCTAGTCAGTATAAAGTAGTAACTTATTGTTATTTTGATTTGCATTTTTTGATGGCTAATGGTGTTGAGCATCTTTCCAGGTGCTTTTTGGCCATGTAGATAGATTTTTTGGGGAAATGTCTACTCATACCTTTTAATTGGGTTATTTAATCTTTTATTATTGAGTTACAATAGCTTTTTTAATATTGTAAACAAGTTCCTTATCAGATAAAGATTTGCAAATAATTTCTCCTATTTTGTGGACTGTCTTTTCACTTTTTAAATGGTGTCCTTTGAAGCAAAAGGTTTTTTAATTTCAACAAAGTGTTGTTTATGTTTTGTTTCCTTTGTTGTTTGTACTTTTGATGTCATATCAAAACACATCAAATATTTGCCTAACTCAAGGTCACCTGTGGTGAACAAAGTCACCAGATTTACACATATACTTTCTTATAAAAGTTTTATAATTTTCAGTTCCTGAGGTTTTTGATCCATTTTGAGTTAATCTTTGTGGTAAGGGTCCAACTTTACTTACATGTAGATATCCAATTGTCCCATCTTTTGATAAACAGATGTTCTTAGATTTAATGTATTTGACCTAATCTTTCATTTTAAAATTAACTTTTAGGGTCTTAGTTAAAAAATATTTCTAAGATCAGAAAACTATTTGCTTATGTTTTCATTTAAAAATATAAAGTTTTCTTTTTGACATTTAAGTTTTTAAATCATTTGGAGTTGTTTTTATTTATGGTGTGAGGTAGGGATGATATTTTATTCCTCTTCCTCACTTATCTATGCCCCATTATTCTGCACCTTTAGGGAAAACATCATACCTTTCCCATTGTTCTGTCATCTTATATCAGAAGGGGTCTGGATGTGAGGTCAAAAGATTCAGGTTCAAACCCTAACTTTCTCACTCTAGCTATATGACTGCTAGCAAGTCTTTTCACCTCTCTGAGCTTTGACTTTTCCCACCTGGAGATAGAAGCAATAATCTCTACTCATCTGTTTCATTGGTTTGTTTGAAACTAACATTATTAAGAAGTTGTAATATAAAAGCAAACCCATGATGATGATGATGATGATGATGATGATGAAACAATGATGAAGATGATTAAGAATGGTCAGATGAGAAAGCTTCATGCATTCTCAAAATTCAGGGGGAATGACTATTTCAGATTAGATTCACCTAGTTAATCAGAAAAAACTCCAAGGGTTACACAGAGTAAGGGAGGATCAATAGGGAGGAGGCCCCAGAGTACAAACAGCACAGTGAACAAAAACTAGGCTGGAGTGGGGAGTCCTGGGGGGTCAGGGGCAAAAGGGTCCTGGTGGCTAGAATGGGGCAGAGGACCTGGAGTGGACGAGAAGACCCAACTTGAATGTTTGGGTTGCCATAGAGGAGGAGAATCAAGGCCAGCTCACCTGGGACTGACTGAGTGGCCCTCTCACACTACCAAGGCCTTGCACAAAGCTGACAGGTGGACAGGCCTACCTAAGTTCTCTCATCAGTGCCTGATCTATGACTGATTCACCTAGCCAGGGGTCCCCAACCCCCAGACCGCAGATCAGTACTGGTCTGTGGCCTGTTAGGAACTGAGCCGTACAGCAGGAGGTGAGTGTTCAAACTTCACCTGTCTTTGCAGCTGCTCATCAGCACTAGCATCACCGCCTCAGCTCCACCTCAGATCATCAGGCATTAGATTCTCATAGGAGCACTGGTCCCTGGTGCCAAAAAGGTTGAGGACTGCTGACCTAGACTATACTAGTCTGTATTATAGGATGTTGTCACAGAAGTCAGACTGTCCCACCAGCCTGAAACCTTCCCACAGGCAGGAAGCTTAAAGCCCAGCACACAGTAGGTGTTCAACAAACATCTGATGAGTGAAAGAAAGAATGAATAATGGGGTTTAAGATGCATGTGTGGGGATTCTGCTAAGTCAACCTTACTCTGCCTCAGAACGATGCATCCTGGACCTGAGGGGAGATTTGCTTCTCCCTTTAACCATGAACCACCTCTAGGCTTTCTGTCCTGTGCCTTCATGGCATCACTCTCCCCAAAGCCTCTTTCTCCTGAAATCTTGGTGTCCATTCACCCCTGAACTCTCTCTTCTGGAATCACTCTTCCTTTCTCCTATTCTCTGGAACAGTCCTTCCCCGTCGTCCAGCTCTCCCAGAGCCTCCTCTCCCACACTCCCAGAGTTCCTCAGAATTCACCTATTTAGTTGTCACCTATACACTCAGCTGGGAGTTTGGCCAGAAGCCAGGTCCTTCTGCTCTGTTGCAGGTGGGGGGGAAGTGTCACTTGTTTGCTGATCTTTCCTTCAGAGGGAGAAGAAAGCCTCAAAACCTCCTCCAGATCCTACCCAAACCCTGCTCTTGCAATATGGAGACCCCAAAGCTCTTCACAGTATGCTGTACTTGAAAAAAATCAGAGCGGCCCCCACATGAGGCCAGTGTTCCAATCTAAGAAAAACAATTTCCATACCGATGAGCCACCCCCAGTGCACCCACCACACACGGCACACTGAGGCCAGAGCCAAGGGCACAGCCCAGCCCAGGATATATTCCCGCCTCAGCCTGATGGAAACAGAGGAGGGCAAAACAAAGAAGACAGGGAAATTGGGGATAACGGAGCCAGGTAGGGTGGAGCAAGAAAGAAACAGAGACGCACAATGTGGGCCAAACTTGCAAATATCAAAAAAAAAAACACAGCCGAAACTGCCTTTCTTCCCTCCCTCTGCCTCCCACTCCCTCTCTTGTACTAGATGGTCCCTATAATGCAGATTTCCCCACAGAGTACTAAGTCCTGGAGAAGTACCCTTTTTCTCTAAGAGCTATGTCTGCTGGATGCCGCAGTAACTTATGTCTGCTAGGTGCCGCAGAGTTATTTTCCAGGGCGTCTCCAATGGGCCATGGCTTCTGCTCTGTGCTTCCTGTTTATAGACATATCTCAAAATGTAGAAACACCATGAACATAAATGTGCTTTTGTTTTATTCTTAATCTAGAGACTAGTTCTAAACACAAAATCTAGAATATTCCATGGGTCCCTTCTAGAATATTCCATGGGTCCCTTCTCCTTAATTCCAATGTCTGTGTCCGCCCCTCCCCACCTGTTCCCAGTGCCACCTTTGGAAGCACTGCTTGACTCTAAGTCGGCATCTCGCCTGCCTTTGCTTAGTGGAACCTGGATGACACCTATTAACTCAGCAGCTACCAGTGTGTCCTGAAATGCTGGCCGTGCAGTCCAGAAATGCAGCAACGTCTGCTGCTGTGGGAAATGGAGGAAAGAGGTTTATGAGCCTTGTGTTCCGCTCGATTAAGCTGTCGCTGGGGTTTGAAACTGTGGACCAAACACAAAAGAACACTTGTAATCGCTTTGTGTTTATGCTTGGCAGCTTACTTTCAATATTACCATTATTACACTGGAAAATATTTTCCCTTTAAATATACAATTTAGCTCTTTTTCAAAAAAAAAAAAAAGTCATTTCATTACATCTTAGAGGCAAAATTTTCCCTCCAAAAGAATCCATCTCCAATTTAACAATTAAAGTCAATGAAAACAATGGAATTCAATGTGCAGAAACTAATTTTGATTTCCCTCCCTGCTAACATCTGTTGCAGTCTTCCCTACTCCCCATTTATTCTCCAGGCCCCGTTTATGGCCACTTGCAGTTGCTTTCTGGAACTCTGACAGACAACCATGAAATCCTGAGCTTAACCCATGAGAGAAAAATGGTCTGAGGAGGAGATCAGAGTTCATAGTACCTTAAACACAGCCAGATCCCCAAACATAGACTCATGAGAGCCTGCAATTATCAGCTCAGAGCTGGGCTGCAACTGGAAGCTCATCTACCTCCAAACAGACAGTGTTTCTAAATTCTTCTCGAAGTTTTCCAGAGGTAGAAACTCCACAGGCACCTGTTCTAGGGTTTAGTGACAGAGAAGTACTCCTTCTATGACCTACTGCAACCTCGCCAGTTTTAGCCACATGACTTGAGTTGCCAGATTTAGTTAAAACAAAAACAAATAAAGGATACCTAGTTAAATTTTAATTTCAGATAAACAATAATTTTTTAATATAAGTATGTCTCATCCAATATTTGGGATATACTTATACTACTAATAATTTGTTGTTTATTTGAAATTCAAATTCAAATTCAAAATGCAGGGTGTCCTTCATTTTATCTGGCAACCCTTGGCATGACCACGTCTCAGGCTGATGTTGACCACAGCCTGTGAGCGCACAACTCATGCCCAACTAGGGACTGTCTTTGAAGTACTGACTTCCACAGCAACTTGAGAGGACCTGCCCTGTCCCTGGGGAGAGGAGGGGCTTCAGATACCACCCCCAGGCTGGATAATAGTCCACAATGGGGTCAATGGTTGAATTCAGTGTGAAATTCATGATGTCTAATGACCGATTGCCATCACATGTCAGGAGGGATGGGCAAGGGTGCCCCCACCAACTGGGCAGGTCCCAGCAGCCAACATGGAACATGGCCCCTCTTCCTGCACTGGTGAGGAAATGCCACACAGAATGCAATGACAGGCCTGTGAAAGCCAGAGTGGAGGCTGCCAAGAGGGGGTGAGGCAGGACGCAGTAGCCAAGGGGCAGATCTCAAATAGAGAGGAGGGAGAGGACACAGAGAAGGAGGAGGAGTGGTGGGGAAG
>NW_006438113.1:14004147-14038413 GCF_000325575.1 Pteropus alecto
ATGGGCAGCTTGAGGAGGGGAGGAATTTTCCAAGCAGAGTTGAGATGCTGCGCAGATGAAAACGTCCAAGTGTACAGCACAGCTGGAGGGCTGCCCAGAGGAGATGAGGCAGGATGAGGCAGAGCTAGGTGGGTTGGAGCCCTCCACTTAGGAAGCCAATGTCCAAATATGGCCAGTTAATGACCTCTTCCATTCCATTTGTTCAGGATTGCTCACAGGAGAGGAGAAGCCAGCCCTTCCCCAGCCCCTGAGTACAGAGAGTCTCAGGACGTGCTGAGTATGTGGGTGCTGCCAGGAAAGACAGGGAAGCTGCTGGCAGAGTAGGAAAGGTAGAAGCAGGAGGGGGCCTCCAGAGGCCCCAAAGAGAGAAAGTGCGTGTGCATGCGCGCGCACGCTCGTGTGTGTGTGTGTGTGTGTGTGTGTGTGTGTGTGTGTGTGTCTGTGTGTGTGTGTGTGTGTTTAAATACTTTATATGTTTTGGCCACTGAATTAGTCAGCATTCTCAGCTGCCAATGAAAGAAATTCAAGTTAAGCTGGCTTAAACCATAAGGAGAATTCATTGGCTTTGAGTCTGAGAGCAGAGTTTGCTTTACGTCTACTGGATTGAGAGGCCCACGCAATGTCAGCAAGCTGTCTCTTACTCTCTTGTCTCCTGGATCTTTTTCAGTGTATTGGCTCATGGAATGATGGCTCCCTGCGGTTCCAGGCTCTTCTATCAGCTCAGCAGTCCTAGCAGTGGTGCTGGTGATGGCCTCTGAGTTCAGTCCCCTTGGTCTGGCTTGGTTCATGTGCTCACTCCTGAACCATCACTAGGCAAGGAGGCGAGAACACACAGATTTTCCAGGCCTGGATCAATGGTGTGAGTCCCAGGGCTAGAGGAGGGTCAGCCACGTTCATCTCAGGGACTGACTGTGAGTAAGATGGTCCCTCAAGGGAAAATTCGATACCATTAGCAGGAAAGGTGAGGGGTAGGGAATGGATGCTGGTCAGGTAAAAATCATTGATGTCCAAGATAATGAGCTTTTGCATAAAAACTGATTTGATTCTTGTGGTGAGGGAGCTGGATGAGGATTATTAGCTTATTTTCCAGGGAAGGAAACTGAGGCTCAGAGACCTTGTGAGTTGTCCAATATCATGGAGCAAGATGGAAATGCAATAGGATTTAAACTCAGGTTTCATGGGCCTGACATGGCCACACCAAGAGAGAGAGCCTAGCAGATGCCTTCTAAGGGCCTCGGCAGCCAGCACCAGATCACACCCAGCTACTGTGAGAAGATTGCTCCCAAATTCCATATAAAGGATTGAGAATTTCTTCACAGTAAGCCAAGTGTGTATGGAGAGCGGTCAGGAGAGCCAGCTGTGGGCCTTGGAGAGAAATGAGGTGACTGTAGCTGGGTATTTACAATGGCAGGAACGTTCACCAGGAACAGCAAAGGAATGGGGCCAGGGTCCCAAGAAACAGGGCTGGCTCTCAAACGGGGGAATGGGCAGGAAGAGCTTCCTACAACCCTTGCAGTCCTAGGAGAACCCATGAGACCTAGAGTCCCATAACCGAGGAGGCAGCTTGAGCAGCAGCTCCAGGCTTACCCCAGAGAAGAGCCCCGAGGCTCCGTCCCATCCTCCGCCCACTGTATGACCCTGAGCATGTCGCACTTTCTCCTGGGCCTCAGGATGCTAATCAGTGGCTTTCCTTTTTTTTTCTGAGCTATAATCCAGAATAAGATGCACCATTGCCACCAACGCAATAAAAGCATGCACAAATTTCACAAAACAATATTGACCCTTACTATAAGCAATACACTCTGATTTTTTTTTTTTTTTAATCTGGTTTTTATCTACCCACTTTTGAAAAATCACACTGGCTAGTTGATCTCCAAGGATCTTCTTAGAGGTCAAGTCTTTTCGGCAGGGCTTTTGGCTTGGAATATCTGTTAGGTGCTGCAGGGTGTCAGGGGCAGGCCTGCGAAGGACAGTGGGCTTTGGAGAAGTTGACACTTAGGAAAGCTCCCCCAACCCCACCTACTTCTCTCATTTGCCTTCGGAGCTCTGCCAGCTCTGCAGTGAGGCACTTCACCGAGATTTGTACTGTGTGAACTTGGACAGTTCTCTTCTCTGGAGCTCCATTTCTTGACCTGTAAAATGGGTAATAGAAAGTATAAGCCTGGATTGTGGCCATGAGAACAGACTGCTCTGTGCTCTGCTGACATGGCTCTGTGACATCGTGGGCAGACACAATGACTCCACATTCCCCTAGCTCCCTGGTTGCTCTGCTGGCCTGCCAGCATCCGTCCATCCCACCTCCTGTGCCCCAGAGCGTCTGGTAAGCGGTTTTAAGGACACCAGCTGCATCTGTCGGTATTTGACAGGCAGTATAATCGGAGACTGCAGTTTCTGTTTGAAGAACAAGGGAGGACTCCAGAGGGAGGCCCTGAACTTGCAAGGAAATACCGAGGGGTTGACTTTCTGTCTGTCAAAGACAGCTCTGCTGAAAGGGCTGCGAAGTCTTAAGTGTTCAGCTCCCGACTTTTTTTCTGGAAGCCAAGAGTCACTCAAGTAATTTCCTCCCTCTTGTCCCAGGGGCCTAGGCTGAACTTCTGGAGTATCAGGGCAGGTGACCAACCAAACCGCCTTTGCTTCTGCAGTGTTGTTTGGTTGTGACTGGGCCAAATTTAGGGGTGTCAAACCTGGCCACTAATAGGATATTTAAAAACTGACTTTTAATTACGTAAGTGATACATGAATATAGTCTCCTTTTTCCATTCCAGCCTCCCTTTTAAAAATTGAAGAATTCAGGTAAAATCAAAGGCCCCTTTGAGTTCCATATTCGAGTCCATTCCTTATCCCTACACCACTCCTCCATAACCCTTGTATGTGTTTGGAACAAAAATAGGTCATGCTGAACATACGGGTGTTTTCTATATAAATTTAATCTGCATCGGACACTGTCCGCTACTCATCTAATAGCCGACGGCTCCCCTTTCTTCCCTGATAACAGAACCCGAGATATTCAAGTAGTGGGCAGAAATCCCTTGATATCAAGGAGAATAAATAGGTCCCTCCCCTAACCTCTAGAGAATGAATCATGATTGCTCCAAATAACTTTTTATAATCTCATCCCTTTAACCAGAAAGGTCCAAAGGTTCCTAATGAGGTATAAGGGAAATTCTACTGGAAAGGGCTTCCCTTACAGAAGAAAAAGCCAAAACTTTGTGAAGAGAAAACATTTTCACTTCTCCCTTCTTCCTGCCTCGAATACACCTGTCTGGAGCCACAGCAGCTATTCCATGACCATGAGGCAATGACCAGAAGAAAATGGCTAAGAGGATCCCTGAGATGCATTGTTGAGCAGCTGGCCCAACTCCAGCAATTGCTACTTCTGGGCTCCTTGTTGTTTGAGAAAAAATAAACTCCTCTTCTTTTAAGTAGGGTTTGTGCTTAGTTACTTAAAGCAAAAAGGAATCTCGACTCAGGATTACACTGTATATGTCTATCTATGACTTGCTTTTTTCCCACTCAACAATGATTCTGAGACCTAGCCATGTAAATACATGGAGATCAGCTTTTTAACTGGTAAATTGTGTTCCACTGAGGAAGAAACCATATTTCAGTTAGCTAGTCTTGACTGGGAATATTTAGTTTACTTCACATTTTTATTTCACCATCAGTACTGGAGTGACATCCCGTGCATGTGCTAGTATTTCTTCGGGTAGATTCCTAGGCCTGTAATGCTGGATCATAGATGATGCACATTTTCAGGTTTAATATATTACAGCTGAATTGCTATAGAAAGTGATCACGCCAATTTCCATTTCCATCCCTGGTGTGAGTGGGTCCAAAGCCCACACCCTTACCTACCTAGCTTTAATCATAATAAGGTTTGAGATTTTACCAGTCTGATGATAAAATTGTCATTATGTTTTATTTTCTCTCATGACTAATAAGGGTAAGCATGCTTGTGTGTATGTATTGGTCATTTGTGTTTTTTTCATAAACCGGTCAAAGTATTTGCTCACTTTTCCACTGAGTCATTTGTAAACATTCTGTTGTAACATGCTCTAACAAACATTTGTTTGTAAATAAAACATTGCTAATTTGTAGCCATTTCTGATATATTATGAAATGTGATCCTTTCTGAGTTGTGTCTGTTTCAAGACTTTTCTCCCAATAAGTGACTGTCTTAACCTAGCCCTGCAGCAGCCAGTGCTACGTGCTCCTGCTGTGTCCAAGGACACAGCGCATGAGGGAGCGGAGAAAGGACTCGAGGCCAGGCCACCTAGATCCTGATGCTCCACTGGAGTTCACTAAAAACAGGAAGCTTCTCTTGCCCCCGGCCTCCTCGAGTGTCTTCCTCTCCTCTTCTTCTGATAAAAGCTCCACCATTTGGGTCGCTGCTCTGGGTTAGGCTTTAAAGGAGAGGCGTCATTCCTAGAGATGCTCTTGGGTTCCCCTGGAGGGGAGGAAAAAGCATCTGAAGGGCTCATTTTGCGGGGGAGGGCTCATCTCTCCCTAGGGTTATAAAGATCTGGAGGGTGACCTTATTGTCCATTCCTGCGGTCCAGTGAAGGTGGCTGCTCCATTTTTCCCCAAGGTCTTTGGCTCAGCTCTCAGGGCCACAGTTCCAGATATCGCTCCTCCTGCCTCCCTGGTCCCCCTATCAGAGATCCTGAGGGGTCTCTCAGGGGCCCCACATGGTCTCCACAGCCTCGGGTCCCACAGATGTCCTTCTCTTCTCAGCCTGGGGGAATCTCTCCAGATCTCTGTCTAAAAAGTGCTCCTACCTTTCCATGAATCATCCTTTCTGCACACCCACCCCACCCCCCTAGTCATACTCACACAGGATAATCAGCTAAAGACCCTTTAAGAACTTGGGCTTTGCAAACAAAAGCCTTCAAACCAGTTGCTACCCAGTGCTGCCCATTAGGGCCTCTGAATGGCTTTTCTTCCTTGGCCCTGCTCCCAGTCCTTTCCCAAGGATCAGGGCCAAGGCTGCAGCATTCCCAGCTTTGGAAACCCTTCATTCGGTCTCTCCTTGGCCCCAGATCTGCTGTGTGCCTTAGGTGGACTGGCTGACCTCTCTGAGTTTCTAGGTTTCTGCTGTGGAAAGTAAGGTTTCCGGTCCTCATTGTCCTGGAGTTTCCTCCCCTGGGGTGACCAGATGCCTGGGACTGGAGGTCATGGAATAAGAGTATTCAGGGTGGACTGTCCTGCTAACATCATGCTTCTCCTGTGGATGTAAGTTTTTTGAGGTCAGCCTGAGACCCAGGGGCACCAGTGCCCTGGGGGGTCTGCTCCTGGTTTGGCTTCTGGAAACAGAGAGGGGAGAGAGAAACATATAATTCTGTAAAACTCTCATCAAGTTGGTAAAAATTTCTCCAGTTCTCAAATGAGAAAGTGAGTCTCAGGAAGGTTAAGTCACATGCCTAAGGTTCCACAGCTTGAGGGTGGTAGGAACAAGGTTTGGGTCCAGATGGTCTGGGCTGAGTCCAGGACCTAGGCACTTGCCCAAAGAGCTATATTGCTCCCAAGGACAGTCTTTTGTGGGCTTTGGATCTGTGGCATCTCCAGGTTTCACCGAAGGTGTCGGAAATGATGATATGGAACAAATTATATAAAGCTGTGTGTCCTGGAGTTGAGCTGCTTAACCTCTCTGGTCCGGCTTTCTCATGGCTGAGCATCAGTAACAATCTTGCAGGGCATTTTTCCCAGGGCCTTATTTGGTTCATATCAGATACAGGACAGGAGGGGGCTTTGAAATGTCTGCAGGGCCAGGCTCTGGTGTGAGATTCCCTTTCATAAACACACAGAGCAGAGCCAGCCAAGCCCAGACTCCATGTCCCCTCAGGGGACTCCACCTCCCCACTCCTCACCTGCCTGCTTTGGAAACAAGCAGACTGGTGAACCCCAGCCAGGCCTGCAAGGGCTGGCGAGCAGCCTCCTTCTCCAGCCTCCTCTCCTTCCATTAACGGACAAGTGTTGTCACATTCTGGGAGCAGCCTCAGGCCCCAAACACCCCAGAGGTTTCCATGGTCAGTCTGAATACCGGGCTATGTAGCTGGTGAGTGGGGAGGGAGAAGGCGCAAAACAGACATGCGCTACATTGCTAAGGCCAACTTGACCCCAGGAGGCTTTGAGCAAGAAAGAAAAGAAGACACTTGGGAAAGGACTGGGAAGGGTATTTGAATGCAGTTCTCCACACCAGGGGCCTTGGGTCTGCCTTCTGATGAGCTCTCTATCCCAAATCCAGCCTCCCTGGCGCCTGGGCTGACTTATTCTAGAAAGGAGGTGTGAGGAAGACTGACCTCCTTCTCTGGTGTCTGCACACTGAGCAGAGGTGGGAGGATTCATTCATTTATGCAACAAACATTTATGGAACAGGCAGAATGTGCCAGGCCATGTGTTGGGCACTGGGGGACAGGCATGGCCCCTGCACACAACCTGCTCCTGATTCTTTGGTTTCATTCGCAAGGATATTCAGAAAGGGAGTCCTATCAGCAGCTCTTCATGTTTGCAGGGCTTAAACATGGACTCTGCCCTTGGACTTAATTTTGGAGCATGTTCCCTTCACCCAGCTACAATCTTGTTTTATTCTCTGGGTGATGCTGTGAGGAAGGCAGGGTAGATGACAGTCCCTGCATGGTACTAGTTGACTGGAAACTCTGAAGCACTATGTTCAGAGATCCTGAGGCTACGTCTGCTTAGTGTTACCGAGTGCTGTAGTTGACTAGTGATATCTGCAGTGGGTGCAAGAAAGAGCAGGGATAGCGCAGGTGCAATGGAGAAGTCGCCCCTGTACTGAAGTGTGTCCTCCTCAAGAGCAGAGGCCAAGTCTTACTTGCTAATGTTCTCAAGGCGCCTGGCATGGCGCCTGGCACAGGTAGATGCTCAATAACTATAGACAATAAAAAGAACAGTGAAAATCCTGGGACGCAAAGTGAGGAGTGGGACCGGCCTAAGGACAGAGTGAACCGTGTCTCCTGACTACCCATCCCCTGCTATCTTGTCAAATCCTACCATCTCCCCACCTCTAAGGTGTGTATCTGCATTTCCACCTCTAAGGTGTGTATCTGCATTTCCATCCCCATTCTACACATGCCTTTAAAAGCTGAATCTTCAGGCGGCCAGGCTAGGGGAGGATTTGGCTGGGAGAGATCTCTGGGGAATGAGTCAAAGCCTCCATTCCCCATTCTACACATGCCTTTAAAAGCTAAATCTTCAGGCGGCCAGGCTAGGGGAGGATTTGGCTGGGAGAGAGGGTTGCTGTGCTCTACACTTTCAGGATGAGGCACTGGGGTTGCACGTTGGGTTTGCTCTGAGCCAGAGAGAGACCAGAACCACAGAGTGGTTCTCTGCATCCCAAACACCTGGAGAATGGGTAGGCCATTCTCCTGGGTGTGTGGGGAATCTGTCTCAGGACACACCATCTGCCTCTGGGCAGGAAAGGGACAGAACTTCTCTTCTTTGCACAGATCACCAACAAATATTTCAAGGAATGTGCAGGTTTAGATCTGATCAGAGCAGTCCTGAAATAGATAGTTCAAGAATTTTGTAAAGAATCCTTCCCTGGCAGCCAAGGGGTGGAGGTCCCCCCATCTCCCAACGGCGTCCTAATGAGCGTCTCTTGATGGGGTTTTTTATTCTTCTAAAAGTGCTCTCAACCACTCTCTGAGCTAGAAGGGAATTGCAGAATGTTAATGCTTTAAGGATCCTTGGAGAGACTCAAAAATTGACCCCCAGAGAGGGAAAATGACTTGCCCAAGGTCACACAGAGAGGTGGGCAGAGCTGGGCCAGCTCCTAACAGGGGCTCCCTGGTTTTCTTTACAGCTGTGACTGGATGACAGTACTTCAGGATTCAGGGCTCTTTAGAAAGGAGGGAAGAACTGAGCATTCTCACAGGAAGGGAGGGCAGCTGAAGACAGCCTTGGGGTCAGGCTTCAACCCCACTCAAGCTTTTAATCCTGAGTGTAATGCCCAGCAGCTGCCACAGCTGCCGCAGGCCCTATCTGTGCCACCCACAAATGAGTTCTCATTCATTCATTTATTTTTAAACATTTTTGAGTTTGTTTCCCATCCTTGTGTTTACAAGAAAACTATATAAACAATCCCAGAAAAAGGCCGCCAGCTCCGACCAGCTGCTTGGATTCAGGGTCGAAGTCAATATTTTTGGGAAATGGGTCTTTCTTCCCACTTCCCCCTCCCTCATCTGGAGCAGAGTCCCTGTTGTTTAACATAACTCTAGGGCAAGGAGACCAAGACAGGCACGAATACTGAGTGCTGTGTTCTGCACATACTGTCCTTCACTGTCCCTAGCATCACCCAATACCCTATTTTGTTGATGGGGAAACTAACATGTCCTAGGTCATGTGGTTGGCCAGTAATTAGTAGAGCCAGGATTCAAAGCCAGTCAGTCTAGAGTTTAAATTCTTGCCACTATGTTAAAGGAGCCTCCTAACATAGGCTATAGGGATGGGGAGGAAGATGGGGGATGTGGGGAGAGACATGGGGAGAGCAGGACTGCTGCCTCCTTCTAAGAAAAGGCCTACGGGGTGGAAACCTACCCCCATCGAGTTCTTGGGGAATACTGTGCAGCATGTATACACATTCATAGAAACACGCACATGCACACATGTAGACGCACACTCAAACCCTCATAAGGAGCTACACATGCCCCTCAGAGATCAACCCCACAGCAGCAGAGCAGAGGGGCCCCAGCAGGGCAAATCCCCAGGACACATTCCTCGCCCTGAGATTCAAAGCAGGACCAGCTCTCCCACAGCTCCTAGATGCTGGCCCAGGTTCCCCTGAAGCCTCAGCCCGACTTCCTCTCCCCCTCCCTTGGATCTGGGCAGGAAGCAGGACTCACATTATCATGGCCAGGAAGTGTCTCACTTGCCCTTCACTTTGGCAGGTCCTCCCTTTCCCTTATGCCACTGCCCACTAGCCATGTGCAGGTGAGAAAATTACGGTCAGACAGGGACAGTGACTTACCTGAGGCTACACAGTGGGGGCTTCGTGTGGTCATATTTCAAAACTTTACTAGCTTGATTCTTTCTGGTCTAGCTGAACTGACAGAGATTCCCTGGCAGTGGGGTGAGCTGGAGCCCCTGTGAATGTTTGCTGAATGAGGAAATGGATGGATGGATGGATGGATGGATGGATATTCTTTCTGGTCTAGCTGAACTGACAGAGATCCCCTGGCAGTGGGGTGAGCTGGAGCCCCTGCGAATGTTTGCTGAATGAGGAAATGGATGGATGGGTGGATGGATGGATGGATGGAAAATGTGGAGTAAGTGAAGGAAGGAGAAAGGAGTGAAAGAATGATGAGTAACATCCAGGTCCTCCAGGGCTTGCTATTCAACTGGAAATAGCAGACAAGACCAGATTCTGCCCTCCAGAAGCTTGCATTTTTATAAGGAAATTTGATAAGGACCAAGGGCCCACTACCGGCCATCTTTTTGGGAAGATTTCCAGGTAATCACCCCTGCCACCATCATGCTGACCTCAGAGGGACACTGTCTCCCATTTGACATCTGACCCACGAGTAGACACACTATTCTCCTTTAGTTTCCTGTAGCACAATTGAGTTTAAAAAAGACTTTATTGTGGTCTCGAAGATAACAATAGGGAAATAAACCCAGAAGCTGTCATGAGCCTTCCTTAGGGTTTCCAAGTTCCTGGCATTCATGTCCCCTTTTTCTATTCTGGTATCACGCAGACATCACTGGTTGATCTTGGTACTTCATTCCTGAGCACAGGATCCTTCTCCGAACTGTGCTCCAGGCAGCCATTAGCAGCCAGTGGATGATGACGTGTGAAATAATGCCTATTTACCCTCCTTGAGCTAGGAAGTTGGGCCATGGGGACATTGCTGACGTGTCTTCAGCTCAGGGAGTCCTTGGAGAGGTCTCCTTGCCTGCTTTTCCTCTTGCCCAGCACAGGGGATGATGCGGGAACCACGAACCAGGTGGGGCTTGATCAGCAGATGAAGTAGGAGCCCTGTTGTTGGAACTGAAGTGTCAAGGACAGAGAGGACCAGGAGCCTGGCCGAGTTTCTCACAAGGACTCTGCAGTCCGAGGGAAACAGTGGGGCCAGAGCCTGGGAAAGTTAGAGGTTATCGCATTCAACTCTCGTTTTACTGAAGACGCCTAAAGAGGTGACTTGCCCTAGACACATGGTGAGTGGCAGCTGGGTCTAAACTCAGAACCCCGTATTCCCACAGTTCAGTACCCAAAGTCACCATGAGTGGCTGGGCCAAGAGAGGAGCCTCTGGATGAGGGCCCCTGATCCTCATCCAGAGCCCTTTTATTACTCCACTCTGCCTTCCTTCTTTGGAATTTAAGGAGAAGGAGAGTTCTGTCCATCTCTCTGGGGCCTCCTGGACTTCGTTTCTGGTGACCCTTTCAGTCCACCTCCTGACTTTTGAAACTTGCTTTCAAAAGTTTTTCCAACAAGATTTTACAATAGAAGGGGTTAAGAGATATGGAAAGCCATCTCACATTTCTTGAACCATGAAGGGGGAAGAAGCAGTTTTTTCAAGCCCCAGCCCCACCTGCCCTGCTCCTTCAAGACCTAAGTAGAAAGTATCTCAAATGATTTTTGAACAGGCCTGGAGGAGCTGGCAAATCCACACTAGTTAGAGCCTAGATGGAGTTGGATCTGGAAAAGGTGGCTCTGGTTTATGCAATAAGGGAGTGGGTGGACTGGGGATTAGAAAGGGAAGCTGGTGGTTGGTTGGTGCTGTGGATGGGTAGTTGGGGCCCCGTGGGTAGGCTGAAGTTGTGGCAAGAGTGACCGCGTGCTGAGTGGGCCGGCCAGGAATCGGGTGTCGGAAACGAATAAGCCTGGTGAAAGGTGAGTGGTTAAAGCCAGAGATGACCTACGTGGGGTTCTGGTTTGGGGTAGGCCAGGTGGGAGACATATATCCTAGGCTGTAGCTGAGTAGAGTAAGCACTGTGGGTCTGTCCTGGTAGAAGCGGGGAGTGTGTTCTGAGTTTTGGGTGGGCTGAGTTTTAACTGGGTGGGTCAATGATGGCACAGGAGATCACTGGTTGGCTGGGTAGGTGGATAGGTGGGTACGTGGGTAGGCCAGCTGTTGGAGCGGGTTGGCTATAAGACAGGGCCTGGGCCTAGGAAGGCAGTTTTAGGCTGAAGATCTGGATGCTCTGCTTCATCTTCTCTTTGGCATTTGATATTTGGCAGCTGCTGAGTCAAATGCCTAGTTCTCCTGTTGCCTCCTTCAGATGCAAACCAGCTTCCAGCCTTCCACAACTCCCTACCCACCAATTAGCCTCCTCTGGTGCTGAGGGAGTGGACCTGGGTAGGTTGGTGGCTATTCAGAGCAGTGGGCAGGGCCCAATCAACTTGAGCCAACCCAGAGTGACCTCTGGATGCTTTCCAGAAACCTCTGGCAAGTATCCTTCCCTCTCACATTGCACAGGCTCAGCTGTTTGGGGAGGACGCAGAGTGGGGGACAGGGGCATGTAGTCGCCAGCTTTCCGCAGAGAGGGTTTAATCGTGATTCCCAAAGGGGAGCAGCAGGGCCAGGGGAATGGGAAGAGGAGTGCCAGGGAGGGGTGGGAGCAGGGGACAGCCGCATGGGAGACCAACAAAGGCCTAAAAAGATCTGCTTGTGTAGATCCTTTCAAGAGTTTGATGTGAATCTGGGCCGACATGGTTTTTTGTACATCCAGGAAGAGTTTGTGGAGCCAACTTAGTTCTAAACAGCATGACAGAGGGACCATTGAACCACCAATGAGTCCAGAGGCAGTTCGTATAAGTGCTTAAGAGCCAACCTGCCGATATCCAAACCCCACCTCAGCTACTTCCTGGCTGTGTGACATCAGGCGAGGCACTTAACTTCTCTGTTCTTCCTTTTCTTCATCCGTGAATGAGGATACTATGATAACACCTACCTCAAAAGGTTGTGAAGGTTAATGAATGAACATGTAAGTGGTACTAAAAAGAGCATCTGGCAAATGGTTAAGTGGTATATGAATTAGCTATTATTGTTATTTTATTGTTAATATTATGAAAACAGACTTGCCAACCACTTCTCATTACCCAGTCACCTACCTGAGCTTGTCACCAGAGTCTCTCATCTTTTTATTACAGGGGAAGCCTGGGGACAGCTATGGGCAGCTTTGTTAGTATCAAGTCATGCTGCCCACATCGTTGAAAGGCAATAAACATGCATTCATTAATTTAGATATTCCAGGCAGAGGGCATTTCATCCAGCCCTTCTCCATATCAGGAATGACCCCTTCATTTCCAGTATTCACCCCAAATCAAGGAGCATTGGTGGAGGGACAGGAAGAGAACAAACGATGCTTAATAGACAGTGCCCTCCTTGTTTAGGGGAGGCTAAGGATGACAGGAGGCTCCTGCTAGGTCCCTTACCCGAGCTGTGCCAGGGAACAGGTGCGGAGGCCACAGGCCGCTGTGGTTTGACCACAGGGGAGATGAGAAGGCAGTGAATGGCCTCATTCCTGGGCCCTTCCATCCTGCAAAGGCCTCAGCATCAGCTGTGCAGCCAAGAGTAGCTTGTGTGGAAGGGGCTGGCCACTGGAGAGGAAGCCCAGAGTGTGCCAGCCTCTACGAGGTCTAGGTCAGGGGCCAAAGCCGGCTCTCAGGCCACAGCTGCTCCACTGGCTCACCCCCCAAGAACTGTCAACTGCACAGTCATCCCAGCTAGGGTCCAGTTGCTCACTCTGGAGTCCCACTCTGCTTCCAGCCACTTCTTGCTCCTGGTTTTGCCCCTGTTCTGTCCCCAGCTGGGTCTCAGACATAAGACAGATGCTGGGGCCCAATGAGCTGACTTTCAGGGCTTCTCAAAAGTTTCAAGAACAGAGTGGGGGAGGGGAGACATGCGTGTGTGGCAGGGGAAGCCAGTGGGGGAAGTGGTAGTGGGCAGTATTGTCCCCTCCCCATAACAAGCTAGGACCCATTCACCTCTCTGTGCCTTATTGCCCTTAGCTCTAAAGTTATAGATGAGCTTCTTTCATTGGAAAGGGGTGGCCTTCTAATGGCTGAAAAAACTGAAATTGGGACTTAAATATGAGCTGATTACTGGAGCCACAAAACCACAACTCCTATTCCCTCCTTTATTATTACAACCTCAGCCACCTCCACTGCTAACACAGAGGTACACTGCCTTGACACAGGTCTGCACGACTCTGTGGCTTAGCAGGGTACTGGTAACCTGAGGCCTCTTTTGGGTCTTGGGTATTAAAAAGTGTAACTGAATTGGCAAAATTGGAGGAGTCAAGGGAAGACAGACTAGTGCGCGTGTGCACGCACACGCGTGTGTGTGAGCGTGTAAGTGCACACATGTGTAGTTGTGCGTGCATGTGCAGTTGTGCGTGCGTGTGAGCGTGTGTGTTTGGTCTCAAAGGCAGATCAGAGGTTCTTTGGATGTATTTGCCTGTCCTGCACCATCTGCAGCACCCAGCATTTACATAACACAGTTGACTATCTACCGTCATTTCTCCTTCTCTTCACAGTGGGAGGATGAAGAGGAAGGAAAACAAGAATTTCTCAGGCCCAGAGAAGTTAAGTGACTTGTCTAAAGTCACCCTGTGAATCGGAAATAAATCCAGGCCTGGAAGCCAAGTGTCTGCGTCCCTTGCTGGGCAATTCCTAGCAGGAGGAGGGGTTCAAAGGCCACTGTTGACCTGCTTCCTTGTGACTCCTCCTATTCCTGGGGCATCTCATGGGGTGTTTTCCCCCACCCTGCTCCTCAGGGGTCCCAGGAGGAGGGGTATTGGCCAGTGGGCTCTGAATAGCTCCATGTCCTCTGCAATAGGCCTGCCTGCGGGACTTCGCTGAGTAGGACTTCACTCCGCAGGCCTTGGCCTTTCTGAGCAGGTTGGAAATAAAGCAATGAACTAGACCTACCCAGTCCCTATCCTCCTGGAGCTTATCGTTAGTTTCTTGCTTGAGGAGTCTTGTCTCGACTTCCTAGAACAGGGCAAATGAAGGGACAAAGCGAGTGTAGCAGGCAGCTCCCAGGGGTCATGGGAGGGCTCAGCCCTGCCCGGCAGCAAGGAGGGCAGGCAGAAGGCAGAAGGCAGCTCTGTGGGCAGAGCAGTGTACAGGACAGTGGGTCCCCTCTGGTCACCTTGGCTAGAACTAAAACATCTACCTCCCCTCAACCCTAGGTGTCTCTCATGGGCGACTGGCTCCCACTGCAGCCTGGAGCTTCCAGTCATGAGGGGCCCCTTGAGGTGGTCTCATGCAAATTGTTCCCCATTCAGGGGAGGAAATGGCTGAGCTCTGTGGGCAGAGCAGTGTGCAGGACAGTGGGTCCCCTCTGGTCACCTTGGCTAGAACTAAAACATCTACCTCCCCTCAACCCTAGGTGTCTCTCATGGGCGACTGGCTCCCACTGCAGCCTGGAGCTTCCAGTCATGAGGGGCCCCTTGAGGTGGTCTCATGCAAATTGTTCCCCATTCAGGGGAGGAAATGGGGCTCAGAGAGCCAGGGGAGAGGCCTTCCCCAGATCACCCAATGGGTTACGAGAGAGTTAGGCTTCTCAACTCCCATACCAGTCTTTACACTGCAGTGCCCAGCTTGGGTCTGACAGGTGACCTGGTCACTTGAGGGGACAGCTGGCATCCTTGGAAGCCAGGCCACATCCCCAGAGCACTCAGGGGACCCTGTCCCCTTCCTTCCAGAACAAATGAGAACCCCACCCCCACCCCCGCCCTCACTCTGCCTCTGACCCATGGTCCAGGAAAGCAGCCTGGGCGGTAACGTGCACACTGGTCCACCATCTTCCTTGGCTGGGGCACCTAAGGCCTGCTATTTCTCCAGATGATGGTCACGGAGTGCCAAAGAGGGAGGGAAGCTTTCTTTCCTCTCAGCACTGCCAGGCAGAGGAGAAAACTTTTAAAGTAGAACAGACCCCAGTCCCAGCTCTTTCAACCCTTTGCTGCTCTGTATATCCTGGCTGGGGGGCCAGGGTGGACAAGGGGGAGGCCACAGCCTTGGCCAAGAAAGCCATGTGGACAGCCTCACAGGCAGCCCCACCAGAGGCAGAAAAATTACTGGCGCCTGCATGAGTATGGAGCTGTCAACCAGTCTGAGCACGGGCTCAGCACTGACCTTGTTCAGCTCAGGACAACCCAGGACAACCTCCTTACCTATAAGAAGCTGATGTGGGGTGGGACATGCAGGGGTCCCACAGCAAGTCAGTGAGAGAGTCTGGGCAGTCCCTTCTGACTCTATTTCCTCCTCTGAGAACAGTGCCCAGAAGGAGAGAGGCACCCCAGGCACAGGGAGAAACAGAACTCAGAGTCTGGAGTTCACCTTCTCTCTACCCTCTTCTGTGCCTCAGTTTCTTTCCCTGGGAACAGAGCCACTTTTTCTTGACATTTCCCTGGCTGAGAAGCCGTGTTTTCTGGAAATGATGCATTACAGGGCCCCAAAGATCTGCACCTTCCCTAACCACACCCCAGCCGCACTGCCTTTGCTTAGTTCCTCTGACCTGCCAAGCTTCTGCCCACTTCAGAGCCTTTGTCCATGCCGTTCCTCCTGCCTGCCACACTCCGCTCGGTTCTCCCAGGTATCCCCGAGGATGAGTGCAGTGGAGAGACAGGCCACAGATGAGTCCTGGGCTCCGGCATTAGATGGAGAGATGAAAAGGCGAGCAAGGAGGTGGACAACCAGGGAGAGCAGGTCCCAGAAGCCAGGGGCTCAAATGCAGTCGCTGGCTGAGCAAGGTCGAACCAGATGTCCTGGTTTAAGCCCAACATCCCATCCTCCATGTCTATCACCCCAGGGCAGAAGATGATGCTAATGGAGGGTCTTGAGAAGAAACAAGGATGTGAATTCTCTCTGTGCCCATCACCTCTGAGCCTTTGTTCAGCCAGTTTCTCCCTGGAATGTCCTCCCCACCCTGTCTCTACTTGTAAATCCAGCCCACAACTCTGGGCCAAACCTAAGCGCCCCTCTCTGGCTACAGGCCATTCCCGTTCACCCATCTCTGATCTCTTCCTCCGCTGAGCCATCTCTCCCCAACTCCCCACCAGGTCCTCCGTCCCTCTCCTCTGCAGAATCTAGAGAAAGCAGGACCTTGAAGCTCTGTCTCCCAGGCCTCTACCCACACTCCCTCCACAGTCCCTTCTGGAAAGAGATAAATACAGCCAGGAACGTCTCCCAGTCTGCTCGCCTCCTCACGCCTCTGCCCAGCCCTGGATCTGGCTCACCTTATCTCACACACAGGCCTCCTGAGGTCTTGCTTCCCTTCTCTCTGCTCTGGATTTCTTTCTTACTCAGCACTGCGATCCTGTCACTCCTTTGTTTAAAATCCTCAGTGACTCCCCATTGCCTTTAACTCTTTGGGGATATTCAAGGCCCATTCTGGTCTAACCACGGTCCATGTTTCTGGCCTCACTCTTCCAGTGGGTACTCTGAATGTTTGCTGAGTCTCGGGATCTCCTTACTTTTGCATACGCAGGCATTCCATTCTCCATCTGAGGAAACCACTCATTCTCCTAGAGCCCCTTCAAGTGTCACCTCTTCTGTGAGGCCTCCTTTGGATGTTTCTACCCAACATGGGACAGAACCCTGTGTGAGAACATCCATGGATTATTCCACATGCTCCCGGCTTCCCTGCTCCTCAAGGCCAGAAGCCTCATCTCTTCCTTTGTGTGCACCCTGCCCTAGCGCGTGGCTGTCCTAGATCTTGGATACGTTTATGGAATGAATGAGCCGCTGCAGCCTTTAGAAGCAAAGCCTGCATCTTTGAGGGCCTCAGAGCCTGGGACAGTTCCCCCTACTCCATTCTTGGCTGTCACTCTCTTTCGCCTTCTTCTGAAGGTGAAAGATACAACCTTACAAGAAGATACAACCTTTTGTGCCAGAGAGAGAAGGAAGGCAGGACATTCTTACCAGGGTGTAAATGGCTGACATCTGGCTCCTTTTGAGAAGCTGTTAGGATGTTGGGATGAGGAAAAGGGAGAGCTCAGAGCTGGATGCCTGTGAAGAAAGCACGACAGTGGAGGAGGTGGCTGAGGAGGCACAGAAAGTGTGGCTGGAGAGCGACATGGTGGCTCCTGGAGCTGCCCCACTTTCAGGCCCAGCAAGCCACCGAGGCAGGAGGAAGGGAGGAGGCCGTGGCCCAGGGCTGGTCAGCATTTTGGCCAGAGCCCTGAGTGCGGTGTCCCACAGCGGCCCTCTGATTCTGGGTCCAGAGGCCCCACCATCACTGCCTCTGGTCTGGCTCAGCCTGCAGTGCAAGGCTCAGCTTGTAGGGGAAGAAGGGCACAGGGCAGGGACATGAGCCCAGCTCCTTTCCTCACTGTGTAAACAGATGACTTAAGGGCTTAGGGGCAGAAAAATAAATAGCCCTGCCGGCCACAGCTGGACTCGGCAGCGGCAAGCTCACTTTTCCTTTGAGAAGCAGCCTCTGCCTCGGAAGCTCTGGAACACTTGGCACCCCACTCCCCACAGCCGCCCACCAGCCTGGGAGGAGGGCCTGGCTTGGCTTCCTACTACCTCTCTCTCCCCAAACTCTAACCACAGGAAAAGGGGCACCTCCCAGATTCCCGTCCTCTCTATGAAAACTCCCGCATAATGGGGGAAAGAAGGACACACTGGGACTGGCCCCTAGAAACGACAGGGGTTGCTGATGGGACAGCGCAGAGTGTGTAATGGTGACTGCACCGACTTCCGCGTGAACTCAGCACTGCCACTGCCTTGCTGGGTGATCCCAGGCCAGTGACATGACCTCCCCGTGTTTAGGCTGCCTAGAGAATAAAAGCAGTAATAGTATCCCACAGGGTTGTCGTCAGGGTTAAATGAGATCATGCATGCAAAGCGCAGAACAGTACTTGGCACATGGCGAGTGCTCAGTGAATGGTAGCTATTATTGTTGATGCCACCTGGCTGCTTCCCTTGGGATCTGAACCCTACCCGAAGAGGCCCATCTACTCCACTTTACACACCAAGGTGAGGGAGTGAAGTCCCTAGGCCACACCCTCATCTTCAGCTTTGTGCCAACATCACCCTGAATTTCTGAACAAAACCCGCTCTCTCCCCTCTGACATAAGCATCATGCTCCACCCAGATGTCTGCTCTCTGCCGACACCTAGCCCTGAGCTTTGAAAACATCTGGATGGTGCATCTTGGCTCTCTCTGTGAAGTCCAGATGTTTGGGCAGCATGTGGACACTCCTTTCCGGCCTCCCCTAGGAGTGGGGTGGGGGGCTCAGCATGTTGTATTGAACATCTGTGATTGCAGGGGGCCCAGCCCTCACTTTCCCTAAGCTGGGCCTCCGACCAAAGGCTCTCAAATGAGAAAGGGAGGATGAAGATAGCCCCTCGCTCCAGGGCATTGCCTACTGTGGGCTGGCCCTGGCCCCCTATTCCTGCAGAATGTGAGAGCCGGCTGGCCCCCTTGCCAGAAAGCAGGCCAGGAGGGATACTTGGCACTGGGGAAGGACAGGAAATGGCACAAGGTCTCTGCTGACCTAAAACCTGGAGACTGTGAATGAGGAGACCTGGGCGCTAGTCCTGGCTCTCCTATGCAGTTGCTGCGTGACCTTGGGCAACTAACTCTCCTCTCTCAGCCTTGGTTTCTGCAATTGAACAGTAAACGGGCTGACCTAAATCAGTGGTTACCGAATCTGTCCAGCATCAGAACCCTGGAAAGCCCGTTAGATTCCAGCCCTCCAGTTCTGGTCGCCACCATCAGGATTCTGATTCACCAGGTCTCAGCGGGGAATTGGGCCCAGGAATTCTGAACAAAGTCCCCTAAGGTGGGCCTCCAGATATGGGAGCCACTGGCTCAGATCGTGTCTGAGAACCTTCTGAACTTCTGGCGGCCTCTGTGTGATGTCCCCTGAACCTGGTTCTCACAGTCACTCCGGAAGGCTGACGTCAGCCTGCTCTGGCCTCAGACAAGCACGGGAGTGGAGCTAATAGCTTCGGACCCAGTCAGGTCAGGCAGTATCAGCAGGATGTGTGTGTATGTGTGAGAGGAGGCACGTGAGTCTGAATGGGTCTGGATGTTAGGTAGTAAAGGGGTGTGTGCTTCTCTGTGCGAGTGCGTCTGTCTAGGAGTGTGTGCCTGGGTGTGCATATCATCAGAGTGAATATGTGTGTGTGAGCACTGAGCACCCAAGGCTGGGTTCTTTACAGCCCATTGCTCTCCTGTCACTTCTGTGATACTGGGGAATAACAGGTGCTGAAATGGTCCAAGAAGGCCCTCCTGCCCCCGCCCTGTTCTCTGTGTGACAGAGTGGATGCTTGTCCCCACGGGGAGTTGCAGGGCTGGGCTCTGGCCTGGAACACATTGCAGTGAATGGGTAAGGTGAGGAATGAGGCTGGGCCAGGTGAGGGCAGGCTGGGCAACCACACCCAGCTACTTAGCTCACCTCCCATGGAGGCCTTGACAAAGCTGGAGCCTTGGGCAGGCAGCAGGTCTGCAGAGATTCCTCCCTCCCATGAGACTTAGAACTTCTGGACGGCCTTAAGCATGGGCAGAAGTCTCGTGGACCCTTCAATTCTGCCTGTTTTCATTCATCCCACTCTTAAGGCCAAGAGGTTGAGTGAATTGGGCAAAGAGGAGATGGCTAGAGTTGAGAATTTGACATTCTCCCTAAGGCACTTCCCCGCAACCCCATTATCCAGGCTGTCTCACCACCTCGCCCTCCTCTTCATCTTGCATTGGACCCATTTGTTCTTTCTTTTCCCCAGAATGAGTCAGTCTCAGGCAGCTACACACACACAGAGACGCACACGCACATGCACATGTACACGCACACGCACACACCACTTTGCAGGTGGAGGCCAACCCCAAAATCTCCTATTTTCAGGTCTCATCTCAGCTCCTGGCTGGCTAGACCTTCTGCTGCCTCGCACAGGGAATATTATAAAGTCCCAACCAGATAGGACATGATGGCTGAGTCAGCAGGCCAGGTCTCTGCTCCCAGCACAGCACAGCCTTGGCCTTGCTAGGGGCCCCTGGGCCAGACCAGGGCCAGGCTCAGTTGTAGGCAGATCCCAGCATCCTCCATGGAGATTAACAGTAACATTTCAGTTCTTACTGAGCACTTCCTATGAGCCGAGGACCCCTGGAAGCACTTTACATGTAATGACTAATTTGACTATCACAAGGACCCCAAGAGGTAGATACTATTATGATTCCTATTTTACAGGAAGCCCCTGAGGCCAGAGAGGTGTAACTTGCCCAAAGTCACACAAGGAGTAAGTGATGGAGACAGGATACAGAGCCGCCATGTATGTCCTTAACTACTGAATCAAGTCATTTAACGGCACTTTTTCCATTCCTGAACACTAACGATGTGCCACGTGCCAGGCGTGCTGCTGAGTACTTTCCATGTATTTGCTGATTTTGTGAGAGTCTTGCTTCTTTCAGGACCAGAGCTGGAGGAAGAGGAAGCAGGAAAGGCCATGATGAGTGGCTTGGGAGGAGAGTCATGTGAAGCTAAGGATATAAACTCAGGGTATGGCAGCAGTTGGTAAACTTTTTCTATAAAAGGCTGGTTAGTAAATATTTTTGGTGGTTTCTGCTGCAACTTTTCAACTCTGCCATTGCAGCACAAAAGCAGCCACAGCATGTAAACAAATGAGTGTGGCTGTGAGCCAATAAACATTATTTACAGACGATGAAATTTGAATATCAAACAATTCTCACATGTCACAAAACATTCTTTGTTTGATTTTTTTTTCCCCAGCCATTTAATAATGTAAAAAGCATTCTTAGCTTGAGAATCGTACAAAAACAGGGCATGGGCTGGATTTGGCCTTTGGGCCGTAATTTGCCAACTCCTGTGTTGGGGTAGCTCAAAGTGTTATTATGCTTTGTGGCTGTCCTGGTTCCTGCAATTCTTCAACCAAATGAAAGCTCCTGTCCCAAAGGCTACATCCTGACACCAAGCTGATCCAGAGTTCAGAACGGGAGTTGGACAATGGTCAGTCCTGACCCTGAACTGGGATCTGGATCTAAGACAGGAACTCCTTTAAGGATTTGAGTTTTCGACGCCACTATTTCCTGGATGAGTGATATTGGGTTTCTTAACCTTTGAATTAGGTGGGATTCCCTTCAGGTGCAAAGGAGAGAACTTCAGCTCAATTGCTTAAGCTAAGAAGTAGATTTATTGGCTCCTATAATTGGAAAGTCCGGGAGATCCAGTAGCTTCAGATACAGTTAGATCCAGGTGCTCAAATGACATTGTCTGGTGTCCATCTCTTTCCACCTCTTAGTTCTGAATTTCCGGAGTGACTTTATGCTCCATTATGGTCATCATAAGGGGTGGCAGAGGTGGCCACCAACGCCTGAAGGCTCACATCCTATCTGTTTAGTAACGCCAGTTGAAAGCAAAGTCCATTTCCCCAAAATTTAGCGAATTTCCCGAAGACGCTCGTAGGCTCTGGTTGGCCAGGTTTGGGCCATGAAATTCCTGATGAATTACACACTATGTCCAGGAGAAGTGGGACATCTGGTTTGCCCTGGATCAACACTAACTGAGAATGGGGAAGAGGATGCTCTTCTATAGAAAAACCCAAAGGAGGTAAATGGATGCTGGGCAGGCAAGAAAAACAGCTGCCCACCACAGAATCTGAGGCTCGGAGTCCTCCTCTGTAAAATAGGACAATGATCTCACATTGCGGTCAGTGTGGCAGTGGGAAACAAGAGTATCGTGACAACCTTATGTCACTGTAATGAAGAAGAAAGAAAATTATGTGCATGTGGTGGACCCTTCATCTAAGGAACCTCTGACAGCATACTATAACTTCCTGTTAAAAGAAAAACCTACAGAATGTAAAACGATACAGCTGCTATGGAAAACAATAGAGCAGTTCCTCAAAAAATTAAAAATACAATTACCATATGATTCAGCAATTCTACTTCTGCGTATATACCCAAAATAATTGAAAGTAGGGACTCAAATAGATATTTGTATATTCATGTTCATAACAGCATTACTCACAATAGCCAAAATGTGGAAGCAACTCAAATGTCCATTGATAGATAAATAGATAAACAATTTGTAGTATATACATAAAATGCAATATCATTCAGCTTTAGAAAGGAAGGTAATTCTGACACATACTCCAACATGGATGATCCTCAAGGACAGTATGCTATGTAAATAAGCCAGTCACAAAAATGACAAATACTGTATGATTTCACTTATATGAGGTAACAAGAGTAGTAAAATTCATGGAGACAGAAACTGGAAGGGTGGTTGACAGGGGCTTGGGGTGAGGGGAAAATGGGAGTTATTGTTTAATAGGTACAGAGGACCTTACCCATTAGGGTCCTCGTGACAGTCAAATTAGTCGTTACATGGATGGATGTGTGGATGGGTGGGTGGTGAGTGGTGGACAAGGGGGTGGATGGGTAGATGGGTAGATGGATAGGTGGAATGAAAGGCTTCACTTAAAGAATGCAGTTAAGAAACTTCCTCTTCCTTCAGAGATGCAAAGGTAGAAACAGCCAGGGTAACAATGCCCCACACATATCACCCCCATTCCCCTCCCGTACACTAAAACACATACTCAGACACTCTCCCTGACCCATGGATAGTTCTGTCTCTTCTAGATCAAGCCTCTTATGGATAAACCAAGACCATATTTGTAGAGTTGGAAAAGAGGTCCCTGACACATGGAATAAAACTCGCCAGAGGATAGAAAATCTTCTTGAAAAATGAGATCAGGGTGAACACACATATTTTTGCAGACCAAATGCTGCTGTAAGCACTGTGTGTATAAACTCACTGGATCCTTACTGCACCCCCTAAGGAAGATATTATTACTTCTTGTCCCTTATAACAAACAAAGTAACTGAGAAACAGAGAGGTCAAGTACCTTTCCCAAGTCACCCAGCCAGTAAGAGGCTGAGACCAAGTTTGAACCCATGGCTGTCCAGTTCAGCAGCTCTGCTCCCACCCACAGTTCTTGTAGAGAGTGGAGACAATTCTATTCTTCTTCGCCAGTCTGACCTCGTGATCCTGGTTTACCTACCATCCCAGCCAGGGCTGCCTTCCACTTTAACTGCTCTCCCTCTCATTTTACATATAAGGGAATTGAGACTCTGAAAAGTGAAATAATTTTACATAAGCAAAATAAGTTTTCATAGCCAGCCAGAGTTCTACAAAGTGCTGATAATGTCGACATCATCGTGTCTCTGATTATGTATTTCATCACCTTGTGGGTAAAGGAGAACTTTTACTCCATGGAAAAAAGCAAGGCCCTGGTCCAAAGCCACGGTTGGAAATGTAAAGTTCTCAAGGGCAGCAACCATATTTCTAACTGAATAAACTACAAAAGGTCAGAGACCTTGTGTGTCTAGTTCACCATTGCAGCCCTGCATCCTGCCCAAGCTCAAGGCTGGTATGCAGTAGACACTCAAATAATAAGAGCTAACCTTTACTGAGGCTTCGCTATCTGCCAGGCGCTGTTTTTAATCACTTTACATATATTAACTCATCGAATCCTCTTAATACTCTTATGAGGAGGCTCTATTATTATCCCCATTTTACAAATGGGGAAACTGAGGCACAGAACGATTAAGTAACTCACGCAATGGTTACTTAACAGTGGTTAAGTAACTAGTAATGAGTAAATAAGTGAACAAATGAACCTATTATGTCATCACTGAGTCCTCCTAAAACATCCCGCTTAGGACTTCAGAGAGCACAGAGTCCACCCCTGACATGGCCGATGAGCTACTCAGCACTGTGAGAGCAACACATCCGTCTAAGGAAGGAAGAAGTTCCTCTCCCTGCAGGAATCAGCATGCGCAGTGGGCTGGGGAGGAACTGTGAGAGTGTCCCAAAATGAGACAGAACTGGAAAGGCTGGTGGTCACCGGGGCCAAGAACCCGAAGCAGGACTATGGAGGAAGTATATTTTGTTTGCTATTCGGAGGTGCTAAGTGGAAAGGTGGCAGGGGCCCCCATACACACACACTCACACACACACACACACAGTGTCTCAGCTGACAGGAAGAGGAAATGCCTTGCATTTTCCAGCCGCTTGTCCCCAGGCCAAGCCTAAATGCCAGCCCTAAAAATACAGCCTGGAAGCAGAGCTTTGCTAACAGCTCTCTCCTGTCTCTGTCACCCTCCTTCCCTCATCCCTTCAGGTTTATTTTTGAATGAGGACTCTGCGTGAAAGAAGTAACTCTACGCTGGTGAAACCTGAGCTCTCTGCTTTCATGTCTCCTTTCATTCAGTTTTCTGGAGTGGGGAAAGGAGGAAAGGAGGGAAGCCTGACTGCCTTTGGTTCAGGAGGAAAACAAAGGTGATGGGGCAGAAAGGGATACACACAGGCCCTTTCTGAATGATTTAGTGACCTGGTTGGCAGTGAGAATCTGTCAAGCTGAGCACCATGCCAGGTGTACCATGGAAACCAGAGTCAAAATATATCATTTCTGCCTTCAAGGCACTTGCAGTCTCCATGAGGCAAGGACCAAAACCAAAAAAGAGCACACTGCCAAAGGCCAACTCCGAGGTCTTCCAACCAGTCCTAAAATGTCACCCCTTTGAGCTTCTCCAGAACTTATCAGGGTAAATAAAAGCCAAAGATGAGCTAAAGGCCGAGTGCTTCCTTGCTATGCATGACTGAAACAAGGCAAGGAAGTGCACTCTTGCTATTCCTATTTAACATCGTATTGGGGTCATAGCCAGTGAAATAAGGCAAGAAAAAGAAATAAAAAGCATCTAGATTGAAAAGGAAGAAGCAAAACTGAAAACTAGCTTTATTTGCAGATAACATGATTACCTACTTAGAAAATCCTATAGATCCTATTAAAAGCTACTAGAATTAATAAGTAAGTTAGAAGATTGTAGAATTTAAGATCAATATACAAAAATCAATTGTATTTCTACATACTAGCAGTGAGTAATCAGAAATTGAAATTTAAAATACTTCCTTTTACAATAGCATGAAAAAAGTATGAAATACTCAGGGATAAATCTGACACAAAGATCTGTAAGGCCTGTACTCTGAAAACAATAAAGCATTGCTGAGAAAAATTAACCAAAAGAACTAAATAAATTGATAGATATACCGTGTTCATGGATCAAAACATTCAATATTGTAAGAAAGTTGATCTTCTACTAAAGTGATCTATGGATTCATTGGCATCCCAGTCAAAAAACTCCAGCAGGGTTTTTGGTAGAAATTGACAAACCGATTCTAAAATCTTACGGAAATACAAAAACAAAACAAAACAAAACAAACGAGGATTCATCAACAACAACAAAAAAACCCCAGAACAGTCAAAATATCTTTGAAAAAGAACAAAATTGAAAGACTTACTCTATCTGATTTTATGATTTGTTATAAAGCTATAGTAATCAAGATAGTATGGTACTGGGGTAAAGATCAATAAAAATAACAGTTAGAAAGTAGACCACATATATATGGTCAATTGATTTTTGACAGAGGTACCAGGCAATGAGTAAAGGATCATCTTTTCAACACGTAGTGCTGGAGCAATTAGGTACCCATGTACGAAATAAAGAAGAAGGAGGAGGAAGAGGAGGAGAACTTGGGTTCATAATCTGCGCCATATACAAAAATTAACTCATTGGATCATAAACCTAAACATAAGAGCTTAACATAAAACTTCTAGAAAAAAACAGAGGAGAAATCTTAACAACTTTGGGTTTGTCAAAGATTTCATAAATAAGGTGAGAAAAGTACAAACTATAAAAGAAAATAAATAAATTGGGCTTCATTGAAATTGTTAAAGTTCGCTCTTTAAAAGAAATAGTTATAAAAATGAAAAGGTAAGCCTCAGAGTGGGGAAACTATTTGCAACACATTTATTCAACAAAGGCCTTGTATCTAAACTATATAAAGATGTCTTAGAGCTCAACAGGACAACAACAAACAACCCAACAACCTAAGTTTTTAAATGGTCAAAAATTTGAAAAGACACTTCACCAAAGAAATGGATGACAAATAAGAACATGAAAAAATACTCAACATCGTTAGTCGTTAGGAAAATGGAAATTTAAGCACAAGGAGATACCACTCTCACCCACTCAAATGGCTAAAAATGACTTTTTAAGACTAGCTATTCCAAGAAGCAGAACAACTGAAACTCTCACACACAGCTGATGGGAATGCGAAATGATTCAACAGTTCGGCAGTTTCAGTATTTATCCAAGAGAAATAAAAGCATATGTTCACACAAATATGTGTTCGTGAACAGCAGCTTTATTTGTAATATGCAAAAACTAGAAACCATTTAAATGTCCATCAACAGATGAATGGATATATAAATTGTGGTACAGCCACACAATGGAGTAATACTCAGCAATAAAAAGTAATGGACTATTAGTATACAAAATAGCATATGAATATCAAAATAATTAGATTGAGTGAAAGAAATTGGACCCCTCCAAAAAAAAAAAACCAGTACATACTGTATGGTTCCATTAACATAAAATTCTAGAAAATGCAAACTAATCAATAGTGACAGAAAGCAGATCAATTTTGTCAAATATGTCAAAATGTATCAAATTGGGCACTATAAACATATAATGTGTAGTTTATTATCTGTCAGTTATAGTTCAATAAAGCTATAAAAAAATTTTTTTTAAAGCTGAGCATAGGCCTAGGCAAGGATTCTTAACCATTTGTTGGCTATGGCCCCAGTACATACTGTATGGTTCCATTAACATAAAATTCTAGAAAATGCAAACTAATCAATAGTGACAGAAAGCAGATCAATTTTGTCAAATATGTCAAAATGTATCAAATTGGGCACTATAAACATATAATGTGTAGTTTATTATCTGTCAGTTATAGTTCAATAAAGCTATAAAAAAATTTTTTTTAAAGCTGAGCATAGGCCTAGGCAAGGATTCTTAACCATTTGTTGGCTATGGCCCTCTGGCAACCTGGTAAAGACCACAGCCACACACACGCAGAGACCCCACGCACATGTAATCTCCAGAGACCTGTGAGGCCCATTCTTCCAACCCCAGCTTACATATCCCTGGTATAAAGCAGCACTGATTACCACACATGTTAATGTGCTGGTTCTCCACCCCAAAATAATGCTGGATGGTCCCCTTCCTCTCAGTATCGTCCACCATCACCTGGTCTTGTTTTGACCAAGAACGTTAGTTTATGACAAAGCCAGCAGATTACAGTGAGGCACAGAACCCTGAGACACAGCCAGGGTTTGGGCCTTCCATGGATCATGCCCAGGTACTGGCCTCTGATGCACTGTGCACTGATGCCTGGACATTCGGCCCCTAAGTATCATGAAGACTCAGAGGAGTCATCTTGAGGGAACTGGAGGAAACTGGCGCAGGCTCCACTTTCGCTGCCTTTCTTTCCTGTCTGGGCCTTTCACCCTGGGCAGATGTGCAGCCATAGCCTGTAATGAGACTGACCCCGCCACTGGTACTTCTCTGGTTATTAAGCCTCAACCCTGGACACGGGCTCACCCCCGACTCTGCATAATCGACTCCAGACCCAGCCATAGGTTGATCCCTGGTCCTGGGGCAGACTGAATTCTAACTCCCACCACAGTTGATCCTGACACTGACTCCACACTGAAACCACAGGAGAGTTCAGACAAGGAACCGTGGGTATTCAGAGCTGAGCACCTCTGGGGGACACAGAACAAAAGGAATGTTTTCAGTCTTGTTGTCTCTAACCATGAGCCAGTGTATGTCGCCCAATGATGATTATGAAGAAAAGATGCAGGAAGTGGAAAGAGCCTCAGCGTCATTTGGCTGTGTGAGCAAATATTTGCCATCTTGGAATCGGCTGCTTGAAAGAGACACAGATCAGCCTTCCCTCTTTTGGTCTTCCTCCATTTCCAGCGGTTAGATGAAGCGGGTCTCAGCATCCCTTCCCGCCACACCTTCTGAATCTTTTTTTTTTTTCCCCCCAATCTGAATCTTTGGTCTCCTGTGCTACAACCTGGCGTCCCCGGGGGAAAAATAGCTCAATCTTCCCAGCAGAGGGCGCCGCGTGCCTTCTAACTCCCCACGGCGGCCTATTTCCTGGGTGTCAGGGCCGGAGTCCTCCGCACACACGGACCCAGCTGGCCTGCGGGGCAGGAAGAGAGAGCTGCTGGCAAAGTGGCCCCTAGCAACAAGTCCTTCCTGAGCTGTGCTCCGTTGGTTCCTTGGGTAGATGATGTCAGTAGGTTAAGAGATGCCTTTAGGGGGAGGCCATCAGCATGGGTGCTCTTTCTTGATACCCTCAAAAGCCTCGACCATTAGTGAGCACCCACCATCAAACGCAGTGGTGCTTTGGCCTCTCTATCCTGTCCCTTGCCTCTGGAATCAGGGTCCTGCCTTCCCAGAGCTTTTAATCTAAGTACCTTCCTCCAAGGTGCTGGCCGAGTGGCTCTCAGCCCTGGATGCCCACTAGAAGCACCTGAAGAGCCTTTTAAAAATATTCGTGCCTGGTCCCACTTCCGGCCAATCAAAAGAGATTCTGGAGGTAGGACCAGGCACAGCGTTTGTTATAAGCTCCCAAGCAGAGAAGCCAGAGGCTAGAGGTTCTGTAGATGCGTTGGCCCTCACAACTCCAACTGTGGTCTGAGGACCAGCAGTATCCGCATCATGGCAGCTGGTCAGAAAGGCAGAAGCTCAGGCCTCACTCAGGCCTAATGAATCGCGTCTGCCTCTTTACAGAATCCCCCGAAGGATCACGGCACATTAACATATGGAAAGTGCTGACTTAGAAGCAAAGACATAGCTTCTGGTATGAGAGGTTGATTTTGTGATCGGACTACTGGGAGACAGAGCAAAAACGGATGGCACAGGCTGGTGGAGAAAGATCTCCTTGGAGAAGGAGCAGGAAATCCACCTGGAGAGGGAGCTTGGCGCCAGTCACCGGCAGCTGAGATGACCAACTAGGATGGCCAAGGAGTAGAGCATTTCTGTAGGCAAAGGAGAGTCCTTGAAGATTCTCAAGCAGCAATCTAACCTGTAAATAAGAGTTTAAAAAATTTGGAAGAGAATGTGGGGGGTGAAATAGAACAGAATGACTTGCTTTCCCCACAGTCCTGGCAGAGTGATTAATGATGACAATAATAACAAGGGAAAGAATAAAAGTTTTTGGCGCCGACTGTCTTCCCAACATGATTCTAAGTACTTGTTTTGGTTACAAGTGGACGGTCAGCTGATGCACACTGGACAGGCTCCTGGAGGCATCTTAACTGATGGGTCTGAAGCCCCTGTTGATCAACATGGTAAATGTCATCCCTGATTAAATCTAGGCCTTTGTCAAACAGACATGTACAGCGTGGTCGAGTAGCACAGCCACACGGACTCCATTTCTTCTGTGTTAAACGCAGTTAACAGCACTTCACAGAGCTTTGGAGAAAATTAAATGAGATTGTTTGTGCAGAGTGCTCAGCAAAATATCTGGCACACTGTAGGATCAATAAATGGAGCTGTTTTCACAGTACAGAGACCCATGTGCAGGGGTGACGCTTGAGACTGGAGACTGGGTGTGAAATCAGTACCACAATTCAGATTCCTGGGCTGCCCTCCTCCCCCGATGGTCATAGGTAAGGATTTCTGGTTCAGCCCCCACTTGATCCCTTTGCTCCAGCAGAGCAGACCCAGCTCCTCCAAGATAGTGTCTGCTTCAAGATGCCCCCTCCTCAGGTGCCATTCCTTCAGCCTGGGTCCCCTTCCCCTCTCCTTTTGAGTCAACTCCACTTCACCCTTGAAAACCTAATTCAGTGAACAAAAGAGAAACTGAGTCTTGGGATATGGTCCCTAAGTGCTGAGGCTGGGTTAGAAGCCTTGGCCAACTCTGTGACCCCTAGCACCCTTTGATTGTTGCCCCCAGTGCTGTGGCCACTGTCATTTCTGGTGTCCTGTCTACCTAACCCCACCAGGCTGTGTGCAAGTCCCTGGGGCCAGGAACTCGTAGGCTCAGCCCTGTGGCCTGAGAACTTGGCCCAACAACTGGTGTGATGCAGGCAGGCAATAATGCTGAGTGACTGAATGAATGAATAAATGAATAAATATTCCCTCCCAGAGTCATTTCCCCATGCCTGGCATGATACACCCAGAGTCTTTGGCGGAAGGTAGTATGGTATCATTAAGAGTAGTCAGACAATCCTGTGTGACTTGGAGTAAGTGACTCAACTTCTCTGAGCCTTCATTTCCTCATCTGTGAAATGGGCTAATAGGGTTGCAAATAATAAATTAATTAATATGCACAAAGCACTGAGCACAAGGTCTGACTCTTGATAATCTCTCAATGTATAGTAGCTGGAATCATTATTATAATTATTATTAAAACTTAGCTTCCTGGGCTACCAAACAAGCCTAGTTCTTCAGAGTGGAGACATCTAGGCTATAGGAGTCTCCAGCATCCCATGATTGGCATCTGTAAGAAGATTTTCAGGGTAAGCTGTAGGCCTGATAAGCAGACTAGAAAGATATGCTGGGAGTGGAACATCTCCAGCAGTTCCCTCTAACTCAGGGGTCTCCAACTCCCGGGCCTCAGACTGGTTGGTACTGGTCTGTAGCCTATTAGGGAACTAGGCCACATAGTAGGAGGTGAGCAGTGGGAGAGTGAGCGAAGCTTAACCTGTATTTACAGCCACTCCCCAGCGCTAGCATCACTGCCTCAGCTCCACCTCAGATCATCAGGCATTAGATTCTCATAGGAGCACTCGTCCCTGGTGCCAAAAAGGTTGAGGACCGCTGCTCTAAACCATCAACGCAAACCCCCTCTGGAAGCAGATTCAGCTGCATGGGGACTTCCCTTGTCTAAGATCTTAAATCTCTGGGCCCCATGGCTCTGCTACTCCCTCCCCCCAACTATTCCAGGAAAGATCAGACAAGGCAGACTGCCCTCGCCCCTGCACACACACACACACACACACACACACACACTTCTCCTTCGCAAATCATAGATCAGCAATCCCCAAAGTATTCTGCAAGACACAAGGCCTGAGGGGTGTTCCCAGTCAAATGCTCCCTGCACCTCCAAGTGCTTCCTACAGCACATTAGCTACTGAAGGCCTTGACAAGTCCTAAAAGAAAAAAACTTTTGTTTCCCTCTTGGACTGTATTAGTATCTTGGATCTGTCATAACAAATGACCGCAAACTTCATGGCTTAAAACAATATAAATTTATTCTCTCACAGTTGTCGAAGCCAAAAACCCAAAATCAAGGTGTCGGCAAGGCCCTGCTTCCGCTGCCTCTTTCAGCTTCTGGTGGCAGCAGGCGTTCCTTGGCTAGGGACTCATAACTCCAATCTCCACCTCCATCTTTATGAGGTCTTTTTCCCTGTGTGTCTGAGTCTCAAATCTCCCTCTTTCATATGTCACTGGACTTAGGGCCCACCCTAAATCCAGGATGATCTCATCTTAAGACCCTTGACTTAATTATATCTGCAAAGATCCTTTTTCCAAATGAGGTCACATTCACAGATTCTGGAGGCTGGGATTGGACATATCTTTTTGAGGCCACCATTCTACTTGCTACACCTCTGTTCAACCCAGAACTTCCCAAACTGATTATGAAATTGCCCCCTCCTCTACCCCTTGCCTTTGTTAATTTATAAAACACAGTTTGGGAAGCATCGTCACACATCTAGGAGTCCCAGAAGCTGCTATCTAAATGGTTCTGTCCAGCCCCCACCCCCATGTTACAGATGAAGACACTGAGTCTTGGAAAGGTACTGTTCCTTGTCTAAAGTCACCCAGGGAGTTCGCAGGCAGAGTCTAGGCTAGGATTTGGAAGTTCTGACAGCTAGACCACTACATCCTACCGCAATGCTAATAATTCTTGAAAGGTCATCCGACTCCTGGGCCCCAGACAAGCTGCCCATGGCCTGTCTGACCTCACAGTCCCAAGGACCCCTCACAATGGTCCTCTCTGAGGAGAGCGCCAGCAGGGCCCTCCATGCACCAGGACAGCTGCCACGGGGCCTCACGGAGACCCAGAAAATAAATGATGAGGACGGGCTGGGGGGCTTGGCTCCCCAGGGCCAGAGATTGATGTGGCCATATCCCAAGTGACATAATGGGCCTTGCGGGCCAGACAGGCAGGAGATAAAAGGCAAGGGACATAAATAATGCAGGAAATAAAGGGTGGAAAGCTGGCCCAAAGGAATAAATCCCTGCTCTCCGACAGGCTCAGTGTGAGAGTCAGGGCAATGTCGGTGGGCAGAGGAGGGGGCAGGAGGGCAGGCAGTATGGTGGGCTGCCAGCTGCCCCCTGGAGCCTCTCGGTCACACTCACTGCCCCCCACACCACACTCCCAGCGGCAGTAGGGGGAAGTCCTGTCTGGAACACAAGTCACACAACTGGTGAAGTCACCTCTCTGCCTGTTTCCTCCTCAGTAAAATGAGGTGAGGTGCTAGTCCAGTGTTCCCTAACAGGGGTCCGTGGACCACCTACATTGGCATCACCTGGAAAGCTTGTCTGTGGACCCCACCACAGACCTTGAGTTAAGACCTATGGGAGAGTCCTGGATCTGCACAGCTAACAAGCTCCTCAGGTGTGAAACCCACTGGACTCTTCCATCATAGACATGAGATAAATTGATGAATGGGTAGAGGATGGATATATGCATCGATAGATGCATAGATGGATGGATGGATGGATAATAGATGTTTCAACATTTCTTAACTGTTTGCTAAATACTAGGCAGGAGGATGCTTTGCTCGTGTTTACTCAATTCAATGTTTACTTTCTTATCCCCACTTTGCAGAAGAAAAAACCAGCTCACAGAGGTTCCATGACCCACACAGGGTGAGTGCAAGGCCAGGAGTCAGTCCAGGTCTGTGAGAGCCCAAAGCCAGTGCTCCTGCTCACCACGGAGTACTGCTCCCATGATGGGGGGACACTGCTCTGTGTGTGAGTTGGAGGGGGGGCGGTGGATGGATGGGCGCATGCGCACGCATGTGTGGTCATCCTCTAGTCAGTGAACATTACAAGTTTTTGTCTTTATGACCCTGACATCTCTTAAAGTGGAATCTGGTCCAAAGAGCCCCCACACCTGCCACAGAGAGCCCTGCTCCCTCCCTCAGTGTGAGGGCCTGGATAAGAGCAAGAGGGCCCTGGAGGTGTGGCAGGGCTCCCCTCTCACCAGCCTGACAGTAACACTGAGGAGGATGAGGCTCGCACATTTTGAATGCCTGCTCCGGATGACCTCGTGGGCAGTCCTTGCAACTCAGGCGAAGTGGACACTCATTTTCTCTGACTCTCATATGCCTCCTTTTTCTTTTTAAATGGCCCAAAACTGACTCATTTCTCTAATTCTCCAAGGAACCAGGACTCTTACCAACTCCACCTTTTTGTCCTCTCCTCTGGCATGGGCCCACCTGCTTCCCAGAGGAAGAGAGGACCAAGGGTCTCCTAGGAAGAATTCCCAGGAGATTGGGGACGAAGGGTGGCCTGAACCTACCTGGCCTTTGGACCTGCCTTTCCAAGAGATACAAATTGAAAGGTTCTGCCCAGTTGGGCCTGTTGCAGAGGGAAATAGGAACCAGATGTGTGGGCCGTGGGGGAAAATCTACTCAAGACTGGGACATTAGCACCTCATTCCCACTGTCCTCAGCCATGGCTGGGGTCACTGAAGAGAGTGCAGCTTTCAGTGGGAGGGGCCTCCCAGCTGCCTCCTTCACTCAGATGAGATGAAGGAAGTAAAGGACCCTTTTGAGCCGCGTTAAAGCTGCAGGACCTCTGGGAACTCTGGGCTGAACAGAAAGACCAAAACAGGAGTTTTCTGGTCAAGGTCAAGACGCAGAGGCCCAAGGCATGAAATTGCTGGAACAAGGTCACAGAATATCACCACTTGGGCAATGTGTGACCCCCCGGAATTCCACGATTGTGGCAAAATAGGCCCCCTGTGAAAAAAGGAAGGTGCTCCTGAGAAGAGTATGATTTTAAAACATTTCCAGCCATTTCTCCCTGAATGCAAGTTAGTTGGTCAAGGCCTGGAATTTTAAGGTAGGGGATAATTTTCCAGAATCTAGCCTATGGTTCTCAATCCTAGTTGTACCTTCAAACCTCCTGGGGGAGCATTTAAAATAAAAAAGAAGGCATACAGGTGTCCTAGCCTCTGCACAGTTTCTGATTCAATGGCTGGGGTGGGACCAGGAAGATTTATATCTCTCCAGGTGATTCTAGATGCAGCTCCATTCAGTTTCCAACACAGTGACCCTTTTAGGCTGGCGAAACCCTTCAGCCTCACTACTCATGACCTCTAGACAAGCAGCATGGGCTTACTAGAAATGCAGACCCTCAGGCTCCAGAAGCTGATGGGGTTGTGGGTGAAGGGGGA
>NW_006438113.1:14038424-14054968 GCF_000325575.1 Pteropus alecto
GGGTAGCATGGGGGTGGGGACACTCTAGCCCCCCAGAGTCAGAATTTGCACCTGAGCGAGGCCTCCAGGTGATTCGCAGGCACATTAACGTTTGGAAGGTGGTGACTTACAGGAAATGTAGACCTTTGCATCAACCTTATTCCCGAGGCCACTGGGCAGAGCAGGCTTCATATTATCTTTCTTCTCTTTACCACCCCCAGCAGCCCTCCACTGCACCACCTCCCCCCAAACCCTTTTCAGTCACAGCGGCTGCTAGTCTGCAGCAGGAAGGGGCAGGAGTGTTTGTGTGGGGAGCCCTCTTTCTGCCCAGCCTCAGGAGGTCCCGAGACCTCTTCCCCGCTCAGAGAGAGCATGTGGGTGATTTACTGCTACAGATACTAGGATGAAGGGGTGAGGGGTCCCGGGAGACGGAGCATGGGCTGGCAGCCAGCCTGACCCAATACACTGTCAGCAGCCGCCTGGGCCCTTGAGGAGCCACAAGCCTCAAAGATGCATTAACTCCAGACAGAAAAAGATGGGCCGTTTTGTTTTCCTCTTTAACAAGTGAGGCTTGTTCTAAGGACTGTGAGCATATGTTGCCAGGCCTGTTCTGACCCAGGCTGCACCTGCTTATTCTGTTCTCAAGACTCAACACCCCTCCATGTGTCCCCACCCCCATGCTACCCACCCCCTCCTCTGTCTCTCTTCACCCACAACCCCATCAGCTTCTGGAGTTTCAGGAAAGGAAGCTTCTGGAGCTGCAGGTAGACAGGTAACCACACGGAGGAGGAGCAGGGGTGGGCCGGAGATTGAGACAGAGGCCCCAGGTCCAGAGTGGCCCTGGGCCCACTATAGTTCAGGCCATGGGGTAAAGCCAGCAGGGAGCTTTTTCCTCACTGGGAGCCACTCAAAACCTGGTCCTGAGATGCCAGGGTAAAGTAGGACCATGCAGGAGAGGGCTGGCAGGTAAGGAAGGTTGCTTTTTTTTAATTAAAAAAATGATTTTCAATTACAGTTGACATTCAATATTATATTAATTTCCGGTGTACAGCATAGTGCTTAGACATTTACATAACTTACGAAGTCTAGTACCCACCTGACACCATGCATAATTATTACAATATTATCGACTATATTCCCTAAGCTGTACTTTACATCCCTGTGACTATTTTGTAATTGCCAATTTGTACTTAACTGAAGAGGCATTTTAAAGCGGTCAATATATTAGAGATGTTTTCTCAACTGTGTCACTCCTGAAAGGGAAAGAACTTCTCTTTTTTTTTCTGAAGCATCTTTCAGGGGGCTGAGAACAGCACAGTGGTCATGGAGAATGAGTCAGGAATGAAGAAAAAGTCAATGGATGGATAGATAAAAAGATAGATGGAGAATGAATGACTAGGACTTCTGATTCCAACATTATAACAATCTGTAAACTCAGAAAGGCCCTCTTGCTAAAGAACTAGATCCTGGATAAATTATAACACACATTTTTAAACACATTTCTAAGGTTGCCAAATGTTAGAGAAATATTCAAAGGAAGAGAAAAAAATTCACAAGGAGCGGAAATGCAAAGGCAATGTTGACTTGAGGGTAAATGCACTTATTGGCAACATCAAAGAGAGCCACTTGCAGGTTGGAGGAATGGAAATTAAGTCAGGGACCTTTGAAATGTTCCACGGGGGTTCCAGGTCAGAAGTACCTCTCTGTTCCCAGCCAAGCACAAGTCCTCTCTGAAGGAAGGCATTCCCAACAGAGACCATCATGATGCCCAGAGATTAAGGTTAACAAAATGTGAACTCTCAATCAAAAATTACCAAACACACAGGGATACACATTGTCACAGATTTAGATTCCTAAGGACTACAAATGTCATAATCAGCAAATACAGGCTATTAAACAACTGTTCAGACAGTGGACAATAGGCAACTCAAGACTGAGAAGAGAAACAAATGAGATCCAACCTTACCCCAATTTTCTGCGTGGAGGAAATTTCTGGAATGCAAAGCAGGGTGGGGGAACCCAAACAGAGTCTAGTCATCTCACTGAATCAAAGAGACAGACATTGGGGTTAGGAGAGGCCAAGGTGCCTAGAATTTGCAGGACGGAATATCAGAGAGAAGGGAGTTATGCAGAGAAAGGGCTTCTAAAATTTCCATTGGGTCACCTTGAATCTTTGGCTGAATTTCTATCTATGCCACATAAAGTAAATACCCAAGGCTGAGCAAAGAACAGCATCTGAGAAAAGAGCAATTACCAGGGGGCTATAAGCTGAAAAATTCCAAGAGCCCACACAGGGCTAAGAATCACTGGACTTGTTTGTTTTTCATACAGCTGTCTAATTATTTTAGCATCTTTTATTGAAAAAGATGTCTCCTGTCATTATCTCTATTCAAGATTTTACTGGGGGTCCTAGCCACGACAATAAATTAAGACACAAAAGCATCTAAATGGGAAAAGAAGATGTACAACTGTCTTTATTTTTAGGCAATACAACTATATACACAGAAAATCTTAAGAAATCTATAAAGAAGTTTCTAGAATGATGAATGAGGTGAGCAAGGTTGTAGGATATCAGGTTAATACATAAAAATAAATTATATTTCTATATACTAACAATGAACAACTAGAAATTGAAGTGGAAAAATATCATTTACGATAGTATCCCAAAATACTTAGAAATAAATTTAATAAAATATGTGCAAGACCTGTACACTGAAAACTACCAAGTATACCATAGATCAGAAGACTCGATATTATAAATAAGTCAATTATCCTCAGTTGAGCTACAGATTTAATACAAATCTAATAAGAATTCCAAAAGGCTTTTATTTGGTGGAAATTAAAATCTGATTCTAAAATTTGTATTAAAATGTGAAAAAATTAACCAAAACAATATTGGAAAGAAGATCAAAGTTAGTAGAAACTTATACTACCCAGTTTCAAAACTTATTAAGCTATAGTAATCAAGCTATGTAATATTGGCATAACAATAGACATATTTATAAATTAATGGAACAGAATAGAAAATCCAGAAGTAAATCTACACATATGTGGTAGTAAATTGATTTGACAAAGACGCCAAGGTACTTTAATGTAGAAAGACTAGTCTTTTCAACAAATGGTTCTAGAACAATTGAACAGCCATATGGAAAAAAACTTCAAACTCTACCTGAAACCATATACAAAAATACTCAAAATGAGCAAAGACCTAAACATAAAAACTAACTTCTAGAAGAAAACAGAGGACACAGTCTTTGTGACTTTGAGGCAGGACACAGAAAGCATGAATCATAAAAGAAAAAAATTCATAAATTAGACTTAATTAAAATAGAAAAGTTCTACTCTTGGAAAGACATAATTAAGAAAATAAAAAGGCAAGCCATAGACAGGGAAAAAATATTCACAGATATATATATCTGACAAAGAATTTGCATCCAGAATATATAAAGAATTATCACAACTCATAAGAAGATAAGCAACTCAATGAAATATATGTAAAAAAGGTTGAGCAAATGTTTCACCAAAGAAATTATGCAATGGCCAACAAGCACATGAAAAGATGCTTCACTTCATTAGTCATCAGAGAAATGCAAATTAAAACCATAACAAGTTGAGTTACCACTACAGACTTACTCAAATGGTTAGAATTAAAAATTTGACAATACCAAGCATTGATGAGGACGTGAAGCAAATGGAGCTCTCGTGATTCTCTCATAAATGTTAGGGACAGCTTTGTTCATAATAGCCCCAAACTGGAAACAAATCATTCTGCAGCAAAAGGACAGATAAACAAATTATGATATCTTCACACTGGGATACTATTCATCAACAAAAAGGAGCAAAACACTTATACACGTAGCAGCATGAATGGATTTCATATGGTTACACAGAGAGTTGTGGGGTGAATTGTTCCTCCAAAAAGATATGTTAAAGTCTTAATCATGGGTCCCTGTGAATGTGACCTTATTTGGAAACGGGGTCTTTGCAGGTGTAATCGAGTTAAGACGAGGTCATACAGGATTGGGGTGGCCCCTAATCCAATATGACTGGTGTCCTGATAAGAAGAGAAGAGACGCAGAAAGACACAGAGACACAAGGAAGAATGCCATATGAAGATGGGGCATCGGTTATGCCGCCACAAACCAAGAAATTCCAAGGACCACCAGCAACCACCAGTAACCAGGAGAGAGGCATGGAACGGCTTCTCCCTCCGAGCCTCCGGAAGGAACCAACCCGCCCAACACCTTAATTCCAGACTTCTGTCCTACTGAACTGTGAGGAAATAAATTTCTGGTTTTTTAAGCAACCCAGTTTGTAGTACTTTCTTATGGCAGCCCTAGGAAACTAATACAGTAAGCAAAAGAAGCCAGATACAAAAAATCTATACTGTATAATTCCTATTTTTATGAAACTCTAGAAAAGACAAATCTAATCTATAGTGACAGAAGGCAGAACAGTGATTGTCTGGGGCTGAGATGGGGGTTTATTGGAAGAAGCTGTAAAAGAGCCTCTTGGGGTGATGGATACGTTCTCTATCTTGATTGTGGTGGTGGTTACATGGGTGTACATACATTTGTGGAAACTAAACAAATGGAACCCTTAAAATGGGTGACAGATTTGCAAATAATCCAAACTGAATTATTGGAAATAAAAAAGTATGTGTAATTGTCCTAATTCAAAACTCAATGTATAGACTGTATTGTGCTGGGTTGGAGTCTGAGCTGTTGGTATGAATGGTCATTTATTTTAAGATACATGATAGATGACAGATGACAGATGATAGATAGATAGATAGATAGATAGATAGATAGATAGATAGATAGATAGATAGATAGATATAGGTAGGTACATAGATAGATGTGTGTATATATCAGTTAGTATACACATATACATTTCCTACCTCTATCCACTGAGAGGACCTAGAAGCAGTGACACCAAGTAGCAATAAGCACATTTCGTGTTCAGCTCTAGGTTTCTAAATACCATTGTCTAATAAAAAGAACCAGGTGCCTTGAAGAAATGCCTGATTCTATGTCTAGGGCAGGAAAAATACAAGATGAGCCTAAGACATCTTGTGGTGCCAAAAACTAAGGAACTGCTTTTTTAAAAAGTCAAAGAGCAGAAAAGCCAAATTGAACTTCCAATGACCAAAGTTGCAACAATTTGAGCAACAAAACCAATCCCCTTGAAGCCATAGTGATATAAATAAATGATTTAATAATAAATAAATGATAGGAAAGAGAGAACGCTTTAATATAGAACAATGCTAATTAATAAATGAGGGAGGACTAAGGGAAATAAAAAACCACTATTAGAACATCCCAGTAATAATTGCTACAGGCAAGATCCACTGATGAATACTAAAATTAGTGAGTGAAACTATAGAGAGAAACAGGATATTTGCATAGCCTCAGAGTATCTCCCCCATAAGACTTATTAATCACTGTGGTGTTTTTAATACATGCCCACAAATTCTTTCATACTCCTCTCTCTAGTTGGTTAGCTTAATTCCCTTCTTGGTAATTTGAGCTGGATTACATCTCACTTATAATAAATAGCTAGGGAAAGGGAAAATAGTAGCATTTATAGTGAGGAAACCTGGGAGATAGCACCTTAACCAAGTCAATCAAAATTAACATGACTAGTAATTAGTCATATTAATATCATGTACACACTGACATTATGCTATAAGAAGGGCATATTACCTCTGTGATATTCTTTCCCCCAGTCCATAAGTCTAGTCTAATTATGAGGAAACATCAGGTAATCCAAATTGATTGACATTTTACAAAGTACAAGACTATGAAAGACAAGGAAAGACTGAAGAACAGTCATAGATTGGGAGCCTAAGGAGATGTGACAACCTAATGCCATTTGGTATCACTGATTGAATCCCGAAACAGAAAAAAGACATTAGTGGGAAAACTGAGAAGATACAAAGGAAGCCAATGGTTTAGTGAATAGTATTGTACTAATATTGATGTTTTAGTCTTGATAAGTGTATCATGGCTACATAAGATGTTAACATTAGTGGAAGGTGGAAGAAGAATATAGGGAAATTTGTACTGTATTTGCAACTCTTCTATAAGTCTAAAAGTTATTTCAAAATAAAAGTTCTTATAAATTAGGTATAGCTCTTTAAATACATAAATGAGTCATCGGTATGAAATTATGCACCAGGTAGTCCATATCCAGGCAAAAGCTGATGATCACATATTCTTAGTGTTCTCTATCAGCTCCAGTGTAATAGGGGAGAGTGAAAAGTTGCAGTAGCTTACGCGTATCACTTACTGATATTAAGAAAGCTGCTGCTACTTCACCCCGTGCTAGGGTACCCTGTGGCATTTATTCTACATATATCTCAAATTGACCTTTAACCTTTCACTTTTCAAACTTTCAGATTTTGATTTCATTTTTCCAAATAGGTTAAACCCCTGATGCCAGGAGATTGTTTTGATTTCGGTGCCTTTTTTAAATATATTTATCTAATTATTTGTAAATGTAGCTCTAGGTCCACACCTTCTATATCACTAGGAGATATATAATCTTGCATGTGTCACGTACTAAAAGTCTCATTTGATTTACATTGTTTTGTGGACCGAATTGTGTACCCCCAAATTCATATGTTGAAACTCTAACCTGTAATGTGACTATATTTGGAGATATGGCTCTTAGAGGGTAATTAAGGTTAAATGAAGTCATAAGGATAGGACTCTAATGTGATAGGATTGATGGCCTTATAAGAAGAGGAGAGAGAGGGATGGAAGGACGGCAGGGGTCTGTCCCAGACTCCAAGGAAGCAGATTCAAGGAGTGGTAGCCTGGTGCTAAGACTATAATCTCCTTTACTGTGCCTGCACTGGGGCTTCTAGCAATGGCTATTCAGTCCATGAGTTGGATCACCTTTGAGGATTCCCAGAGGCCCTCTTAGCTGCCATTTCCTCATGGGTAAAACGAGCTAGCATAAGACACTACCCTTGGAGGTCCATCAAAGGAAGGCATGGCTCAGTCGCCTGGTGTTCTCAGAGGGGCAGGTGTGCACACGCGTGACCACACACAGAAGTACAACCCTGTCTGTCTTTCTGTCCATTTACTTGGGCAGCTTCAGCAGCAGGCAACCCAATCCACGTGGCTGAAAGGACAGATATAGCATCAATTGGAGAGTCACTGCAAGCACTGTGAAGCAGATTGAAAACCAACCACTGGTCTCCTGCTGCCTCTGCTGGCTGCTTAGCCCCAAAGAAGTCTTCTGAAGCATTATCTTCTGGGGGGATTCTCGGAGCCTTTTTCCCCATCTCCACCAAGGAAGCCAGCCAGTGGAATGGTGAATGGCCTTCCTCCAGAAAAAGGTGGAATGTGAGAATGGTGGGAACTCAGTGGTGCAGGGGTGTTCCCCGGGAAGCCGGCAGCTGGTTGTGGGGGTGGTGTGAGTGGTTGGGTGCCGTGTCTGTTGTGATGCCTTATGGCTCCCCAGCTTATACAGATTCTTCTCTTCCATCATTTCATCGAACTTCTCTGCGGGGTTTGGGATTTTTAAAAATATAAATCTTATATTTTTTCTTCTGACCTCTCAATTGTTTTAGGGATTTTTCTAGTGGTGAAATGTACATGACATAACATTTGCCATTTGTAACATTTAGTACATTCACGATGTTGTGCAGCTATCATCTCTCTCTGGTTCTGATCTCTTTTAAGAGTTATAAGCTTATTATTAAAGAGATGTGGAAAAATGTAAAGAAAAAATAAAAATTATCCCAAATTCCACTCCCTGGGGATAACCAAGATGAATGCTAAGGTGATAGCTCAGTGTAACACAGTATTAGGGCACAATGCCAGATCCACAAAGATGCTGTAGGGGTATTTCAAGTTTTGGGGGAAACACAGTGACATCTGTCGGGTGCTTTGCAAACTGCTAGCTCTCTAAGTCCAGTTTCAACGTTAGATCACGTGACATTCCTGTCAATGATGTCACATCTTAGAGTAGCTTTTTTTTTTTTTTTGTAGTTGCTATGACAAAAGGCAAATACCATGTGAAAATCATCGTAGTACTGGAAATGAAGTGATGGTGACCAACATGATGCCAAAGTCTGAGAAGTCACGCAGTGACCAACAACATACTACATGAGTAGATAACTGGTTATTTAAGAATGAAATATAAATCATTTTTTCTTTCAATTTATGTGTACTTTTGCTTTGTGTTATTTAGACCTATCTACTTAATCAAAGGATCTCTTTGGTATTTCTTCTGGTCTAGGGGTACCAAAACAATCACTGACGCTAAGGATGCCATGAACAGAGAAAGTCTGGGAAACTCTGTTCCAGGGCATTTGCATCTAGCTTTTTGGTATATACAAACATATGTGCATATCTTCTTCATAATTGAGCTCATATGTATGTGTGGTTTTATAATGGGTATTACAATCCATTGTTTTATAGTTGGAGAGGCTAAGTTCTAAAGGGAAGTAGTCACATAGCTAACCGGGCTCCTCTTTGCCACATCCTGCTGCTTCCTTCTCAGAGACCCCCAGGATGGTGGACCTCTATGGTTCCAACAAATACCAGCCCCACCAACCAACATTTGCAGGGCCTTAGGATGACTCTGCCTATTCTAGGTGTTGGTATGGTGTGGTCTCTGATTTACTGATAAATCTTACCTCATTATCCACTTTGCTGATTCCTAAATATTCATCTACCCTTTGACATAAGACTCATTAACAGCAGATGACTTGGAAAAGAATCCACTGAGCTATTATCAACCGTTGGTACCTCCATGTGAGTGAGCTTATCAGAGTCTCTCCTGAGAGAAATTTTCATAAGGAAAAGAAGAGGTCTCTGAGAGACGAAGGTAAGGTGGGTGTCTCAGATGGGGTTCACTGGAAACAATGATTCAAAGAGCTGTGTGCTGAAAGTATACAAAAGAGTGCTTGCCGAAGATACAGTAGTCCCCCCTTATCTGCAGAGGATATGTCCCAAGACCCCCATTGGATGCCTGAAACCGTGGATAGTCCTGAATGCTGTGTATACTGTTCCTATGCACACATACCTATGATAAAGTCTAATTCATAAATTAGGCACAGTAGAGATTAAAAATAATAACTAATGATAAAATAGAATAATTATAACAATATACTGTAATAAAAGTCATGTGAATGTAATCTCTCTCTCTCTCTCTCTCTGTCTTTCTCTCTCAAATAACCAATCTGAAAACCAAGATGACTACTAAGAAACTAACAGACAAATAGCATATATACAAAATAACCAATCTGATCACCAAGACGGCTACTAAGAAACTAACAGACAAATAGCATATATACAGTGCGGATATGGTGGACAAAGGGATGATTCACGTCCTGGCTGAGATGGAACAGGATTACAAGAGATTTCATCACGGTACTCAGAACAATGCACAATTTAAAACCTATAAATTGTTTATTCTGGAATTTTCCATTTAATATTTTCAGACAATGGTTGATCACGGATAACCAAAACCATGGAAAGTGAAATGGTGGCTCAGGGGGACTACTGTACGAGGAACTTAGGAAGGCGGGACTGGGCAAGGAAGGAGCTGGCCTGCAGTGTGGTTGTAACTTAGTCCTCAGCCATACTATAGGACACTCTAGAGCTGAGACCGCCCTTCAGAGTTATCTCAAATTGAGGCAAGGGGCCAGGTCTTTGTATCCCAGCATTAGCTAGTCACTATCTGTGGGTAGTCATCATGGAAAGAGATGTGACCTGGAGTGAGCCAGCTCCCTGCAGACCAGGCAGGTCACTGTGAGTGATGCGGCTGTAAGCCATCGGTGTCCCAGTAGATGGACACCGGAGAAAAAGGCAATTATAACTGTGCTGAGTACCTTGAAGGAGAAATCTAAAGAGCTTGAGTGTGTGAATAAGGGGGAAAAGCAAACATCTTAACCTAACCTAACTGGAATGGTGCTAGGGATGTGATGGGCAGTATATAGCTTCAAAGAAGACCTCCCTGGAAGAGTGACATTCAGATTGAGGCTTTTAGCTTGAGGAGAGGCTGTGCAGCCAGAGAAAACAATAATGGATAACATGTGCAAAGGTTCTGAGGCAGATGGAGCAGCCTTTAGCTGAGCTTGGGGCATGAGGGACCGTAACAAATTGAAGCTGGCATGTGGCCTGGGTCAACCAGGACAGGGAAACAGGGAGGGTTGGGGACCTTATCCTCAATGGAAGCCAATGGCCAGGGAGGTAAGTAACATGATCAAATCTCTCACTTCCTGTCTGAGATCCTTTCCCTCCCCTCAGGCTGCTTTTTGATGATCAGCCTAACCAATTTCAGATGGATGTAAATGTGATTTGCCCTAAGTTCCTACTGTGCCTCTCCAGAGAGGTCCTGGCTCCAAACAACCCCAGAGTCTCTATTGCAGGCAGCAGCCCCTCTTCTGGAACTACCCAAGGCCTTGAATGTCCTCCACAGGTCTGGGGGCCCTCAGAGAAAAGCGCAGGGCCTGGAAAGAAATGTTTGTCCTTGTCCTCCACCCAATGCCCCTTCCTGACCAGAACAGACAGAGCTGACCCTCTCAAAAGATCCTTGTTGGGAAGAGGGGAGGGAAGTGAATAATCCCTTTGTTGAGCTCCTCCAGAGGAAACAGGGTGGAACAAATTAGCGGAGCGCAAAGGTCCCATCTGGGAAACCACTCAAGGTTTCCAGGATCTGACCTGGCAACTCTGAGGGCACCTGAGCAATCAGGGAAACACTGGCGGCAAGTCTTCCATCTAATGTCTGTCTGCTTCCATGGGAACTACTCCCGGAAGCCTGGGCAGAGGCGGGGTGGGGTGGGGGCAGGGGGAGCCTGAAACATATCTGCTCTCCCTCCAACCTAGCCATGCCCACAGAGGTGGCTGGTCACCCCATTCGAAACAATAGCATCCACCACAACTTGGTCAGTATTTTCTAACACTCTGAATTGTTCAATTAAATCTACCAATTGCTTTGACTGCTTTTTCTTTCTGACTCATTAGGATGATGCCATTTAATTATTCCTTTAACCAAGGCAATCATTTAAATCAGCTAATACCTGGTACAGTCTTCAAAAAATGATCTGCCAAGACAGGGTGACCCAGCAAATGATGTCTATTTATTTAGCACTTTTTATATGCCAGACATTGTTCTCTGTGTTTAACAGACATTCACTCGTTCGATCCCCATAACAATTCTGTGAGGCAGAAAACATTATTATCCCCATTGTATAGATGAGGAAACTGAGGCACAGAGCAGTTAAGTAACATTCTGGAGCCACAGTTGGTAAATGGTGGACCTGGGGTTTGAATAAAAGTGTGGTCCATGGTTTTTAACCCAGGCTCAGAGGCACCCTTGGGGCTCTGTGGAACCCCCTCCAGGCAGCAGGGTGGTCACATCTAACCCCTTAAATCAGGTCAGAGGATCTGTTTCATTGGTTTTCTCTCCAGAATAATGATTTTTAGAACAAACAGCTCTAAACCTTCAAATACATTTGCAAATCACTGGCAAGAGAGCTTTGTCTGAAGGAGCCCTCCCTTCTCTGAAATTCTGATGCAAAGGTCTGAATTAGAACCCAGGAATCAGAAGTATTTCATAAACACACCAGGTAAGTCTCATCTTTGGACAAATTTGGGAAGAAAAATGGGACTTACCTTTGGGTCCTAGCTCCTCCTAGTCCTCGATATGGCCTATGTCAAGCCCTCAGCCTCAGTTCTTCGCCTGTAAAATGGACACAATTCCTACCCTCCCTCCCTCCTAGAGCTACAGTGAGGGGCAATGAAATCAGCACTGTGCTACAGCAGGTAAGGGACAGCCACAACATCGACCATGATGTATTCCTTCCAAGCCACAGCTGTGGATGGGTCTGCTCCTGAGCTTGTGATGAGGGCAAAACAAAAAGGCAGATGGGGAAGGAAAGGCTGGGGTTGGGTTTCTGAAGGATCTAAACATTGACAATATGGAGAAAATGGGTTGGAGCCGAATTTTTTGACAAAAGCACATACAGAGCCCTGGCTACACACTAACACCATGGCAAAGATATTTAGATACATCTCTTATGTATTTAAATACACCCAGGTGAGGCGGTCCAGAGAGGGGAAGGTAGCGTGCTCAGAGTGGAGGGCAGTGCGTGGCATGGGCTTCGGAGTCAGAAAGAGATGGTATCTGGACCCCTGCCATATACTAGCTCCATGCACGACCTTGAGTAAATTGCCCCAGGCGTCTGTGGCACAGTTTCCTCATCTTTAAAGTAGAAGAAATAATAGCATGTTCCCCAAGGAGCCAATTGTGAGGATCAAAGACCCTGCCCAGGACCCATGGGTAACACTCAGGCTACAGCTCAGCTGTGCAGGGCAAAATAATCCATCTTTTCATAGCACTTTAATCTGGGGCTTGAGCTCCCCACTTAGCTGTGGTGATGGGCACAACTTCAATGAGTTTGGAGTAACCCTCCATTTTCCCCCAGGAGGAGTTCAAGTTATGGGAGTTTAGGTAACCCCAGATGCTAGGGGAGGGGTACTTAGCATGTACCTGAAGCATTTGTTCCCCAGGGGCCTCTGGGACATCTTTCAGTGGAACTGTCATAGCACAGGCATCGATCCACAAAGCTTGTCACCAAAATGACCCTCATTCCTGCCTTTCCTGCCTCTTGCCTGCAAGGCACCATGATCCAGGGTCCATTTCTCAAGTCTGGGCCTCCCCTAGGCATGGAAGCCAGGTAGTGCCAGAACTTGCCACCAGCTCTTCTCTTCTGGGTTCTCTTGCTGCCTCCCAGAGCTCCCCAGGGAAGCCCCCTCCTCAGTGGCCAATGCCTGCTCTTCACTCCAGACCTTTCTCCCCCATTTCCGCTAGGCCTCTGCATCCTCTTTCTTCTTCTCAAGTCTTGGGCTCATAGGGGTCCAAAGCCAGGCAGGCTCCTTATTTTCCACTCACCATCTGTCCCATTCCTCTTCCTAACCACACACGCTCAGCATTTTGAATTCAGAGCACAGAGAAAGCCCCCAGAAGAAAAATAACTGTTAATATCTCAAACAAGTACATCCCACCTCATTCTCCAGGACTAGGAAGGTCATGCACTAGTAGAAGAATGCAATGCAGTAGGGAAATGGCATGAAGGCCAGTGAAGACTGGAGGGAGAACCAAAGTCCTCAGCAGAGTTTGAGCAGGCTAGAAGCGGGTGATGTCCTTGGAAAGACATCTCAGGAGAAGAAACTGGTGAGCAGAGCCCAGATGCAGAAAGATGGAATGAGAGCTAAGAGGTTCAAAGTTGCTCACTCTGACTACGCCTGGAACATCTAGGTACGGACTGTTGGAACGGGCTTCTAGATGCTTTGTAAGGGAAACTGGGCTGGACACAGGCAGGCAATGGAAAGCTGGACTCATGCACAGCTCCCTTTATACACACACACTCAAAGGGCTCAGGCCTCTGGGGCTGACTGGAGCCGTAACTGGTCCTCCCTCAGCCCCAGACTTCCAAACAGCACCCTGAAAGGAGAAACCAAATAAGCTCACATTCTCTCCCTGTGCATAACAGCTGCTATAATGGCTAAAGAGAGGGTGGGAGGAAGGAAGTAAAAAGACAAAAAAGTGGTATTGAGGGTACTTGGCCTCCTTTATCTAGGACCCCTCCCCTGCATCACTGTTCCAAAATATTTCACAGATCATGCTCCCATTATTCCCTTGAAACTGCCCTGCAACCTCTTGTGGGTCTCCCTGAGACAGCATGATACTCTGACACCCCACGTGGATTCAAAGAAGTGACAGAAGGTGTGAGCAAGAGCAAGACCACAAGGCCATTAGCCATCTGTCTCCAAGGAAGACTTTCCCTCCCTCTGACATAGCCTGTCCCGAGAGAGAAGGGACGCTCTAGCTTGGCTCAACTTCCTTGCCCACTCTGTCCCTTTGCCTATGAGGATGTTGTTGGGGAAATTCCAGGGATGGTGGAGCTCTGAGTTCCAGTCCCAGCTTGGCCACCAGCTTAGTGTCCTTTCCCCTCTTTGAGTCTCCACATGAAAAATGAGATGGCCAGGATGGGGCTCTGGGGGCCTTCCAGGGCTGAGATTCTAAATCGCCACCTGCTGCAGCCAGATGTCATCACTGCAAGCAGACAGGGAGCCTGCTTTGATCTTCCCAGGAGGTAGACTGGGCTCCCAGAGCTAGAACGAGGGTGTGGCTGGTTGGGGTTGGGGGACAAGCTGGTGAGGATACCATTCAAATGGGATTTTTCCAAATGCTCGGCACTCCAGACATTCAGGCCAGCTCCTGAGCATAGGTCTGTGACAGGATGCAAGGAGGATAAGAGTTCAGAAGCCCCAGGACACGCTTCAGCCAGGGGCTCAGAAGTGGATCAGCTGTGCTTGTGTCCGGATGAGCCTTGGCTGGACTTGGCGGGGCTGGGCAGAGCGCAAGAACAGGCCAAGAGCCAGGGTGGGCACGTGCTTGTAGATGTCCTGGGCCCCTACAAGTGTCGAGGGGCCAGGGAGGTCACACATACAAACTAATATAGACACATACATCTGTGTGTGTGCGTGTGTGTGTGTGTGTGTATTTAGGCTTCACAGTCAACAGAAGGCTTTCTAGGGAAGAAGGCAGAGCCAGAGTTGAGACAGGCTCCAACCCAAGGCAAAGATTCAGCTGGGACCACTTGTACTGCAAGGCTAGCTGTTAAATTATTAAAATACTTCAATCCCAGTGTAAATAGCTACAGATTCAAGCTCCTGGAGCAGTCCCCAATGCTATCCACCCTAACGCTCCAGTCCTAGGACACTAACAATTCCCCACAGGCCTGCAACCAAAGGATGTGTACCAGGCTCAGCAGGGATGGACGCCAGGACCACTCCGGTACCACGTCCCACATCCCTGCTAACTGATGGGGGCCCATGTGTCACTGGTAGTTACATATGTGAATTAGCCTCCCTGCTCCCACCCCTGTACCCCTGTTTCAGCTGTCCTTTTCTTTGCCTTCGTCACATCTCTTTTCACTGCAGAAGAATTTCTGGGTCCAGAAGAGAATCCGAGTGACCCAGATCAATGCACATTCCCGCTTTGCATCTTGGGGTCCCGATGCCAAGGCTAGACACTCAGGAATGGCTCCAGAGGCTGCAGTTGGGCTGAGGGAGCAGACAGAGCTCTTTCTTGTGCTCGGGCCGTATGCTCCCATCTACGCCCCCTCACCCAACAGTGCAGGAACTCTGTCCCCCTCCAGCAAGCGTTCTGATGAGTATTCCACACCGGCTTAGTCCCCCAAAGCAGTGAGGCAGCCCCTCCCTGCAGCTGTTTGCAGACAACCTGGGAAAGGGTTTTAATCTCAGAAACAGTCAAGGTGGGGAAGGGGAATGAGGGGCAGCCGGGAAGGCCATATGGAACCTGTTTGAGGAGCTGGGTCAGAGCCCAGCTACACCTCCATGTGCTGGGGCTCCAGGCCAGCCCTTGGCTCTGCCGGCTCAGCTCTGGCCGGAGAGGGGAAGGAGCGTGGGAGAACAGACAGGCAGGCTGCACTGGAACAAGGTGTGTGATGTGTGTTCATGGGGCTACTGTCCTTTAGGTGAGGACATCCTGGCTGACTGCCCAGTGGCTGGGTGGGAGGCTGGCCCGATAGCTGGGCAATATGCTAGATTCACAGAGGTCAACAGAGTGGCATTTGGGGTTTCCTCAAGGCAGTTACAGGGGCTTGTCTGGGAATGCCACTCCTGCTCAGCCCCGCCATTTCCTCGGCCTGGCTCCCAGTGGAGATGGTTCTGGAAAACCCCGGACAGTACCATTTTGTCTCCGCTTTGGCTCCTCTGCCTGCACGCACAGCCAATTCTCTGTCTCTGTCTAACCGTCACAAACCCACTCCCACACCTGGATGTCGGGCCTACATGATGCCAATCAGTCGAGTTGACCTTGTGACGATTTGACGACAATGCTTGGACTTTGGCCTCACTGCACTGAACTTTGGATCGATCTGGACTTTGGATTGACCTCGCTGGATGCTGGACCCACCCCGCCAAAGTTCCAGCTCACCACCTCGGCACATGCGAAAGCCTGCTTGGATTTCTGTCTAGACTCTCAGGACTTCGGGATGAACTGACCAAGTTTCTGATTGACTTTGCAGAAGTTTTGATAAAACTTGACTGACTGCAGCATGGCCCGAGTTTCCCGAATTTTCAGCCTGCCTGACTGGATTTCTGACTCATCTGACAGAAAAGCTTAAACCGATTTTACTGATTATTATTTTAAAAACTAAACTTCTAGAGTGCTTGACTGAGCTCTCCAGATTTTTTTTTTTTTAACTAAACAACAGCAATAAATAACAAGAAATCATGTGGGGAGCCTTGACTGGCTGGCCCTATAAGCAGCGCGCCCCCACCTCACACACAAGTCTCATCCACAGCCAGCCTGTCTCATCTAAAGAGGGGATAGGGCAAGAGGTGCCCACTGGTTCTTTAGCTCCCTTCTGGAATCTTCTAACATTCTAGTGCCTGTTTCTTTATTGACACTTCCAATCGACTGTTCTCTGCCTTCTTTCTCCATGCTTCTGCCTTGCCCCAGCTCTTAGAACAGGAGTCAGCAGTTCTAGGAAACAACATTCCTGATTTAGC
>NW_006438113.1:14055015-14061502 GCF_000325575.1 Pteropus alecto
GAAGTCTTAGAAAGCAAGGGCTCAAGGCTCAGCCCTGCAGGTTCTAGCTGTGTGATCGTGGGACATGTCAACAAACTTTTCTGAACTTGAGTTTAATCATTTCCAAAATGAGCAAGATTCTCCTACTTAGATCTTGGGTTTGTTTTGAGGGTTTCGGCAAGAATATTAACAGATAGCTAAGTCTTGTTGTGCATTTACTCTGAGCCAGACTCTGTTCCAGAGCTGCATACAGCCTTAGGATCCTCACCTAATCCTCCCCAACGCTCATAAGTCTAGCAAGTGGCAGAGTCACATAGTCCCAGCTAGCAGAGGCCGGGCCCTCAGCAACTCTGCAGTCTCGCCCCTCGGGTTTGCTTTACACTAGTGGAGTCCAGTGAGTGTTGGCTAGCATTATCTTCCTCATCACCCTAATTAGAATACTATTACCGGTGGCCTGTTTCTCGCTGGGAGAATTAGGCTGCTCACCATTTTGGTGAGGCATTTGTAATTTGATGGTGTGACTTTATATTCTTTTGGGAACAGTGAAGAGCAAAGGTCCTCCCAGTTACTCCCCACCCCACTCCCATACCAAGTGAGCCCTGGATATTTGCAAACCCTCCAGGCATGTCAGAACCACAGGGTTCACTCTGTTGTTTGGGACCTTTGTCGATCTACTCACATCTGGCCTGACTTTACCATGTGAACCTCCTCAATTTCTTTACTGGTACCTTAACGGGAACCAGATTTGCAAAGTGTTTCCCAGTCCATGGTGTATGCCGGTATTTACCAGGCTATAGGCTGTAAGCTGTGGACAGTGACAATGAAGAATCGGGGCCTTGTTTCTGACCTCGAGCAACTCCTGTGCCAACACTGGTTTTCTCGTCTTCTCCAGGGTGGGAGAGAAGGCAGGCATTTGGAAAGATGTGCTAACAATAACTTCCTTCCTCACTCTAAGAGAAGTTATTTAATAGGGAGAGTTGGTGACAAGTGCTATGGGCTGCTGTTTTCAGCATTCTCTGTTTTATGTCCCTGTGGGCCCCTGTTTGGCTTCTGTCCAGACAGATGCCTCAGCTCTTCTTCATTTCTACTCTTCCTTGCCTTTGCACCTGCTGTTCTCTGCCCCGTAAGTCTTCTCCTTCTTTATGTAATTATTCAGCTTTTATTGAGAATCATCTACATGTTAGAGATGATGCAGGAGCTCAAGGCACAAAGACACAATCCCGGCCTTCAGTGGCTGGTTCACAGTGGCAGAAACATGCAAAGTATCAAGGGATCATAGGCCTGGGACACCTTGGCCAGCCAGGGCAGGATGAGGAAAAGAATCAGGAATCCTATGAGAGGTAGCATCTAACTAGGTTTCTATCTTGCTCACCTAGAGAGCTCTTACTCATCTTTCAACAACCAGCTCAAATAGCACCTCTTCTTTGAAACACTCTTAGAGCTCCACAAACATATTAAATGTCTCTCTCCAGAACTCCCTTGGCTTTGGACACAGAATTGAGAGCACTGATCAACACATTGTTTAAGCCAATTGTCCCCAATCCTCTCTAGACTGCAAACTTCCCGGGGACAGACTGAATTCAATTTCTACAGGGCCCTGTAGAAGTATAATAAATATTTGTTCAAAATAAGTCTGTGTATCTACATGTATCTTAAACACAAGTGCATGCACGTGTGTATGTGGCTGCACATCTGTGAGCAGGGGCATGTTGGTTATATCGGTGGGGGTAGTTCTTGGGACTCTTTAACGTATTTGCCTTGCTAAGGTCTCTCAGCTCCTCCTCATGACTCTGTCCTCTCCGTGTGGACAAGTGTGATAGCGGGCTCCCTCGTGTTTGGAAGTTGAAAGATTAATTCAGGAGGAGGAGAAAGGGGAGCAGGGCTGGGAGACACTGCTGCATCAACCTCCATCCGTGTCTTCCTCATAGCCAGCTCAGCCTGGCAGCCAAGGCTTAGGGAGCACACCAAGAGATACCCAGCCCACATTAGCCAGAGGGACCCTCCTCTTGACTCCTTACATCTCTGCTTCCAGAAAAATCCCTCTCCTTTGAGAAAGCCTTCCGCTACTCCAACCTACAACAGGAGCTTGGTGGAAGGGTACCAAGGGACATTAGTGTCCTGACCATTGAACATTCTGGACAGAGACCTAGAGTTGGATCGCAGGTTAATTCCAATTTAGAAACTCGTATCTCAGCTGGGCCCTTCCCCTTCTTGGGGGAAGTCAATTGCATGGGTTGGTCCGAGCTGGGCTCCATCCTGACACGCTAAGAAGGCAAAGAAGGAGAGAGTCCTCCAGGCACAGAAACCACTACATGCTACCCAAAGGGCCCCACTGCCTGGGCGTGGTGGTAACGGTCCTTGCTTCTACGTGGATCTTGGTAATTTCCAAGGAAACTTCTACACATTGTCCATTTGATTAACATTTGTTGAGCCTTTACTTTGTGCCTGGCCTCGTGCCTTCCTATTAATAACACAAATAGGTGCTACGCTATCCTTCACATGCATCGCTGTTAGGTCCTCACAATGACCCCTTTGTAAAGATGAAGACAATGAGACTCAGTTTATCCATTTCTCAAGGACACACAATGCTAAGTGGTAGAACCAGGACTTGGATCCATCTCTCGCAGTTGACTCAGACCCCCACACTCTTCCACACCCCGTCTCTAGACTTTTCACCTTCCCCCAATAACCATGAAAAAGTTGGATCAGGTATTAATGTCCCCTCTTAAAGAGGAGGAAAACTGACACTTGGCAGGTATAGGAGACTTTCCAGAGATCTCACAGAGGCCAGGCAACCTGACTCCAACATCCATGCTGCCCCAAAGAGAAAACTTACTCCAATGCTGCCTCCAAATAAAGGCTCATCAAGGCGTTGCCTCACATCCCCAGTCTCCCTTCCAGATCTTGCCATAAAAGATGCCATGACAGGTGGAGACGGGCTCTGAGGAATGAAAGTGTCTCCTACCGCAATTGGTTTGTGATGCATCAGCACTCACAAACATGGGCTTCAGAGCAGGATCCAGCCAACTGCTGGCCCCATGGGGCTCTTCTCCCCCAGATCTCTCTCTGCAAGGGCAGGAGTGACCCAGCATTCCTGGTGGCTGAGGCACAGAAGCATTTTTCCTGATCTTGCCCACCTAGCCCAGGGCTTCAGGCTTTGTGACAAGGTCAATAGCTGCCCAAAGTTGTCAGATCTATTTTCAGTTTTCATACTGGCCAACACCAACCAGGCCTGTTTCTCATCCATCTCTTCCCGCTGGCTCTGTCAGCCCTTCTCTAAACTGCTTGCGTCTCTCACTCAGAGCCAAAGGTTCTCCCAGTGTTTTAAGACCTACTCAGAGGGTAAACTGCTCCCAAGAGCAGAATGTGAAGTTTTACAAGGCAAAAATGACACAGGATTTCTAACCCTTGAATTCTACCCCCAAATTATAAGAAGGTCCAGTGAGTCCCAGGAACCCCCAAGGTCATGGGTCCTTGCCCCTTGTCCACTGGCGGTGTGGAGGGGCGGGGGTCCCATTCTCCAGACTAGTCCCACAGGAGTCACCTTCTCTTGCAGCATGAAAGTTTGGAAACTCTAATTATTCAGAAATTTGATGAGCACAGAAGAAAAACAGTTGCAATAAGAAAACTTGTGTCAAGCCCCAGCTCTGGCCACTCATTGTGTCATCTCAGGCAAGACACCCTGTGGCTCTGGGCATCAGTTTACTCACTGTTTTAATGAGAAGGCTGGACTTTGCCTCGGACTATGATTCTGGCTTTGGATATGGTTCTACTCTTTAACATGATCGATCTAGAAAAATCACTCTGATGAGGAAGCTTTTATTTTCAAGGCTCTATTCTTATTATTCTACCCACTCTTACATCATCTCTGACAGTACATGAAATTAATTATCCATGTGCTACTTACATTTACAGTAAGATGAAGAAGAGAGCTGACAATTATGGAGCACTTACTATGTGCCAGACCCCTTCTAAGTGTGCTCTCTATGTACTAACTCATGTAATCTTCTAACAAGCATATACAACAGGTGTTGTGGGTCCCTGCCCCCCTCCTTTTACAGATGAGCAACGTGAGGCTCTGAGAAGTAACATAATGTGCTAAGTTCCTGTGGCTAAAAAGCATCGGAGCCAGGCTTTGAAGCCAGGTGGCTGTCACCAGAGCATGCATGTTTAATGACGATGCCACGCAGTCACAACAAGATGAACGAGACCCAACACAGAAAGGAAGATGGGACTTGTACATAAATTATTTTAATACAAGCTGAGGAAGTGATAAGTGACCCAGAGAGAAGCAGATAACATCCCTGGGAATTTAAGATGAGGGGAAGATTCCTTCCAGCTGGAATGAAAGGGAAGTTTTATGGCGGTGACATTTCAGCTGAGCCTTGAAGGACAGGTAGGATTTGGGGCTGTGGAGATTTGGGGAGAGGGCGCGGCTGGCTCTGCTGGCGACGATAAGCAACAGAGGAAAGAGGCAGATCAGAGGAGAGAACATCAGCCAAGTTGCGGAGGGTTGGTAATGCCCCCTCTACACTGTATGAAGACAATGAAGAGGCAAGGGCATTGGGATGGGAGAGACACAGTCAGGACTGAGCTTTGGGTATCCCAAATCATGTGCAGTCAACAGAAGCAGGGAGGAGAGCCCGGAAGCAGGAACAGAACGTACACTCGTGGTTCTGGCAGGAGACAGTGCAACTCAGGGAGGTCAGTTGAAGGGTGAATAAGCCCATTGCTCCTGGAGGGGAGAGTGAGATCAATGAGGGATAAAAAGGCCTCAGAGGTGGGTAGCAGAGAAGACTTTGCCATCATTAGGCCTGCCAGGGGAGGACAGGAAATTGCATCACTGGACCTTGAGAGCAAGACACCCAGACCTTTGGGGATCACCGACAAGACATGGCCCGGAGCAGGGATGGAGCAAGAAGAACCCCAGTCACGTCTCCTGGGGTTTTCCGTGGGCAGTGAGCAGAGCTGCTGGCAAGAAAGTGCCCATGGAAGAGACCGAAGGGGTCGGTTTCTGGGTCCATGGAGCAGGGTAGAGAAGGATGGAGGGAGAATGGGGACATGGCAGAGATGGGGAGACAAAGAGAGAAGACTCACCAGCCCAGACCAGATTTAGAAACCATTGTAATAGTTTGGGGAAAAGACACTGAGAGATTGAACCAGGGCAGTCGCAGTGGAAAAGAAGGTTTTGGGGATAGATGTCATGGAGCTTCAGGAAGTAAGTTTGGCAGAATGTGACAAGCAGTTATCTGCAAGGGCAAAGAAAAGCTGAGTACCTGCTGAGTGCCAGGTGTACATGTACATGTAGACATTTTATGTTAATTAAAAAAAAAAAAAACAGAAGGATCTGTTCTGCCTTGTTTTTCATGAAGAATGTGACATCGACCATGATGATGAATAATACACCAGGTTATCATGAAAGAACCAGTACAGCAGGATCTTCTCCACATTGTAGTCACGAATTACCTGGCACATATCCCTGCGGATGGGCATCTTGGGTGAATTACCTTCCCCGTTCTGCAGAGGAAGAAGCTGAGTCCCAGGGAATTCCAGTGGTTTGGGGAAGGTCATGAAGCAAAATGGCAGCAGAGCCAAAACCTGAAGCTGCCACCATCCCCTCATCGGCCCAGCTGGTGTGTTGTGAGAGATGACTCTCCAGCCCAGTCCAGCTGGGGAAACGGGGGGACTCCCTTCCAATATCCTCTGCCTGGGATGGGCCTCACCCCCTCCATATCCACCCTCTCTTTATCCGGCTCCTTTGCCACCAGAGCCTCAAGACACAGGAACTAATCAAAGAGAGTGCCTAGCCAGGCATCTCCTGGAACGAACCCCAGCTCTGGGCTTCCACAACGTGCTCTCCATTCAGCAGGTCACTGTGGCAGTCGATTACAGTGATGGATTGTGAAAGAAATGGTACCGCTCAAGGCTGTGTAAAGCAGTGTCATTATCCTGCCACAGGTTTTTGGCAATTCTTCAAGTCTGGCTTGTTTTATGTCTAATTACATATTGCTATGCGTATATTATGTTATATTATGTTTCACATAATAAATATATGGAAAATCTTTCTCTTTTTCCATTAGCCCTTGCCCAGAAACGAACAGATTTCTGGTGTGTGCTTACACAATAAAGAAGCAGTTGTTTCAGACACCATGACACTTCATAACAGAACTTTATGGGCCCCTGTTGCTCTGATTCAGAGGGCTTGAAAGAGGCACCTGAGTTTTCCGCGTGTTGTCTCTGATCTAGAAGCAAAGGGTGCTTGTCAGGAGCAATGTCCCGGGATGGCTGAAAACCTAGCCAGCGCCTCAGTCTGAGAGACAAAGGGACTGTCAGGCTATTAGAAGGTGACATGCTGACTCCTGGGGGTGCGGCAAAGGATTTCCTGTAGCTGTAGTGCTAATAGAAATGCCAAGGTCTCAAGAGCATTGATCAGTCATGGACACCTCATCTAACAATCTATCTACATGCATTTGTTAAGCACCTTCTATGTGTCCAGTTCTGTTCTGAG
>NW_006438113.1:14062063-14071553 GCF_000325575.1 Pteropus alecto
TACAGAAGGTCTGGGCTGCTGTAGGCCAGAGACAATGAGGGCTTCCTGGGGGACATAGGACTTGGGCAAAAGGCATGGAAAAATATGGAGAAACAGAAAAGGGAAGTATGACCAAAAGTAGGAAGACAGAGCACAATGTTTTGTGAGAGCATAAAACCCTTTACCATCCATGTCTCAAATGCCTATCATGCCTCTCCTGTTACAAGTACTTACCAAGAGCCAGGCAGCCTTCGAAGCATGGGAACCCAGAGCTCCTTGCTCCTGGTCTAGGGGGTCAAGACCCATACCCAGGAAACTACAATACAGTCATGTACATAACAACATTCCGGTCAACGACAGACAGCGTATACAACAGTGGTCCCATAAGATTATAATGGAGCTGGAAAATTCCGATCGCCTGGTGACATCATAGCCCTTATAACATCGTAACACAATGCATCACTCATAGCTATTAACATAGAATAGGGATACAAAGAAAGACGTACTTTTGTACAACTGTACAAAATGTGTTTTAAAGCTAAGTGCTATCATAAGAGTCAAAAAGGTTTTAAAATTTTTAAAGTTTATAAAGTAAAAACATTACAGTAAACTAAGGTTAATTTATTATTGAAGAAAGATAAATTTTTAATTAATCTAGTGTGGCCTAATTGTACAGTGTTCATAAAGTCTACAGTAATGTCCTAGATCCTCTCATTCACTCACCGCTCACTCACTGACTCACTCAGAGCAACTTCCGGTCCTGTAGGCACTTTTCATGGTAAGTGCCCTATACAGGTGTACCATTTTTTTTATCTTTTATACGGTATTTTTACTGTACTTCTTCTATGTTTAAATAAACAAACACTTACTCTTGTGTTATAACTGCCTAGAGTTTCAATACAGTGACATACTGTACAGACTTGTAGCCTAGGAACAATGGCTATACCATATAGCCTAGGTGAGTAGTAGACTATACCACCTAGGTTTGTGCAAGTGCACTCTATGATGTTCACGCAACGAGGAAACCACCTAACAACACGTTTCTCGGGGTATATCCCCTTCTTTAAGCAACACGTGACTTGTACGTTGACCTCTGTGCTCAAGTGAAGCTTCATAGTACAAAGGAACAGGATGCATCATGGTCAGGGATAAGGAAAGGGTCACAGGTGTGGCGGCCTTTTGACCTGGCCCGCTTGAGCATGTGATGAGGACGTGCACTGTGGGTAGAGAGAGGGTGGGTTGGGCAGATACTCCAAATGAAACGGACATTCCAACTTTGGCTCCAATAGGCCAGATGCCATTCCCAATACCATAACTCACTGCATGTCAGTTCCATGATGACAAGCACCTTGTCTTCCATGTTCAAACAGAGCTGGCACATCACAGATGCTCCAAAATATGTACTGAATGGAGGAGTTATCGGTAACTGAACCATGTCCTGGCTAGTGTCTCCTGTTTGCAACTCCAGGCCCACTCTCCATCCGTCTCCATCTTACTTTCTGCACAGGAGGCTAATGGCCATGAACCACCTCAGTGGGCTCCTGTGCCCTCTGGTTGTGCTTGGGTTTTGTTGGAAAAAAAAAAAAAAGTAATATAAATGAAGTCACTTTAAAATGAAATCAGAGTTGCGATCTCAGACGATGGCACATCTTATATCTCAAGACTTCGGAATGTTAAAACAGGGCAAAATAACCTTTGGACTAGTCCTAAAGCAACATCGTGTCCCAAAGAACTATTTGCAAGGATAACAAGAAAGCAGACATTATGACTTCCAGACTGCCTACAGGACTGAAAATTAAAAACAGTTTTTAAAATTAGCATCACTATGTTAGCTTTTCTGCACCAATAGAAATGCCTTCCTTCTATTGATGTAATTGTTTCCCTTCCCTGTCTCATAAATATGCCTTGCCTTTGTCTCCTAATTGGAACACTATCTGGGTTTCTGCCAGGAATTGACACTTTCTGAATAGCTATTTTTTTTAATCTCAAATAAATACTTGTTGTGTCACACTTCAAAAGGCCTTTTATTTTTAGGCTAACAGTTTGGACAATGGGAAGCCCAGATAGGAGCCTAGAGAGAAAGAGGAGAGTGATCTAGGAACCCGGCTCCCTCCCTAGAGAATCTCCTCTGAAGTTCCTCTCACAGCGGGCTGCACTGCACATATATGATCTCCCCCGGGTGCCAGCAATCTCTCCTTCTTATAAACCAACCTGAAGATGGTAACCCCTGTTATTAGCTCAGGTTCCTGCACCATCCATTATGTATCCCCTCCACTCTGGCCACGCTTCTGGAAACATCTCTTTATAAATTAAACCTGAAGTTATCCTAATTTGAGTGTGTCTTTTGTTACTTTTTGAGACTCTGATGACACGGTCTCCAATTTCAACTTTCTGTGGCAAAAGTCTAATACAGCGCTATCCCTTTGTTCTCAATTCTGGGAGTTTGGTAGATGTAGATGCCTGATGGACTCTTGACCAACCATAGCCTCCTTAGTTCAACCTTTTTTTCCTACTCCACAAACACTGTAGAACAGGAAGGATCCCAAAGAGAATTTGCAAAGAGAAATCAAGCGAGTGAAAGCGCTCAGCAATGTTAGTTGTTAATCCCTTCTTCCTTTCTCCTCTGTTCCACTAGTAGCCTCGGAGGACAACCACTGGCAGCAGAAATCAAAGAACATAGAATAGTAGCTTTGAAAGGAAGCTTAGAGACCCTCTAGACCAACCCGTCTCCGTCAGCACCACCTCTCCTTCCATCTCCACCCTCACCACCTCTGCTGTCACCACCACAACCACCACCGCCATGTTCAACACCACTACTATCACCTTCCCCTCTACGACTATCGTCACCATGTCCGCCACCACCTCCGCCATCACAACCATCAAAACCATGCTTACCACCACCACCTCTACCACAACCACTATGCCCAAACTAATACCAGCACCACCCCGACCATCACCACCACCATCATAACTGTGCCTAACACAATTACTGTCATCTCTACCAGCACCACATCCAGCCCCACTACACCACCTCCAGAACACCGAACACCACCACTGTATAGAAAGAAAGAATAAGAACCAGGAAGACATGTGATTTGCAAGATAGAACACTCAGTTAGTGGCTTAAATAGAACTAGAACTCAATTCTCTTAACTTTCAGTTAAAAAGACTAAGTCTCAAGTAACTGACTTCAACCTCAGTTTAAAATGTAAAACAAAAGAAAGTCTTTAGGAGGACAATCTGGTATCAGAGGACAATATTTGTCTCACATCGATTTTTTTTTTAAAAATAGACTATTTTTTTAGCAGTTTTAGGGTCACAGCAAAACTGAATAGAAGGCATGAGAGTTCCAATGAACCCCTGTCCCCACATATACACAGCCTCCGCCACCATCGACATTGTGCACTATAGTAGTACATTTGTTACAAATGATGAACCTACACTGACATGTCATTATCACCTAGAGTCCCTAGTTTACATTAGGGTTCACCCTTGGTGTCATATACTCTATGGGTTTTGGTAAACGTATGATGACATGTATCACCATTAAGTATACAAAGTAGTTTCACTGCTCTAAAAATCTTCTGTACTCCACTATTCATCCTTCTTCATCCTTCCTTCCCCCGACCCCTGGAAACCACTGACCTTTTTACTGTCTCCATAGTTTTGCCTTTTCCAGAATGTCATATAGTTGAAGTCATACAGTATAGTAGCATTTTCAGATTGGCTTCTTTCACTTAGTAATATGCATTTAAGTTTCCTCCATGTCTTTTCATGGCTTGACAGTGCATTTCTTTTTAGTACTAAATAATATCCCATTGGGTGGATGTGCCACAGTTCATTTATTTGTTTACCTACCGAAGGACATTTTGGTTGTTCCAAGCTTTGGCAATTATGAATAAAGCTGCTATAAACATCTGTGTGCAGATTGTTGTGTGTACATAGTTATCAACTCTCCTGAGTAAATACCAAGGAGCGTGAATGCTGGGTCATATGTTAAGAATATGTTTATTTTTGTACGAAACTGCCAAACTGTCTTCCAAAGTGACTGTACCATTTGCATGCCCACAAGCCATAAATGAGAGTTCTTGTTGATCCACATCCTCACCAGCATTTGGTGTTGTCAGTGTTTTTGATTTTGGCTATTCTAATAGGCTCGTAGTGGTATCTCATCATTGTTTTAATTTGCAATTCTCTAATGACATGTAATTTTGAGCATCTTTTCCTATGTTTACTTGCCATCTGTATATTTTCTTTGTTGAGGTATATGTTCAGGTCTTTTGCCCATTTTTAAATTGGGTTGCTCATTTTCTTATTGCTGAGTTGCAAAAGTTCTTTGCATATTTTTGATAAGTCCTTTATTAGATACATCTTTTGCAAATATTTTCTCCTAATCTGTGGATTGTCTGCTGAGTCTCTTGACACAGTTTTACACAAAGCAGGCATTTTCAATTTTAATGAAGTCCAGCTCATTCCTTTTATGGATTGGGTCTCGGTCATCACCATATTTAAAGTCATCTAGATTTTCTCTTCTGTTATCTTCTAGAAGTTTTATAGTTTGGGGCTTTATATTTATATCTATGATCTACTTTGAGTTAATCATATTAATCTTTTCAACAATTTACCATCAAATTTTCTTTAAAAGACAAAACTGGTATTAAAACTGCAGAGTCCTATATTTCAGTTATATGTTACCAAATTCTGGTGAGCTTTTGAATGTCAATCCCAGGTTAGTATATTCTTCTATTTATGTTCCAATTTCCAAACCTAAGTTTTATTTTCCTTAAATTCAGTTTTCTGCTTGATCACTGGGGTTAGCTCGTGAAAAAAAATAATAAAGTATCTTCCCTTGGGTTGAGGTGTGAGCTGTAAGTTCACATACAAGTTTCCATCAAGAATGGTCACAGCCATAATCCTCTCAGGTGAATTGTTTTTGGCCTGATGAGTAAGTGCAAGAAAACTCAACTGTTTGACAAGTAATAATACTATTGGCTTACTTTTATTTTTTTCAAAGAAATTTTCTATCTATTATTTTATGTGATCCTCAAAATAACTGCAAGAGCATGGCATCATTGTCATCATTTTACAGGTGAGGAAATTGAAATGAGAATGCTCAGTGTCACAGTGTGAATAAGTGACAGAGACAAGCTGAGAGCAAGACTGGTGACGATGATGATGATGGCTGATGTTTGCTGAGAGCATTCTCTGTGCTAAGCATTTCATATGCCTTATCACATTTAACGAGGACTGGGTGGTTTGTCTTTTTTAGTTGCCCTGATCCCATAAAACAATATGTGATCATCCACCATTCACTCCATTAAAACAGGCTCAGCCCAGCACCTCTGGATCCTATGATAATAAGCTACAAAAAGCTCAGGAGTGGAAAGCAGGAAAGTAATAGGAGTAGGGTTGGTGTTGCTTCTTAAATGTGTACTGACTGCTTTTTGCCTGAAGAGATGTCTGCTGGTTCCTCCCAAAGGGGCACTGGAGTGAGAGTCAGGACTCTCTGCTACCTTCTAGTCACATGGCAAAGGAAGACATTGATGCGCTTGGGGCTCTACTTCAACCCTATAATGCGGAGATTGGAGGAGAGCGGGGGTTTTCACATTGTGCTCTGAGGAGGCCTAGGGTCACTCCAGAAGAGCCTTGGGGGACATCAAGGGAAGGCCAAAAGGGAGCACCTTCAGCACCTCACTTCTCCACTTCTCCAGCCAGAACGCCCTCTTCATCCGTGTATACACTGAGTTTCCACAGACTTTGTTGAGGAAAGACCTTCATGGATAAAGACTGAAATCCTGTTGATGATGTCTCGGGTCTTGTGGTGCCTATTTTGTTTTTGCTGTCCATTTTCCGTTCCCTCTTTCAGTTGACAGTGCCTGGATTTGAGTTTGGGGAGACACCCCCCGCCTCACATCATGGGCTCTGAATGATGCCAACCTCATCTTTCATCCTCAGGCTCTATGCAGCAGAGATTTTGACTCAGGCCAAGCTTATGAACATATTCCATCCTCTGGCCACTGTGATTGGTTCAGGGATGAGCACATGACCATGTCTGACCAACCAGAGCCAGTGAGACACAACTTGTGACTTACTTTTTTCTGTTCAGGAAGACCAGACTCCTCCTACTAGTCTGGATGTAGACGTGCTATGGGCCTTAAACTGTGAGGACTGCCATGCGAGCCTGAGAGTGGAGATGATCCAGAGGGACTGGAGCCAAATAAAGATCCTGGAGAAGCCATGTGAGCCAAACTGAACTGGATTCATCTCTGGACCTTCCATTTGTGTGAGCAAAAGTATCTCTTTGCTTAATCCAGTCTGGCTCAGCTCTTCTGTCATTCATAATCCAAGAAATCCTAAGTGGACAGATATGGAAAAGAGCACATATTGGGATGAGGAGAAGTAGGTTTGAATTTTGATTTTGCTACTAACCATCTATGTTCCTTTAGAGAAAGCGTTTGGCCTATCTTAGCCTTGGCGATCCTATCTGTAAAATTTGGGCCAGAATAGCTAGGGTGCGGGATTGTCGAGATAATTTTAAAAGCCTGAATTGGATTTCACTTATATGTGGAATCTAAGGAACGAAAAGGATAAATGAAAAGGAAATAAAAAAGCAGACTCACAAATATAGAGGACAATCTGGTGGCAGCCAGAAGAGAGAGGGGTTGGAGGGCTGGGAGAATGTGGTGAAGGGTTAAAGAAGTACAAATTAGTAATTGATAGATGGTCACGGGGATGGGGAGCATGGCATAGGGAATGCAGTTAGCATTAATGTAATGGCCAGGTAGAAAGCCAGAGGAAAGAAAGAGCAATTAGAGGGATCATTTTATAAACTATATAAATACGTAACCAATGTATACTTGAAACTAATAAAATAAAATTTCAAAAAAGAATAAAAAATAAAAAATAAAATAAAATAAAAAGCCTGAATAGTATATGATGTCCATTCATGCAACAACTCTTTCAGAACACAGAGGTAGGTACTACGCTGTGCCATGTACTGTGTAGAGTTGTGGATTCAGGACAAGCAAAAGCAGACCCAATCCCACCTCACAGATCTCCTTTCTGGAGCCAGGGACAAATAGATGTGTCCCTTTACCTTGGGATACTTTGAAGAAGAGCTGGACACTCTGTGAGAGAATAACTGGGAGGAAGGATATTGCTGTAGATGAGGGGCTCTAAAAGGCCTCTTTGATGCCTACAAAATTGAACTAAGCCAGCAAGTAAAAAGTTGGGAAGAATGTTTCAGGCAGGCAGGAATGTAGTGACCATGACAGATGCTGTCGTTTTTTAATCCAATGCCCGTGCCCTGCCTTGCTCCAACACAAACTGCTGGCTGAGAGAGTCTGAGAGTCTCAGTTTTGTTCAATTATTGAACATGTCCTTCAAGGGGCACGTGGACCTCCCCCAGCTCACGATGGGTCGTGGCTGGTCTAGGCTAACCACAGTGTGTCCCCTCACTGCCCCACTGGCTGAGCACGTGCTGCAGTTCTGAACAATGAGCAAGAGGGGACTCCAAGAGAGGCTTCTGGACAAGGTTTCATGACTGATAAAGAGAGACCCCAGGAGGAAATGTATTTTCTTCTGTCTCTGGATGTTGTCCTCTGCAGGTGCCTCTGGGTATTGTGGCAGCCTCAACGTCATCCCGACAAGCTGAGGATAACAGAGCGGAGACAGTGGGAACTCCGGATCTGTGATGCCACTGAGTCAGCAGAGCGGCCTCTGTGTGCCCTGCCTCCAGACTTCTTGCTTCAGGAAGTGACGCATAGTCCTTACTGATGAAGCCAGTTCAGTCAGGCTTTCAGTCATGTACAGCCCCAAGTGTCCTAAGTGACATGGTGAGTGAGGGGGAGTGACAGAGATGAGGCAGAGCAGAGGCTAGGAAAGCAGGGCAGGCAGAAGTCTAGGTGAAAAAGCATCTAAGTGGAGCAAACTAGGTGACTGGGACATGTTGCCGCCAGGATGTGCTGACTGCAGCTGTTCAGTGTCTCTGCAGCTACCTGTGAACCCAGACATCCATAATTCCAGTGGGATTGGGCTGACTCCCAGTTGGTCACACTGGTGCAGAGCCCAGAGCAGTGCTCAGGAAAGCTCAGAAATTAGGAATCAAACAGTTCCTGTTTTGACCTTCTGTTTAACCTTAGACAAGTTCCTTTCTAATCCCCTCCCCCACCCCTGACCCGTTCTCTCCCTTGTAAAATGGTAGAGCAGTTGTCAAGGTCATGTGAAAAGGCAAACGTGAATGGCTGTTAAGTGCCCCTCACCCTTTCCTCTTCGCTCTGTCTCTGACGTCAACTCTGCAACCAAGGCCCCCTTTCTCCCCGTCCCACCTGGTCTGCTGCAGTGAGGGGGGCCAAACGAATGGAGTTATCTGCTCGTGTGGCCTTTCCCCACATGCTACTGATTAAGGCTTGGGCGGGGGTGGGGGTGGGGGCTGAAGAGACAACCAACCTCTGGGTAGTTGGTGGGAGAAAAACAAAGCTCTCTTCTCCTCTAGTGCTTTCCCTGCACATTGCCGCTGGTCACACCTGTTAAATACAGGTCAGGGCTCCTAGCTGTTCCCATGAGGTCAGGTGATTCTTCAGTGCCCATCTTTGGGTTCTCATGAAAGCTTAGTGTGGCTTTCCCATAAATGTCCTAATCTGAGACAACTTGGGTGAGTCTCTATACCCCTCAACCAAGCTAAATGAATGAATAAATGAATGACTGGAATGGTTAATTGTATGTGTCAGCATGGCTGGGCCACATTATTTCGGATGTTTCTGTGAAGGTGTGTTTTGGTTAAGATGAGCATTTAAATAGGTGGGCTCTGAGTAAAGCAGATTGCCTTCCATATTGTGGGTGGGCCTCATCCAATCAGGTGAAGGCATAAAAGAAAACAAAAGCCTGACCTCTCCCAAGCAAGAGAGAATTCTGCAGCAGACAATCTTCAGATTTGAACTGCAACACTGGCTGTTCCCTGATCTCCAGCTTGACAGCCTTAAGACCTGAACTACAGCTGGGTCCCTAGCTTACTTGCCTACCCCACAAATTTCAGACTTGCCGGTCTCCATAAATGTGTGAACCAATTCCTCAGAAAAAAATGTGTAGGTAGGTAGATAGGTAGAGCCTACTGGTTCTGTTTCTCTGGAGCACTCTCACTAATACAATGACATTTTAGGCAAATCCACACAAATGAGAATAAAGCCTGGTCTCTCAGATGAGGACCCTCAGGTAAGGTCCAGCTGTGTGTGGAAAACTCCACACTCAATCTCAAGACAACGGAGACCACTCCCGGGCATGGCGCTGCCTCCCAGGACTCCAGAGCAGTGTGAGCGTGGACCCCTTCCAGAGGTAAAAATGGCTTCCTCTTGGGCTTGGTCCTCCCTGTGGCTCTGGTGAGCTGTCTGGAGTGTCCTTGAGACCTCTGTGTTTCCCAGGCTAGGGTAGGACACAACTGAGCCGGTCTTCCCAGAGAATGCTCCACACTCACTGAGTCTAGTCTGTGCTGATCATTTAGGCCAAAGGCTCCAGG
>NW_006438113.1:14071580-14091345 GCF_000325575.1 Pteropus alecto
ATGCTCACGGTATGCAGGCTGAGTGTTGTCATATTAGGATCTTAGGGAGATTGGGGAGCATCAGGACCTCAGTGCGCACTCAGATACACTCTCAAGAGTCACAGCTGCCCACCTGAGTATACTCAGCTGGGAAGGTAACTGACAGCCAGGCCTGGGCTCCACATCCATCCACCTCTGGGACTAACACATTGGGCACAGTGTATCTACACTGGGCATGGCAGCCAGAACCTGTTATGTGCCAGGCCCTGTGCTAGTCCCTGTGTGTGTATTTGTAACAGGCACCAATCTCACATAGTCCATAATTCAAATGTGTAAGAAAAGATTTTCTTTATTTTCCATGACTCAGACTTATTTTTATTTTGAATCCCCATGCTAGTGGTGGCTGAATCTTAATTTCAGACAACTCAAGTTGTGCACTATTTCTCCAGAGGATATCTGAGTTCCCATGGGTGGGAGTGGGTTGTCATTAGAGACAGGGGTTCAAGTGAGGCCTCAAAGTCATTCGTCACTTGGTCACCATGGAGGTGCCCTGTGGTCCTGTCTGCATGATCCCGCCAATCTGGTCGGGAGTTTGGAGGTCTCTCTACTTCTTCTGGGTGACTATTACACCAGGATCTGCATCTTCCACAGCCTGATGGGGCAGGAGACTTCACAGCGGGGCTGTTTGAGGCTGTGACCTTGTCATGCTGAACACCCTTTTATTTCTCTGGGTCTTGCTGCCTCACCAAAGTTCTCCCCAGAAGGGAAAGCACGGGTCTCCCCTGCTCCCAGATCCCAGACCTCAAGTGGCACGTGACTCTTCCCCAGGACCCAGCCCTGATACTGTGCTTTCCACCTCCCTCTCCTCCACCCTCCACCCCTCTCCCTCCCTCCAGGGAATACTTTTGAGTTGGGGGGATTGTTCTTACTCAGGATGTTTTTTCCCTAACTCTGCTGCCTTTGCAGTTTCCTCTACAGCCAATACTTCTGCACACAAAAATCAGAGATTCCTTCTATTTCCCTTTGCCCCCTCTGTCACATCCTTTCCCTGAGGCAATGAGCACAGCAGAGCCTGACTGCTGGAATGGGAAAAGGGTGGGGAAGGAAGGAAATACAGTGGGGAAAAAATACCAGTTTGTTTTTTAAAACGTTATGTGGCAGATGGTATCTCACTGAACTGCACCACAATGCTGTGACATAAATACTGCCATTATGCTCACTTTATAGATGAGGAAACCAAAGTTTAGAAAGAGTAATCAATGTCTGCAAGGTCTGAGAAGGGGCAATGCTGTCATTTAAACCCCGGTGACTGGCCTTGCCAGTGCCCCTAGCCCTGATGCCGTCTTTCCTGTCTGCCATCACTCGCCTGCCTCCACCAGGCTTCCTGGGCAGTATGTGGGCAGCAGGAGCAGGGTCCATAGAATATCTGAGTCTCCCCAACTCCTGCTGTTTCCTGCATGTCCTGAGAAGGACAAGGGTCACAGCAGGTTCAGAGCCCATCCTACAGGCATTAACACACCATTCTTCTTAAGGAACAGATGTTCCATCTGACTGGGACTTCCTGCCTCGTTCTCTGCCAGTAATCAATAAAACAAATATTGGCTATTGTCGTTTCTAATCTCCTTTGAGCTTCACAACAACCTAGGAGAAAGCTATTCTGAGGTTCTCTTTGACAGAGGTTAAATTACTTGCCCGAGTTGCACCAAAACCCCCTGGCTCCCTCGTAGGAGCTCTGTCCACTACCCCAGCAACATCCACAGCTGGAGTTCTAGGTTTGCTTGTCTGCTCACTGTGAGCACAAGGCCATCAGGACATCAGTCCCAGCCTGGTAAAGTACCAGAGAGGCCACCCCTTACACTGGGAGATAAGGAGCCACAGAGCAGAAGTAGGGGTTATAACCCAGCCTGGCCCCTGTGACACTCAGAATTCTGTCCATCCAGGGTAGGCTTGGTGGCCTGCCACAGCCCTAAGCTCACTGTTGTCACCCCAGCCTGCACTCTGGCTGGACAGGCAGATGAGGCAGTCAGAAGGGTCAAGCACCATCCACTGGACCAGCTCACCGAGAGCTCCAGGGCAGCCCCACACCAGAGGACTGGTGTCTTGCCTGTGTTCAAGCAGCCTGGCAGCTCAGGAAGGACACGTGAACACACAGCAGGGCCCTGCAGTTCCTTATATAAACTGAAACACTGCAGACTGGGGAGCTGGAGCTCTTTCAGCAAGAGCAGGACTGAAGCTTGTCTCTGATAAGCAAAGGCTTTCTGCTAAGATTCCAGATCCTTACACACAGGCTCAAAGGAGGTCACTTCCAGATACTAAGGAGAACAAACAGATTTTAAGTACTCTGGCCCAATAAAAGAGGCTCAGTTTACTTCTGCTGCTATTCTTAAGATGCTAATGATAGCCATTCTCTATTCCTTATGGTAGGTCTTTCAGAGCCTTCCAATGTCTGGTTTGAATATGTCATTCAATGCATTTTCTTTCCATAGGACATTCTCTAATTCAATCTAGCCTTCTTTTCTGTTAACCAGTCAACAAATATTTATGCAGCCTCTCTAAATGGCCAAGCAGGCTAGTCTCCTTGGCAGAGGTTTGTTGACCTACCTACCCCTAACACTCCAGGGCATGACTCAGAGGTTTCCCACCAGTCATCTGCCGAGAAGACACATGTGGTTCTTGGAGTCCACAGGACTCCACCTTCTACAGGTCCCATAAAGCTCCAGAACCCCAACCCTCCCTTAGCTGGGAGGGCCGGCTCAGTGGTTCTTGAGAACCTGATGTGGGTGGGGGCTGACATCCAGGTGGCAGTGCACCACTCAGTCCCAGGCACAGCCCCAGTGAGGCCCAGGGCTGCCACCGCCTCCAGGCCTTTGCACACTCTTCCACTTATTCCTTGGCAGGTGTGGGCACATGCCCATCCCCTGCCTTGGCCCCTCTCACATCCTTATGTTCCTGGAGATTTCTTCCCATTTGGATCTGAAACCCACTAAAGAGTCCTCCATTCCTGGCAGTGCTGAGCTTTGATGCTGATTTGGCAAGACCAGAGGCTATTTGGAGTTTGTCCTCTCTCAAGGGCCTGCCTCCACTCCCCAAGGCTTAATTATGGGTCTCAAGACCCATTTTCAGGCATCTGGAGTTGTCAGTGGGGCCACATCCGTTTGCAGAATCACAGGGACCAATAGGAATGAACCCAGGGGCCTTGGTCATGGCAGGAGCCATGTGGCACCCAAGCCCCTAAGGCTAAGCACGGCCGGCCTGGAGCCAGATGGAACAGCTGCTGCCAAGATGCTCACTGAGCGCAAAGCATCTTGGGGCCTCTCTGAGCCTCAACTTCCTCACCTATGAGTGGGATAAAGTCCGGAACAGTGGGGTAGACCTAGTCGGTGAAGACAGACAGGCCTGGATTCAAACCCCAGCTCTGAACTGCAAACTTGGGTGAGTTACTATCGGAACTGCAGACATATCATCTGCAGAGAGGAAAAGATAATAGTACTCACCCTCTGTGGCTGTTGACAGGGCTGCAGGAAATGCACATAAAGTACCTGGCATGGAGCAGGGCTTAGCAATCAGGACTCATCATTATTACTTCATAGGCCTGTTTTCAGGCTTAAATCCAATGAGATAATGTGAATATGTGTGCAATGGCTTGGTGAAATACGGTATACAAATGGTAGCAATTACCATGTACTGGTGTGTCCCCCTCTCTCTGGGCATCCTCCCCTCCTTCTCTCTGTCTAGTTTATTTTTCCTTTTCTGCCTTAACTTCCTCTTGGCCTCTCTTCCTCTAGTCTATTCTCTCTCCTCCCCTCCCCTCCCCACAAACTTTAGAGCCAACATCCAACACCAGTTTCATCTTCCCTCACTCCAGAACCTACAGTGGCTCCCCGTTGTGCCTCATGTCCAAACTCGGTAGCACCACCACCTCTAGTTATCAAGTTTACCATGTCCTTCCCCAAAGCAGAGCCCCGCCCCGTGCCACGAGCAGCTCCTTTCTATCTCCCCCACCCCCCCCTCATGGCTTCCTCCCCTTCACTCACACCCCCTAGTCTGGAGAGCTCTTGGTTGCTGGCTGCTCCTCTCAACAGATACAATCCAACCCATACTTCAAGACCCAACTAAATTTAATTTCTGAGTCAACGAATATGTTGCCCCACAGCTACTTCAAAAGGGTTCTCTCCTTGGGAGAACCACCTTAAGAATATAGCCATGATAATCTGGAGATTATCATGCTAAACAAAATAAGTCAGACAGAAAAAGTTGAGAAGTATATGATTTCACTCATATGTGGGATATAAAACTGAAAGCAACAAACAACCATAGCAAACAAACAGAGACTCATGGACGTGGATAGTGGGTAGTGTTACCAGAGGTGAGGGGGGAGAGGTGGAGTGGAAAGGGATAAAGGGGTTCAAATATTTGGTGACGGAAGGAAATTTAACTTCAGGTGGTGAACACACGATGTAATACACATATGATGCATTAGTGCATTGTACACTTGAAACCTATTTGATTTTATTAACCAATGTCAACCCAATAATTTTAATTAAAATAATACAGCCATAATTTTCTAGCTGAGTAGCCTTAGAAAACTTACCTACCCTCTCCGAGCTTACCTCATAAAGTGGTTATGAGAATTAAACTAAAATAATGGTTTGTAAAGTTTCTAGCATAGTGCTTAATGAATAGAAAATGATTAATAAATAGTAGCTACTTGTTACCCCAGTACTTGGACGTACAAAATGAAGCCACACAGACCAGTTGAGAGTATTAGACTTTACTGTGCACTAAGCGATACTCAATATCCTCTCAGTCATCAAGTACCTGGCCAGGCTTCCAAAGCTCCATGTCACAGTATCCCCAGAGGCCTGGTTATTCAGCACTCATTTATAATCATCCCACCTGGGCAGGGAGTTGTGTTAGGCAGGGGTGACATGTAAGGTTGGTGAAATACGGCACAGACAGAACAGGTTCACACAAGGAGAGAAAAGCAGATAACAAGGCCTCCATGCCAGCCCAGGACACAAGGGGCACCCCTGGTGGACTGGGACAGCACATCAGCTTTATCTCCAAGGCCTGCCTATCCACTCTGGGGCCTGTCCCTTCTCCCTCCCCTGGCTCTCCCTGAAACATGTTCAGACTGGGTTTGAACCCAGTACTTTCACCTCTCAGCTAACCCTGAGCAAGTGGCAGCCTCTGTGGGACCCTGCACCCCACACCTGCACAAAGGAGCACCATGACGGCACATGTGAGGGCATCCGGCACATGTGAGGGCATCCAACACGTGCCAGGGACCTAAAAACAATGGCCGACAGTGACAGACAGGTACACAGCCCTTTATAGGCGGAAGTCAAATGGCTTCAGGCACCTGGCACGGGCTTTCTGGCATCTCTAACTCTCCTGTCCAGCATCCCTCCCAGTTAACAAGACCCCTGCTCCCTGCAACCCTGCCTTTCTGTGCCCCTGAATTAGATTATGTCTTAAAGCCCCTCAGAGCTAAGAGCTTTATAAATACAAGGTGTTTCTATTAGATCCAGGTTGGGGAAGCTGCAAGGAGCCGGGCAGGGGAAGGGGGCCAGGGGCGGGGGGAGAGGGGGCGTGCGCTGGCTGAACTGAACAAGGTTTCTCATGGCCCAGATGCCATTAGTCAAAACTGATGGCTGCTGCTGGCTCCTCGGAGTTACGAGTAACCAGGGAGGACAGAGCTGGAGGAGTTTTGAGCTTGTTGAGTGCTTTGGACTATTCGTCTGGTATTTGTGGTTGGACTAAGCCCAGGGCACGTTCGACAGAGCCACTTTTAAAATTTATTTTTCGGCCCATGTGAATTTAAGGATGGAGGTGTCTCTTGGTTCTCACTTATTTACACTTGTTTGTGGTCTATTCACAGACACCTTTTCTGATGACCCTGAGAAGGGACTGAGATGTGTCAGACTCAGCTAAAAGGCTCCACAAGCTGGAACCGGACCCCAACGCTGGGCACTTTGGGTCTTGACTGAATGCTCTCAGGCGTGCTCCTCTCCCCCACTCCGTCCTGTCATGACCTCTCCCCGGGATGTGACGGGGCCCACAGCTTCATCATTCTTCTCCTTTATTAGCCTTTGAACGTTGGTGTGGCTTTTTACTCTTGCTGGTCTGGTTCCCACCATGGCGCACACAGCACATGGGAGAAGGACATAAGCTGGGTGTTTAATCCACCTTGTGTTCAGGGAAACACGCACATCAGGCCCCGCCAGCTGATCGTGCTGCACTGGTAGGTCTTAGGCTGACCTGGTAGACATCTCGGACCATCAGTCCCTCGTCTAGCTGATCACCGCCAATGCAGTCACACCTCTATCCACTCCCCACCACTGCCATCGACCTCCCACCCACCACAGTATCCCCATCACTCCCTCCGCCCCCAACCCTCACCTCACCCACCACCACCTCCAAACTCTCACTTAAGATGCCAAGGCAGTGACAAGGAGCCCGCTGTCAGGAAAACTTCAAGGAACAGCAATTGAAACCAAGGACTACGACCTATGAGCAGAGGATCCTTGGGAAATTAAAAGTTCAAATAGGATCTGCACAGAGTTCTAGGGTGTAGCAAGACTCGTCTGTGAATGGGATGAATTCTGTCTCATACTTCACGTCCCCCACATCCCAAACAAAGGTTGGCATGATTGGCCTGATTGATCAATGAACACTCATTCTAAATGTGTCTTGATTTCGAGTAGCCTTTTGTCTTCCAAGAGGAAGAGCTATAGAATAATTCATTGTGACCCAGAAAGACACTTTCTATCCACAAGAAGCTCATAGGATCTTGGAAGAGACAGAGTAAAAAATAATAACCATGGAATAAGTATAAAGGTGAGTGAAGGAAATGTTAGGGGAGCTGTGGGAGGCAAGAAGGAGGGAGTCTCACCACACTGGGTATCTGGGAAGTCTCCTTCGGGGAAGTGATGGAGCTGCCTGCCCAAGGCCTCTCCTCTCCTGTCCCCGCTGCTCTGGCCCTTGTCTGAATGCACCGCTCTACACCCTTCCTACAGGCACAGCCTGTTAGTAAGATGCCCAAAACCAAAGAGGGCCTCCCCACCAGCATCTGGACATCGCATTCATTAGACCTCCTTTGATTAACCTACTTAACTTCTCTAAGCCTCAGTTTGTTCATTGGTAAAATGGGCCCGCCTCAAACAATTATTATGGGATTTAAGCAAGACATGGTAGTGAAGGTCCTTGGTAAGCAGGGAGAGATGAAGGGTTTCTGAGGTTGGAAGGCTGCAGATAAAGACTGGGATGATTTTCTTTCAGACAGCTCTACCCCCAGACACATGGGTCCCAGTCAGTGACATCTCTGACTCAGGAGTGACCGAAGTCAAGGGGCGAGGGGACTCTTGAAGCAAGGGGTTTCTTCCTGCCCTGGGAGGGGCTTGTCCAGCTTTCCTTCAGGGTGCAGGTGACTGGAGACAGCAAGACGGGGGCGACTGGGAGACCAAGGGAACCCAGACGGACAGACAGGAAAGGAAGCCCTAAGATAGGAGGGAGAGGGGCCAGCCAGGTGGCACGGCACTCAGGGCCCCTGAGCCTGGCCTGAGCTAAATATAACCCCAGCCCATCGTTTCCTCAGTAATTGTGTTTTGCAGTTTTCCCTCTTGAGAGGTAGCCTAAGTGAGGAACTGGCCAAGTCAGGGGCCGCCTGGAAGTTCTAAGAACACAATTGTTTTCATGATGAAAATTAAAATTGTGTATTTTTAAGTTTATAAAAGCAAACACTCCAAGGTCATACACTGGCTCCGTGCCTCCTGGACTCCAGGCTTGTTTGCTATTTTTCCTCAAGGTGTCTGAGTCTGGGGGCCCAGAAGCAAGGGTCAGCCTGGGGCCATTGGCTGAGAAACACACCCAGTGGGACATTCAAGTCCTTAAAAAATAGCTCACCCTGGCCGTCCAAATCCCTGACAGCTCGCAGGCCCAAGGGAGGCTCAGAGGGCAAAGTCAGTGAATGCGTCCATCTCAGAGCTCCAACAGGGAGACCCTCTCACTGCCTCGCTTCAAGGGGAGCCAACTGGCCCAGAAACAAGGCTTGCTGACCTGGGGTGACCCGGCCCAGGGGTGAAAGGGGAAGTGCCTCCACTCAGGGTACTAGGTCCAGAGCTTCCCTCTCCTGAAGCAAGAGTGCTGTGAGGAGAAATAAAAACCCCTCCAGGTGTGCACACATCTGTGCAGTGGCTCCTCGTGCTTCCGTGCTCTCCCTGCTCCCCCTGACTCTCTCCGTTTCTCTTTGTTTCTCTAGCTCTCTTGCTCTCCCTCTTATTCTGTTTCTCTCTCTCTCTCCTCCCACTTTTCTCCCTTCCCTCCACCACCTCTCACACATGCATATACACATACGTGCTCTCACATATTTTTGCTTCTCAAAAAATCTCTTTTGAATCACATTTGATGTATGGGTATCACTGAGAGACCAGCTTGGAAGCAGCCAGTGGCAGAGCCAGGCCCAGAATCCAGGTCTTGGGTGTCCCAAGTGAGCTGAGCACTCTACCTCCCCATCAAAGTGGGTTGACCTGGAGGAGGCTGAGGAGATCCCCTAGTGGGTCCCCATCTCCACCTCCTCCCCTTCCCCAGCTCTCCATGGTACTGGCGCTTCCCACCTCCCCCTTTCTCTCTGCTCCCAGCACCCCTCCCCCTCCTCAGCTGAGGTGGCGTTGCTGCTTACCCTCTGACCCTCTGACAACTCAGCAGCCTTCCCCACATCAGCACTCCAGGGGAAATGGCTTAGCGATCGAACCAGTAGGCGTAGGAGTCTGCATTCCCAGCAACCACAGTTATGCGGTCCTGGCAGGAGTGGCTCCGCCATCCCTGCTCCCCCTGGCCTACTTGTAGGGGAGGAGAAGGCAAGAGGATGCTGGGTGGGGTGGGTCCCAGGAATCCATCCTGACTTCTAAACATGGCAGTTCTCCTCTTTGTGACAACTGAGCATCCAGAGCCCGGAAGAGGCAGTCGGGGAGACCCTGATGTGAGCCAATAGGTTGGAGACAAATTTTCAATGTAGAAGAGTATGAATATAAATAACAATAGCAAACCCTGTGTGACCTGTTCTAAGTAATTTACATATAACTCATTTAATCCCCACAATGGCCCCATTATTATCCCCATTTTACAGATGAGGCATCCGAAATCCAAAGAGGTTAAATGACTTGCCAAGATCCCAGGACTCAACCTACGCCGGCGGCAGACACTGTGCTCCTGGGCGCTTGCCCATGCCGGCCCATGCACAGTCTAATAAATAGACCAAGCACTTTCCAACTCTGAGATGGTACACACCAGGTTGACTTCACAGGTGTGCCACTACAGTCACCCTGGGCCCTGTACTGGGCTTAATTAATGCTTTGCAATTGTCATCGTGAAACTGTGGATAATTTTCCTAAAAGGGGCCTGGCATTTTCATTTTCCACTAGGCTCCACAAATCATGTAGCTCGTCCTGGGGATGGAAGCCATGCCAGTCGAGGTCATTCTCTGAAGGGAAAGCTGGCCGCTTAGCTCTGTCTGTCCTCCGCTTCTCCTCGTTCACCAGTCTTTGCTTGGTCTTTCTCTAGCTCCCTCTGGGTGTCTACTGGGGCCCACCTGAACTCTCCAAGTCTCTTTCTTTCTTGGAGCAGTGCTAACATGAGAAACCCCAAACGCTCCATCCCCATGCTAGCCCAGAATGAATCACTGTGGGCAGAGGGAAGAAATGCTCTGTTTGATCAGGCCTGGTCCCACATCAGTGGCCAGGAGTGAGAGCTGGCAGTGGGAGAGGAAAAGCTCTCAGAGGAAAGTCAGGAGGAAGGGTGGTCGGACCATCACGACAGCCAGCATTCACTCCACGCAGTCTCGCTGATTCCTGCAGGAGCCACCCCTTTCTCTCTGGGACACAGAGCCCTTCACATATCCCTCTATTGTAGCATGGCAGATGTGCTCATCTGGATCCCTTACAAGGCATGAGCTTCACCGGGGGCACCATGTCTCATCCATTAGAGCTTCCCAGTATGCTGCGGAGGATGTGGCACATCGTTGACACTCAGCACATCTTTGATAGATGCACGCTTAAATTAGAGAGCTCCGGAAAAGAACGCTTTGGATTGTTCTGGAGCACATGCTTCAACATCTATCTCAAGTGTCAGCTGCTTCAGGGAGCAAAAGCCTACATCATTTTTGACTCTGTTTTAGAAGTAACAACAAAAGCCATCTCAAGTGGATTAAATGAAAAAGGAATGCATTGTTCACATAAGGTGGTAAGTTCAGAAGCAGAGTGTGTCTCAGGATAGGTTTGACCCAGTGACTCAAAAATGTCAACAAGGACCTAGTTTCTTTCACCTCTCTGCCTTTCGTGATATCTTTATCCTAAGGCTGACTTCCTCTGTGGTCTCAAGGTGGCTTCCAGACTCTCTCTCAACTACTTACTTATCTCTTATATCCAGAAAGGGAGCAAGCAAGTATCTTTGTCTCTAAAATCCTAAGACTCACTCAGATGGACCACATATCCGCCACCAACAAATGGCTGTGGCCAGGGGATGGAACATGCTAATTTGCTTAAGCACCAAAGTGTCCATTTCCACCTAAAGCTAGAGTCGAGTCCATTGTGTCCACAGCATAGGGTTCTATGCACAGAGGTGGTGGATGCCCAATTAAAGACAGGGTCCCAGAAAGGCAGGCAGAGCCAACCATCAAAAGCCCACTACACCCTCCAAAACTCTGGTCACAGCAATTCTGAGCTGCCAAGAACCTGTTTCCTACGTTATCTGTATAGTAGTACCCCCTTATCTTTGGCGGATATGTTCCCAGACCCTCAGTGAATGCCCAAAATTACAGATAACCCCTACCCTATATATACTATGACCTTTCCTCTACCTATATACCTTTTCATTAAAGGAAGCCCTTTACAGCTTCTCTTTGGCATATCTGAATTGTCAATATCACTACTCTTGTGTTTCAGGGCCATTATTAAGTAAAATAAGGGTTACAAGATACAGGGACAGTCAATCTGATAACTGAGACGGCTGCTAAGTGACTAATGGGCAGCAGTGTATACAGTGTGGAGACGCTGGACAAGGGGATGATTCGAGTCCCAAGCAGGATGGAGTGGACAGCGCGGATGGTGTGAGATTTTATCACACTACTCAGAAAGACATACAACTTAAAATATGAATTGTTTATTTCTGGAACTATTCATTTCATATTTTCAAACCATAGTTCACCGCAGGTAACTGAAACCTCAAAAAGCAAAACCGTGGATAAGGGGTAACTACCGTACACTTGTCTCAGTAGATTGTAATGTGGGTGCTTACCTATATTTGTCTGCCCATTAGACCATGAACTTGTAAGCAGAGACCACACCTTCTCTACTTCTGTGTCGCCTCTGTCTCATGACCTCACTTAGAGCTGGGTACTCAATGCAAACAAACAGTTTACATTTGTTCAGTGCCAAAGTTCCTAGAGCAGGACTCAAGAAATAGACATCTCTCTGCCCAAAGAGGCCATAACAACTTCCTGTTTGTTTTAAAATAAGTGTGTGTGGGCTTTTCCTTGCATGATTTAACTTGATCTTTTCTATCCAGAGGGACAGCGGCCATAACTCCAGGAAGCAGGTTTGTGTGCGCTGTGCTGCCCATGCTTCCTGCTCAGGCAGAGATGGGAGGGGGTGGTACACAGGTCCTCCAGGTGCCCTTTTCCCCCTGGGGATTGGGGGTGGACATAAATGTGGCCGCTCCCTGGCCCAGTCACGACATCTATACACCAGAGGCATTGAAACGTAACAGGAAACCTGACAGCTCAGAGCTCTGCACATAACAAGCCTAGACTGGGGGCTAAAAAGGGCCTCAGGAAAACTAGCCACTGGTGGATCAAAGCATCCTTCCCGCTTTGGAGGAAACCCCCTGGAGCAGGAGCTCATAGCAGGGGCTCCCAGGAGGATTCCCTATCTCCAGACAGAGGCAGGCTGGATGGCCAAACTGTTCTGACTCCTTAGTTATGTTCTTTGTCTAATCCCCGGGGGTTCTTATCATGACAGGAGATCTGCAGCTTCGCTCCTACCCCACTGGCCTCGCCAGGCGTGTTTCAGGGCCCAGAATGGTGGAAAGAACCAGAATCCAGCTCCCAGCCTCTGCCAGCCTCGAAATACAAACAAGGACACTCAGTCTCATGTCCAAGGGGACCTGGAGCTTGTGACGGGCCACTTCCCAGGCCTCGCTTGCATAAACCAGCTGTGTAAACCTGCCTCTCTGGGGCTGGTTGGTGGAAACTGGGTCAGAGCATAAGAAACCATTAGCCATGGAGCAGCGTGCAGCCCAAGAAACACTCCTGCTTTTAGAGACTGAAGGCTCCACCTAATGTTCAATGAATCTCTGTTTTGCTGCTTGGAAAATACAGACCAAGAAGGAGATGCAATATGAACCCCAAGGGGATAAGCAAGCAGGTGCTGGAGCTGCAGGAGCCCCACAGCTGGAGCCTGAGGAAAGCGCCTCGGGAGGCCTGGCAGGTGGCCTAGCTCCTCCTTACCTTCTAGGCTTTTCGGAGGGCAGGAAAGGTGGGAGCTGGCTGGAAGGAGAGGGAAGCTTTTAGCATTTCAGGGTTCAGGCCAAAGACCCAGGGAGCGAGAGGAAGGTCTGTGTTCTAATCCTGACACTGAATGAAGATAGAGGCAGAGGGGCGAGGCTCCAGAACTCCTCACCCCCAAAGACCTGGTAAGCCACAGTGGCTACACACAGAGTCCCTGAACAAAGTGGGGGGAGGGGCGGGGAACAAAGGGATCTGCTGTTGGTCAACAGTGTTTGCAAACTCCCTTGTTGAGCATCTCTGGGGGCCCCTCCGGCTCTAAGACCCCGAGACTCTAATCATGGTTGGGACAGAACTCCAGGCTTGAGGGAGTTATTTGAGGGGTGAAAGATGCAGCCAGGAACAACCTCAACAATTGTGGAGGGTCAGCCCCTACCCTTGAGCCACACCCAGGGGACGGCGTGCACTGGACAACAGCAGAGGGTGGCGAAGGACTCCTGCCAGATGCCATGTGGCCGACAAGGAGGCTTTGTAAAACCCTACTTTTTTGTTTGTTTTTATTTAGACATAATTGACATATTTATGTATACAACATAATGATTCAATATATATATACATATATATTGCAAAATGATCACAAGTCTAGTTAACTTGTCAGCATACGTCACCATACCAAAAAAACCCTTTTTTTCTTGTGATGAAAAATTTTAAAATCTACTCTCTTAGCAAGTTCACTTCAAATACACAGTGCAGCATTAGTCAAACCCCACTTTTCGAAGCCGGCTTCAGCTCTGGGCTTTGTCCTCTGGGTGAGGGTCTGCAGAAGCTTCGTTTTGAGGGAGGTTAGCTGGAGATACCTGGTGGGATTGGCTTCTAGCTCGGCCACCCAGTTTGAGTGGGCACCTTCCCTGCTGGGCCACCTTCAGAAACTGCCACAGCCAGCGCCTGTCGGGGCTTACGTCTTTCACTGGAAATTCTTCGGGTTGCTTTGCATTTACCTCCACAGGCTGCCCCCCCCACCCCACTCTCAACACACACACAAACACACACTCTCATAAAACATAATTATAAAACACACACATACCTCTACAGGTTCCTCCCATTCTTCTTAGTGTACACGCATTCCTTTTGAGACTATTTTATGTATTATTTATAAAATTATACATGCATTTTGAGTCTGCCCTGTCCACCTGTATGTCACATACAGGTTTTTATGTGTAAACATTACTTGATGGCACTGGCTATTTTAAAAGAGAACAAGTGGAGAAAGAGATGCCTGAGCTTTAAATGTATCTCAGATGGGATATTCCCAGGCATGGCGGCCTGAGGGTGGTGGGTGGTGGAGGCGGAGACTGAAAAGGACAAGTCTGCAAAGCTGTAGGCACTGAACACAGGGCACAGGACGCGCCCAGCGGGCCCTAACTCAAGGGCCTGTCCTGTCTGCCTCCCCCGCCACCTTCCCTCAGACAGTGGGAACTCCCAGGGAGAAGTCTGGAAAGTGTCTAGAGAGGGGCCTCCCTGCTCTGACCTCAGAGACACCCCCTGAGCACCCATGTGGCTCCAGCCACACAGAAGGAGACACCCGCCCTCCTCAGATGGGGACAGATCCCAGATGTACAGCTAGAGGGCAGGAGTTCCTTAAAAAATGAAGGCAGGAATCCAAAACCAAAATTAGGTAGAAAAGTGAAAACTTATTCAGAATAAGAGAAATCAAAACATTACAAGTTTTAAAAAGCTAACAAGTTCTATAATCATCACAAAATCCGAAACGATATTCCAGACCAGCTTCTGCCTTTGCACAGTTCAAATCTCATTTCCCCTCCACTCCCCACCTGCCATGGGGCCGTTCATGTTGACCCAGGCAATGCCCCTCTTTGCCTCACACGGGGGGCGGGAGGAATGCACCCAGGAGACATTTCCTCCCCAGGCTGGCCAGCTGAAGCTTGACCATACATGGAATGCTGTAACCACATAAACACATCTCCTTAAACTCAAACAGACTCTCCCCAACTCAGTGTCCCCTTAGCCAGATTCTCGCGATGCCCTTCCCAGCTACTCTGAGCACTGGGCAAAGTGGAGAAAGGAGAAGTCAGTGGTTTTAACAGATTGCATTTAAAGTATTTTGTTTATGCAATTTTTACAAAAACACGTGACCATGAGGACACATTGCTAGGGCCCGTCCTAGGGCCTTGGAAAGCTCTGGTGAATTGAGGCACCCCAGGGTTGAAGCTTCATTACCTTCTGGTGGCACCACCTCTGCTGGGGACCGTCACCCTTCACTTTGTCTGGCTGACTTTCTCACAGTGGAAATGTCATCTTTTCCTGATCCGCAGTAAGGCCTTGCTATTCTCTCTCATAGAACTCTGTTTTCCTCCTGCTTAGTATTTTTCGCGATTGTAGTTATATTTTTGTTTGTTTATTGATTAGTGTCTGTCTCTCCCAGCAGACCCAGAGGGAACGGACTATGTGTCCCCCAAAGTCTAATACCCACTAGGCCCCTATCCTTAATGACAGAGTGAGTAAAAGGTATGCTGCTGTGTTACACTTTGAAGATGTCAGAATATAAAGAGAAGGAATCATTAAAACATCAACATTTTTGGCAAAATGAAAAAGTTACCTAAAAGACGGTACTAATTCTCAGCCTGAGCTAAAACTAGCCTGTCACATCTGTAGTGTAGTCCCTGATGAACAGAACTTTGAGGCTGAGTCATTGGAACAAGGGTTATGTGGTGAGTTGGTTTCATGTTGGGGAGCTGGAGCTACCTGCCAGTCCTCACGCCACACCACAGAAAGGGCCCCCGACTGTGCTCACCTGGGCTGAGGGAGCCCTGGTCCACAACACATTCACAGAGGACAAGCCAGGAGTGAAGGGCTGATACTCCTGCATGTCTCCCAGGCCTGTTACCATGGTGACAGAACCCCTAGTGCCCCATAAACCAGAAGAGGAGGCTGATGGCAGGTTCCTGGAAGCAGAGCTAGCTCTCCCCATCCCCACCCCCACCCCTGCCTCCCTGCCAGCCCCTCCCAGCCCCCAGCCCCTCTGCCCCCTCTGATAATGTCCTTTGTCTCTAGCTGTGTCCGTAAGCGCCTCTCTGTCCCCCAGTCTCCTCTCTAGCCCCCCTCCTTTCATTTGTAGTACATGTCCTCAACCCCCTAATTGATCTATTTGGGGAAAAAGGGGGAAATGACTCTTTAATTAATCTCCTGCCTTAATCAATTATTGTAATGGTTTTCAAAAGAGGGATACAATGTGCTTAATACGTTTTCATGTCGACAAACACATTCTCTACTTGGCAGAGAAAGAAGCCTGTTTGGGGTGTGGGGCTATGGAGTGATTTATAAGGGGCATTAACACCAGAGAAATGCTGCTGCTACAGATTCATGGGTTGGCTTTCGGGGGTGACTCGAACTCTCACCCTCACCTTCTTCCTCTCCCCTTAAGATCCCCCAGTCTGCTTGCCTCACTTTTCCCAATCCTTCTCCATCTTTTCACCGGCCTCTTTTACCTGTTTTTACCTGTGTTCCCTCTTTTTCCCCTGCCAGGCCCTTCTTTCTGTTTCCCACCTTCTCTCCAAAGCCACAAGGATTCTTAGAGAAAACGGCTGCTGAGACGCTCACAGGACTGTCACCGTTGGCCATGAGACGCTCACAGGACTGTCACCGTTGGCCATGTGCGACAATGCAAGGGGGCCTCGGAGGGCATTGTGGGCAGACAAGGTGGGAACCCAAATCAGTTTTGTCTCTCTGGGGACCCCGCAGCTGGCCTTCAAGGCTGCCTCGTTTGCCCTGTGAGAGTGGGAGAAGGTTACCAGGAGGACCTATGTAAACAAAATGCTTTCGAGGCCTTAGTGGCCTACATGGGAAGCCCTTTGGAAAAGATTTCCAGGTCTGCCGTCAATAGAGAAAAGTCCATTTGGGCTGGCAGAATTTCTGGGAAGAAGGAAGGAGATGAAGTTAATAAGAAAAATAGTCCCACAAATCATTCTTCAATGAGGTGAGAGTCTCCACAGCAACCTGCCTAGGGCTGAGAACCACAGGGGCAGGAGATGGACTGTTGCCATGGAAACCACATCCTAGAAACCCACTGGTATTAGCTCCTGTTTGCCTTTGCAGATGAGGTGCTGAGAGTGGAGGCTAGGCTTGGAGGGCCCCTCTGGGGAACCGGGATGGGGGACAGAGTGGGGAAAAGGGGGAAGGAGACAAGGTGTGGGCAAGGAGGAGAGAGGGGAGCAGAGATGAAGAAAAGAAGACAGAGGGATAGGAGGAGAGGAAGGTTCAAGGAACCAGGTGGCCTCTCAAGGGATCCTGAGATCTCTAGACTTTGCCTAGCAGAGAAGGAAGTGCCCTGTGTGCTAAGTTGGCGTGCAGAGTGAGCTGAGTGAGGGGAAGAGGCCTGAGCTAGAGCCCAGGCTGAATTTTGTGCCAGCCAGAGCTGAGGCACCCACCCGACCTCACTACTTTTATTCCACCATTGTTCAAGGTAGTAAATGGAACACATCCAGGGGTACATTTCACTGACCACAGGACAACCCTACGAAGGGTCTGGAACCAGAGGAATCCAATTTGGGGGCCCTGGTCCTTCCCCTGCCCCAGGAGGCCTAGGCACACAGGTTCCAGAGGGAGGGTGATTGGAAGTGGGCCTCAAAGCTGGCCTCTTGCCCTAATTACTCCCAGACCCAGGTTTCCAGTTCCCTTTTTCTGGGAGCAAAGTGGCCACTGGATGCCTAGCACCACCTTCTGGTGACCACTGGAAGCAAGGCAGCAGTGACCAGAATTGGCTGGTCCTAGAAAAGTAGCCTCCAGGACTGAGACGCAGGGATTTCAAGCCAGGTGTCTAATTGGTACTCTCCTCCAGACTGCCTTCAGATGGCTTGCAGGCCGGATGAACTCTTCAGTCAAAGGAGACAAATAACGCATCCAGGGTGTGATCTGGTAAGTCAGTTCCCTCTCCGGGCTTCTGTGTCCCATCTGTTCAATGAAGGTTTGGATTAATTACTGCTCAAGCCTCTTTACAGCTTGGATAGTCTACGATTCCTTGAATCAAGCTGGAACTTAGTTTCTACCCGGAGTTTTTCATTGAGTCTGAGGCAGAGAGACCAGAACCCCCCACACAGTGTCTCTCAGTACTGCTCCTTGGGCTTGGGGCTCTGAGCCCCTTACAATTCAAGGGCAGCCTAGCCCAGGAGGGCACCCAAGTTTCCCTAACACCTTCCCTTTACCAGATAGACCTCACTGGGAGGAAGGCAGAAGCTTAAGCACCAGCACACATACAGTAGCCATTGCAAGACATGCACAGGCCCCTGCAGCCCCACTTGCCTCCTCTCTCAGGAGTCTAAAAAGGCTCCTGAGTCCACAAAGCCTCCTAGAAACCTGTTAGATGGGAAGAGCTGGGGAACCAGCGTTCTCTCAATCAATGTTGGTGCCCACTACCTCTGAACACAAACGTTTCCTCCATTATCTGCAGGGGAGATGCCACTTTGGGACATGGTGTTGAATGTATAAGGCTTTCCAAGCACCTATAAATGCATCTATGACTGCTGAGCTGTCTGCCAACAATCAAGAGAATCAGGGATGTAGGAGGGGAAGTCTGCAGGGGATCACGGGCACCCTGCTGGCCTGAAAAGGCAGGAAGTAAGTGAAGAGGCTTTGAGTTGAGAGAGCCAAGTTCAAATCACTGCTTTCTCACTTAGTAGTTCTATGACCTTGTGCTGTTTTCCCATTTGTTATTTGGAGATAATAGCATTATTCACCTCCCAGGCTTCTGGTGAGGATTAAATGAAATAATGCATGCAAACCCCTTAGCACAGAGACCGCCCCATAGCAACACTCATCATTATAGACTCAGTTCAGAAGACTCTGGATTTGGGACAGACCAGCTCTGACTCATCATAATATCAAGAACATATATAAAGTGTTCTTCCTATCAATAACCATTCATGAAGCACCTACCATGTGCCAGGCACTGCGTTGGGCAGGGCTAGAGCAACGGAGAAAACAGATCTGATGCCAAACTTTATGGACCTGCTAGTTTGGTAAGAGGCAAGGGAGAGTGGTGAATGGACATCAAACAAATAATGGCACAAATAATGAATTACTTTCCATTTTGAATGGGAAGCACATGTGCCTCTTCCTTCATGCTGACTGGAATGAGGACATGATGGCTAGAGCTTAGCAGCCATAATGGGCCAGGAGGCAGAGCTGCTGGATAAGAGGGGCCTCCAAGCCTGATAAACTTGTGAAGGCACCCAAACCCCTTTGTATTGTCTACTGATGACTTCTTTTTCATTTTCCTCGAGGAAGATGACTTTTTTATTCTTTAAGGACAGTATCGTTTTAGTTTTTTTCCGTCCTTGTCCTCAAAAAGCTCTGAACAATTGGACTGGAGTTAGTAATAAATGTGCTGCCTCCTCATTAGATTGTAAGAACCTTGGGGGCAGAGGGAATGCAGTGCCTAGCTTAGGGCTTTCCTCAGGAGGGAGTCTCAGTAGCTGTTTGTAGAATTAGTTTAGTTGAGTGAGAAGCAATTGACAAGAGACAAAAAAAAATCAATTAACAGATAAATTGAGGTGCATGTAAATCTGGGCTAGAAGCCTGAACCATTTCAAGAGATGTCTAAGGACAGAGCTAGAGAGTGGGACGGAGAAACTCGACAGGAAGGACAGGACCTAACAGAACAAGAGCTGAAGGACTTAGCCCCAGGGAAAGAACTAACGTCCAAAATGAAGTACTTTTGGGGTTTTAGAGGGCTCCTCAGAGATGGCTTCAACTTGACCCTGACCTTGAGTGTAATATCAAGGGAAGACTCAAGTCTTGGGCAGCAGAGAGACGTAGGTTTAAAACCTGCAGTGCCGCTTCCTAGCTGGATGAGTTTAGGTCAATTGCCTGACCTCCCTGAGTTTTAATTTACCCATAAAACATTTCAAATAAATTAAATAATATGTATAAAATCCTCCACACACTGCCTGGCACAGGGTAGGCACCCGATCAATTGTAATAATGGCCAACAACCTATCAGGTACTATAGCAAACAGATGTTCGGGTGGCCCCATGATCCTAGCTTCCTGATGTTCGTGCTTTTCTGGATCTCGTCTCCCTAAGTGTGGGTGGGACCTGTGACTTGCTTCTATCCAACAGAATGTGGTAAAAGTGACTCATTCTTGCTAGTGGATTTTCACTGGAGTCTCTCTCCATCTCTGGCTTTAAAGAAAGAGCTGCCATATATCCTATAGCTTCAAGAAAGTGAATTCTGCCGAGAAATACCCTAGGAAGGTGGAAATGGCCTGGTCC
>NW_006438113.1:14092530-14096945 GCF_000325575.1 Pteropus alecto
GAAGGGTGAGCTCTGGCCTGGGGGTCTCCCTTCTTTTAGTTGGGCTGGTCTCCCATTCCTTCTCTTGCAATTCACTCAACAACCCCTAAGCTCTGACTGCTGGCCAGGCCTTCGTCAGGAGTACAATCCTTACCCTCAGAAACTCAGTCGCAGGTGTGAGAGGGCAGGCACCACAGACCCGCTCCCCATGGAGAAAGCGGCTCCTGCTGGCAGGAAGGCTGCCCCTCTCCCCTGCTCCAGGCTGGCCCCTGCTCAGCAGGTTTTAAACGGGCCGTGCAGGTCACTCTGTCCTGCAGCAGAGGCTGACAGCCACTGTCACGGGAAAAGGAACGCTTTGTCCAAGGCACCCGTGGTTGTCTTGTACCTTCCCTTGCCGATAGCATCTGGATTTTAGTCACTTCATCAGAAGGTCTTTTCTTGGGATTAACTGGGCTCAATGTTACAAAAGAAACACCCTCCCCTAGGCCACTGCGGGCACTAGCACAGGGCAATGTTTCAGAGGTAAATTTCTTAAGCACAGTATACTGGTAAGTAGCTGTATTGGAAAACTTTTAGTTTTTTTTTTCTCCTGGAATTTCCAAAACCAATTATATTTTTAATATTCTTGGCTTAGGCCAGTCAATTTCCACCAACAAGTACTACAGGAAGTGATCTAATACAAACCATCATCCACAGCACATTGCTATGCACCAGGCACCGTATACATATCTGCCATTTGGACCATGCAACCGCCCTAAATGGCACCTTATCCCCATTTCATAGATGAGGAAACTGAGGCATGATAAGTAACTTGCTCAAAAGCATACAACTAGTGAGTGGGACATCTGACTCCCCTACTCCTTGCCTCCTACAAAAAAGGACACCACGTCCTGAATGACACTAGGCCACAACATCTCATTTATCAAAGGAAATAAGGGTGAGTGAAGACAGGTGAATGTGAAGGTGCTGGTGGGTGCTGCACTGGGTGGGGCTTCTCTAGACACAGCCACCCCAGCCTAGACAGAGCCCAGCCTTAGAAAATAAGCGGGCCCCTCACTGGACCACCTTATGTAATGACGATAAGCTTGGACTAGAAAATTACCGAGTGTAAGACTTCTCATTCTGTCCCCTACCCTGGATGGTGAAGTTCCAGGGCATCTGCTTCAAAATGGGCCCCAACAACCTTGGTGACAGAGCCTCTTTTCTTCAGTCCCCCAGCCCTAGGACCCCCAGCCTGAATCTGCCACCTATCAACTGTGCAACCATGGTGAGCTGCTTTTAAATTCTCCAAGCTAAAGGTTGGTCATCTGTGGAAAGGGGAAGACATCTATTTTTCTTTTGGGGACGATGAAATGAGACGAGGCTCTTAGCATAGAGCTTAGCCCAGGACAAAACCACAGTAAATTGATGCCAATGGAATCGTATGCGTTCTCCACCAGAAACTCAAGTTCTGCTATCAGAATATAAGGTCATTGGAAACCTGGGCTGATTGAGGTGAGCCCTCACCTGGGGCGGGAGGGAGGCTGATTTGATGAAGGGACCGGGTTTGCTGATGGTGGTCATGCTCCTGCACAAATATTCCACCAGGTGGCGCCACGGTACAACATTCGCAGCCCTTCAGGCCAACACGCACAAATTGCTGGGGTCTCCAGGGTCTTCCTGCATAAGGAGAACCGGATTTCATTAGCCAATTCAGAGCTAAAGAAAGCCTGAGGTCCTGTCACTCTTCATAGCTTCTCTAAATTTCCTTAATCCAGATCTTCATTAAAAACATGGTGGGAGGGAGGTGGAGAGACAGTGACAGTGGCAATGGCAAGCCAAGACATCAACGAGGTCCATTGAGCACCTGCAAGGCCCTGTGGCAGGTATTGTTCAGTTTTAGAGCTGAAAGGGGCCTTCAAGGAAATTTAGCCTTGCCTCTTTGTTTTCCAGAACAGAAGGACTTTCACCTTGGGGTGCAACATGACTCAGGAGGACGAGTTTCAGGTGAGGCTACCACACTTCCTCACTGAGCCAGAAAAAGCCAGGTGAAGACTGGAACTGCAAGCTATCCAGCTGTACAGGGAAGGGAGAAAATCAATCAAGAGCGACTTCTGAGGCTATTTGTGCCCTAACCTCTCCTGGCAGACAGGAGTCGCTCCATGAATGTTTGCTGAACTGACTTAGGACCTAGGACTAAGTTTAAACCATCCAAGAGGCTTCCCCCTCAGGACTAGAGAAGGGGACACGTGTCTGTCAGGATCCCCATATTTTAGAAGAACATCCCCATGAAGCAGTTCCAGGTCAGAGCTACAAAGTCCTTGGGGGTCAACCTTCCGTGGTGCAGATGACTGCTGAGGGCAAAAGAGGGTCAACAACTCACCCCCAAATCAAAACAGTACAGAACAAAGAAACTTTCTCTGTACTAATATGACATGTGTCCAGGATGTACTGTTAAGTAAAAAAGGGAGGGCATAAAATTGTCTAAATTTCCATCATTTGTATAAAAAAGACAAAATTAGTATATTTGTATTTGCTCACATTTGCATAAACAAATTCTGGAAGGGTTCTAAAGACACTGTAAAGAGTGGTCATAGGGTAGAGGGGGGATGAATGAATGGCTGGATGGGAACAGGGGAGAGAGTGAGACTTGTCTTCATGTACATTTGCATCCTGTTTAATCTTTGAACCAAGCAAATGTATTACCTTTCAAAGTCTGAATTTTAAAAACAGCCTGCCCAAGATCACAAAATGTTTTCCACAGTTGTGAGATGCTTTTACCAGGTGGGTTATGAAATGCAAGGTGATTGTAAACAATTCACAGAAGCACTGAATCATATGGTAAGAAAGTCATTCCCTTTTCATTTCTCTTTAGCTTTCTGAGTCCATTAAGGAGAATGTCTCGGTGAGACGTTAGTGGGTCTTTAACACCTCTCTAACTCCTGGTAAACTGCCTTTTCAACAAAGAAAGCAGGCTTAGCCTTGGCCAATAGTAGTGGCTAGCTAAAATGGAATCATGATATTTTCTCTACACTGAATTTATTTGTACTAATGTCTACTATAAATGGCAAATAATGCTGGCTTTCCATTTACTAGAATGAGGCTCCCTTTGCAAAACAGATTTTAAGTAAAATGTGAGTTGCTCTAAAGAAATATATTACATAAATTTTATACCCTAATGCCATTGCTTTGTGAATATGATATTATCAAGTGCTAACCTTGTGCCAGAAACTGCGAAGTGGTTTCCATGAATTAATATACTTGATCCTCTTGCCTCTGTGAGGTGCAGATGAGGACACAGAAGGGCAGGGAGAGAGCGGAACGTGTCAAGGTTAACTGGAGATGGAGCTGGGAATTTGAAACTAGACGTTTGGCCTTCTGCAGACCCCACCACCACTACACACACATACGTGCACACATGCACACATGTGCACACACACACACAAACGTGCACACACACACACACAGAGCAGAGGAATTAAAGCTGGTGGCCCAGTGAATTCAAACCAGCCTCCCCCAGTATGTGAGGCGCTTGCCCTAAAGGCTCAAGCTTCATTTTGAACCTCTTCCTCTTTCTCCTCCCAAGCTCTGGGTCCCTGAAGCCAAATGTTTTCATCTGTCCTCCCATCCCCAAACCAGAGAGTCAGACACAAACACACACACACACACACACACACACACACACACACACACACACCCCATCTGCAATTCCACTGAGCGCTCAACCTCCTTCTGCAACTTTGCCTCTCTGCCTTTTGGGCCCTGGGCAGCAGCACGAGGAAGGCTGAGCTCTGCTTCTCCCGCTGCCATGCTGTGTTGGACAGGCAGCAGGCTTCTCTCTCCATCTAGTTTTGGCAGCAAAGCCCTCTGCTGCCCCCTCCCTGACCTGCACCACTGCTGCACAGTCCTTCAGGGACCCTGTGCAAGGTGACTGGATTTCTCCCCTTGTCAGTTTGCAATGAAAATGTCTCGTGCTCAGGAATGAAGGGAAGAGGGCTGCACTCCCCTTCAGTGACCGCAGTCCAGAGCTGGGAAGCTATAGGGGCCACCCAGCCTGGAAGCTGCAGCCAGTGTCCTCTCACCCAACCTGTGCCCTCTGCCCTCACAGAGCAGATCTCACGGGCACAATAGATCCCAGGCATAGTGACACCTATTTCTTCCTTGTCTCCCTCTTCTCTGAGTGAGCTTGGGTGACTCCCCTCCTCTTTCTGGGCCACCTGCACCCTCTGCACAATCAGGGTCAAAACTATCCCTATCCCCACCCCTGCCATCTAAATTGCCTGGAGGGCTTTGTAAGAGGCAGGTTCTGGGGCACATCCCTCAGCACCTCAGAGAAAGTCTACAGGGAGGCCTGGGGATCCGCATCTGTAACAAGTCTGTAACAAGTCTGTAACAGATTCTGACAAGCAGCCAAAGACAGAAAGGCGAAATAGAGGCCTAGTTGGGAAAGTGGGCTT